>NC_045786.1:24593706-24905119 GCF_009873245.2 Balaenoptera musculus | reverse complement strand
TGGGGGGAGCTGCGGAGGTGAGAAGTCAAGGAAAACGTCCAGATTTCTGCTCGTGCAAGGACAGGTGATGCCAGCGCCAGATACAGAAAAGAACGGGAGGCGGGTCTGTGGAAAGAGAAAGGGGAAGACGACGCCTGCAGTTTGGGGCAGGGGGTGTTGGATGCGCCCATCAAGCAGCAGCAAAAGAGGACTCTGGATAGGTCATGGTGGGGCAGTGGTCAGCCAGGAGGCGGCTGTTAAGGTCAGTGAGGGATGAGCTTACCCACGGGGTGAGAACACTGAGGAACATCGACCTTCCAGGGGACGGAAAGGAGAGGCGTAGCTTGCAAAGCACAGGAGAGGAAGGAAGGAGAACGGGAAGGGGGGATGGGAGGAAGACATTGCTCGGAGAATCCAGAGATGCTCAGTACCCGGTCTGCTGCAGAGAAGTCAAGGAAGACGGGAGCGGAATTTAGCAAGAATCAGCAAAAGGGAACAGGAATGGGATACATTCCCAGAGGCAGCAGAGGCAATGCCAGATGTCTGTGGCCAAGACATGGAGGGAGGACAGAGCAGCAGATGCAGAGGACAATGTAAGGAGTCTGGTTGTGAAGAGGAGGAAAGAGAGAAGTAGCTGGAGGAAAGCACAGAAGGATGGCCTTTCTCTTCAAAGAAGGGAGGGATTTCAGCATGTCTGTGCAGTGAGAATGGGGCCAGGCATGAGGGAGGGAAGGAAAATACAGGTGCAAGAGGACATAATCAAGAGAATGAGATTCTCAAGGAGGAAGAAGAAATGGATTCCAGAGCTTCAATGGAGGATGAACATTAGACAGGTGAGGCTTTTTTTTTTTTTCATTGTAAAAGACAGGGAGGATGGGAGGGTGGATCCAGATAGAGTTGGGCTTGTAGCCCTGTGATCTCAGGGTAAGGTGGTTTTCATCAGGAAAACTTCCATTTTCTCAGCGAAGCAGGCTGAGGGGGTGACGGTGGCAGGAGACGGTCTGAAATAGCTGCTGTAGAAAGGGAAAGAGAGTTGACCAGGCGAAGTCTGAAAGCCTGGCAGATGCTGGAAATCATGGAATCACGCACCAGGAATTTGCATAATTGCATAATTTTGTCCAGGAGAAACTCATCAGCCTCTGGATACACACTGGGAAAAGTAGACAGTGGGACTCAGCTATGGCCCCAGGGATCCCAGCTTTAGAAAGGGAAGCACGTCACCTCACATGGCTCCACTGAGGCTGCTTCTCCCAGCAGCAGGGGGAAAGCTTCAGGGGGAGGAAAGAGTGGCCCTTTTCATCTTTGTCAACAGCCCTGGTCTGTTTAATCAATACTACTTCTCCCTATGTGACTTAGTTCCTTAAGAAGTTGATGGGGTATATCCCAAAGTCCATATTCCTCTTAACTAATGTGGAATATGGTTATAACACGTTCCCTGAGAAGATGTCTTCAAATTTTGGGAATACAATCTATGGAGGCCTGAAAGGAAGATTAAATTGTGAGCCAAGAGATCAGGGTTCACAGCTAGTCATTTGTCACGTAACCCTTGATCAAGTTTCTTAACCTCTACAAGCCTCAGCGTCTCCTCTGTAAACTGTGGATGATCCACCCAATGAGCAGGACTTCAGGAGTAAATAATCCCACGTATCCAGGCACCTGCACGATGATCACTCAACTAATGTCACTTTCTCCTGCCCTCCCTCCAGGCCTGCGCTTGTGTGCTTCTATAACTTAAAAGGAACATTATAGAAAACTAAATGTCATGGGTCTATCATTTTCAAGCTTTTGGGTAAGACAAATGTCCCAAACTCCAGGACCCCATATTTCATGAATTACTCTTGCTACATGAAATGCATGCTGGTCTTTTCTGTTCTATTCGATTTCATGTTTAAAGATACGCTTGTTCCAACACAGTAAGTTAATTTCATAATCCAATAATGGATTGTGTCTTGCAGTTTAAAAAACACTGGGTGAGAGGCCTGTTTTTGTATCGCTGAAAACATTAACGGACCACAGAATGGAAAATGCTGAAGACGACTGCTCTAAAAGCACTACACACACAGCTGACGTGAATTTCTCCCCAAACTGAAAGAAAGACAGGTCAGCTGACTTGCATGAAAGACTTGCCTTCTTGCTCACCTGGGCTGAGGAGAGTTGTCTTATCTGACCATGAATTCACAGCACTTGGCTTGCTTTGGAAACTCACCCATATCTTGGCAACACTCTACTTGCTAGATGCTTACTTTAGAATCTACTCAGTGTGAACAACTCAGAGGGCAGAGATGGGAAGGAAGGTAAGATAGCCAAGGGCAACTAAGGGTCTGCTCTTTGTACTTTCAACTAGAGAGTGTAGTTGATGCCAGTAGCACACTTTGAGGGGGAACTCTGGGCTCAGCCCCTCTACTCATTCACCCGCTGTGCTCAATCCAGACTGTCTTCCTTTCCCTCGCTAGGATGTCATGCTCACACCAATCCTAAAACGCTGTTCCCACCTTCCAGAACATCCTCAGGTTTCAGCTGAGCCGTTGCTTTCTCTGGGACATCTTCTCAGATGCCCCAGATCTAGCGCTCCCATGTCACCACGTATGCCCCTAGTACCGCGCTTACACACTCATTCTGCACTCATTTACTCACTACGTGCCAGCACTACTGTAGGAGCTGGGAATACGGCTACGGACAAACGCCAGCCCTCAGGGAGTTTATACTCTAGAGCAAGAAACAGACAAAACATATCACATTGTCATGCACCGTAATATTATAAACTGACATATAACAATACAAATATTGGGCTGGCCAAAAAGTTCATTGGGTTTTTCCATAAGACGTTATAAAAAAAAAAACCCCAAACGAACTCTTTGGCCAACCCAATACCTGATGAAATCATCACACTTATAACTTCCCCTTCACCTGGCTGCATCTCCCCCGACCCCGGGTGGGTTATACAGCACAGCGTGCGGCTCTGAGCCTCCCAACAAGAGCTTGATGGATGAAACCACAGCCATCAACTTTTTGGTTCCCTCCACTGTCCTAAGAATTTGTCTTGTTTTGGTCACATATAAGAGATAACTCAACCTTTACCTAATCTTCTGCAAAGGGTCTGTTCCGCACATTTAGTGTCCTTAATACTAACGCCACGCTTACTTGATTCTCCACAACTATTCATTGCTAAAGCACGAGGTCCTTCACATAAGCAGGGGCAGCCCTCCCTAGAGAGACCCGGTGTTTATCTGTCAGGAGCCCTCTCTGCCCATGGGTTCCCTAGTCCTCCAGGAGGTGCTGGAGTAATAAGTCCTCCAATTATTCTTCGCTAGAAAAAGGGACATAAGCACGAGGTGAGATAGGAAAAAACAAATTCAGGAGCAGCATCAGCCCAGAGAACCCGCACGTCGTGCACCGAATGATTTGGTAAAAAGCTAACTGGTTAATTGGTTAACCTCACACCCATTAGGATGCCAACTATCAAAAAACAGAAAATAACGGGTGTCGAGTATTGGCGAGGACGGGAGACACTGACACCCTCGTGCGCTGTTGGTGGGAGTGTCACATGGTGCAGCCGCCATAGAAAACAGTGTGGTGGCTCCTCAAAAAACTAAACCCGAAATTATCATTTAATCCAGCAATTCCACTTCTGGGTATACAGCCAAAAGAATTTAAAGCAGAAATTTGAAGAGATACATCCATATTCATAGCAGCACTACTCGTAAGCCAAAATGTGGAAGCAGCCCAAGCGTCCATGAACAGATGAATTGATAAACAAAATGTGGTAGATACATACAATGGAATATTATTCAGCCTTAAAAAAGGAAGGAAATTCTGACACGGGCTACAACATAGACGAACCTGAAGGACATTAAGCTAAGTGAAATAAGCAATTCACAAAAAGACAAATACCGTCTGATTCCATTTATATGAGGTCCCTAGAGCAGTCAAATTCAAAGAAAGAAGAGAGGTTTTAAGGGGCTGGAGGAAGGGATGGATGGGGAGTTATTGTTTAATGGGTACATAGTTTCAGTTTTGCAAGATGAAAAGAGCTCTGTAGATGGATGGTGGTGATAGTTGCATGACAATGTGAATGTACTTAATGCCGCTGAACTGCACATTTAAAAATGATTAAGATGGGAAATTTTGTTATGTGTATTTTATCACAATTTAAAATATTTAATTGGTAGGCCGTCTAGCTCTGTGGTTTATGGCAATGCTTGGCGATCACACACACCTGATTCTAACAGTTACCAGCTGGAAGAGCTGGGCAAGTGACAACCTCCCTGAGCCTCCGTTTCCCCATCTGCAGAATTCGGATGGTGATGGTGGTGGTGATGGTGATATCAAATTTATATAAGCTTCGCAAAGATTAAACATTACAAACAGTAATGTCCGTCAAGTACAAATAAAATTGAGTATAATATCTGGCACATAAATTATAAATAATAATACATCAATAAAACCATGCCTTATTGCTTTTACTGGCTCTGATTACCATCAATAGTATTAGCTTAATTCAAAAGTTAACATCATAATTTTTAAAAAAATGATATAAATGAACTCACTTATGAAACAGACTCACAGATTTTGAAAACAAACCTATGGTTACCAAAGGGGAAATGTGTGTGTGTGGGTGGGGATAAATTAGGAGCTTGGGATTAACATACACACACTACTAAATATAAAATAGAAAACCAACAAGGACCTACTGTATAGCACAGGAAACTCTACTCAATATTCTGTAATAACCTATATGGGGAAAGAATCTGAAAAAGGATATATGTATATGTATAACTGAACCACTTTTGCTGTACACCTGAAACTAACATTGTAAATCAACTACGCTCCAATAAAATTGAAAAAACAAAAGTTAACATCAATCTGTAGAAGTATGTGCTGCCAGAGTGAGTGGCTTTGAATATCTGCTAATTTAATCCCAGAGCAGAAATCTATGACTGTAGGCTTAGGATGTGCTATTCCTAATTTCAGAAACCTCTGGTTCTCATTTTGCACCAAGGATATCTTTAGATGACAGAGCAATGTGAATTTGTGTATAAGTGCTTGACAGGTTAAAATAATGAAAGATGTTTCCATTATTGCAAGGAAACACCTTTTCTCTTTTTTGCCTCGACATCATGTTTTCCTATGAGTTTCTCCTAATTTCTGCCTTAACAGTTAAAATACATATTAGAAAGCAAACCTGAATGATTTGCTGCTTGAAAACGAGACACTTAAAGTTTTAAAATAGACAGAAACAGAAAGGATGAGTTTAATGCTATGTCATGTCACCACAAGACTAATTTCCCTACTTTTTAATTACAATCTGATTTTGGGCAACAAAATTACGTAAATATGAAACCACATTATACATCGGTATTCCCTGGGACTTATAACCATTTTTTATTTTTATGAAATGATTTGTGAAAATTACTTGAAAAACAGATAAAAGATTGAATCCTCTAAAATGGAAGCCACCTGAAATCAAAAATACCCTTATTAACAAACAGTCACATTTGATTACTATATCAGCAATACTTTCAAGGGCCAACAACATAATCAGTAACTCTAAAACATGAAATGCACTAAGAACAGGAAGTACTAATTCCAATTCCTATTTTAAAGGAAGGCAAATGTCCTATCATCAAATTCTGCATTATAAGGAGATTTGTGGAGCTTTACTCCTAATCTCCTGGTAGATTTCTACCAGAAGCCCACACTCTCAAAAGAAAATCCTGAACCCAGTCTACATGGAATTTTAGATAAAACACCAAATTCATGACACAAAAGAATTTCGTCTTTTCCACAGAAGAGAGACAATATATTACAATGGCATGAGGGATCTTTATAGAAATGGCCAAAGACAAATGGGCTATTCGAGGGAGCCTCCAGGACCTGCTGTGAACAAGAGAAATCTCATCTCGGTGTTGAGAGGGATCTTTGAGATTTGAAGAAGGACCACGGTGTGACTTACTTAACAATATCCCTGCATACCCGAAAGACAAGTGACACATCGGCAAAAGAAAGTTCCAGTGTTGACCTATGTATCTTCCAAACAGACTCAATAGGGAGTGTCTGTTGGAGGGAGGAGGGTCTGGGAGAAGGAAAGCAGCTCAAGCTCGTCTGAGACTCACCTGCCATCCTGAGCAACCATCGCACAAGACAGTGGCGGAAGTGAACTGATAAGGCGGAGGGGGTGACAAGAGTCCTCCCTGGAAGTTTACATTTTAAAAGTTTACAAGAAAAATCACAGGGTCTGAAACAAAGGCTGGTGATGCCGACAGGTTACTCTTGAAATCAGAGAGAAAAGTTTACGGGGGGGGGGGAACCCCACAACAAACCAACTTAATTTCGACTTAATTGCTAACTTGGAGGAGCTCCACAGCTGGGGCTTTGAAGGTTTTAGAAGCTCTTCCCATGTTGCGTCTTTAAATATATATATGTTCAATCAGCACAAGAAAGACTAACCAGATCAGTCTGTGGCAGACACCTGCCTCAAACAATGGCACTGATCTCCGAGGGATTTTAAACAGCTGTGCATAAACTTCAAAAGTAATTTGCAACCAAATTAGTAAATGTCACCCTCCTTCCCACCAGACACAGCATTTTTTTTAAAACATTAAGCATCCACCGTGAGACTGCCATTTTACAAGGGTTAACAAAGTTAGGGGGGAAATGAAGATGGTGATTCACAAGTTTGGGTGTGGGGTAGGAGTTGGGGGGACCCGCACCTTACGAACAGGGCTTGTCTATCAAGTATCCCCATCAGGAAAGGACGGTGGTGGTCACAGGTTCTAGAGAACAATGTAAGGAGAGCAACAACCAGACTCGTGTTCAGAAAGGGCAGGGCACCTGCGGGACCCGCACGTTACCGCTACCTAGGGACAGATCATCCTTGGTTTGGGTCATTCCCTCCACGGACACAGAGCGGTGTCCTCTCTTTCTTCTCCCCGTGTCACCACCCCCCTCCTTGGCAGCTTGGTCCATCACTGAATCATCTTTTCTTCGCACCACTCGAATCAGGACAACCCCGAAGGACAAGGCAGCTCAGCAGTGCTGTCCCGGCAGAAACCCCAGCATCTCCCAGGTGAGGCTGCCTCGGGCCTCTCTTCATTGACCCCGGGGGGAGTGCCAAGCCGTTAGCATGAAAGGTCCATTTCACACTGATAACCGGGGCTCTTAAAAACCCAATAAAATAAAGACACTGACTCTACTTTCTTAACATGTGGCCCTCAAAGCTGAAAAACATTCTCACCAAGGTTACAGGATTGAGCACCAGGGAAAAAACCACTCTCACCCACAATTACGGCATGAAGCACCACTTTTTTTTTCTTCTTTGTATCTATCAAAAACCGGCCTCGCCCTGACGACGGCCCCTGGAAACAAACCAAGTTTGTTTATAGGCGAGTGTTAGCAGCCCTATCCGATCCTCTAACAAATGCCAAGAAAACTGAAGTTATTTTCCTCTGCGGACAGGTTGCCACTGCACCAAACACCTCTCCTTCCCAAAACATGCCGAGAACACAAAACTTTCCGCCGTCCTCCTCCCTCCCTCCCACCCAAGCCGTTCGTTCAGGTGAAAGAAAACCCCAGAAGCAAGAGGCGGCGGCCCGGCCCCTTCCCCGGTGGCCTCCGCCCGGCCAAGGTCCGCGCATCCCGGGCACCCCGCGCGCGAGAAACCACGGAAACTAGACCCAAAGTTTGCGGCTCGAGTGGCCGTTTCCGAGTTCGCCATCAGCCTACTCGCCCCTTCCTGGACCGGCTCGGAGCCGGAGCCCGAGCTGGGTGGCCCCCCACCGCCCCTCGCAGGGCGCACGGCCCCGGCCCCGCGGCCCCTGCCCTCCCGGTCGGCGCCCGGCGCAGGGACCTACCTGCGGGCGACGGCGGTCCGAGCGCGCGGCTGGGCGGCGGCGGCGGCGGCGGCGGCGGCGGGAGCGGGCTGCCGGCGCGGTGGGTGCGCCCGCGGGCGGCGCCGGCCAGAGGGCGCTAGTCACCCCGCGGCCCCGCCGCCGAGACTGCTCCCCCGACGCCCTCCCCGGAGCCGCGGCCCGCGCACCACCCGCCGCGCGCCGCTCTCCCCGAGGGCCCGCCCCGCGCTCCTCCCCGCGCTCCTCCCCGCGCTTCCGCTCGCGGCGGCTTCAGCCCTGAGACCAGGACCCATCCCCGCGCTCGGGATGCTGAGCCAGGCGCCGCGCGCGGGCGGAGGGGCCCCGAGTCCACGTGACTCTCCATCCAACCAAACCGAAAAGCGAAACGAGCCTTCCCACGGGAATGCTCAAGGTCATTAGGTAAAAAGAACTTAAGCTGTTTGGCCAGCTTTTTCCACTAGAAAGGGCTAGAACCCTGTTCTTTTAAAACGACCCCCCTGAGAAGGATTTGGTGCCGTTCTGTCCGCTAGATCTTTCCTCGGTTGTGTCCTACCTCTGACTTTGTTTCTGCACAGTCGTTTTATATATAATTTCCAAGTTGCATTGCTTTAAACTTGACAGCCCTTGAAGCTGTAGTGCAATGTCTTATCAGTGCATTTGTCATTGGAAGAGTTTACGCCTGGTTTGTGGTACTGATGATCGTGATGAGGATAGTTGGGGTGCTTTTTCCTGTGGTCTGTAGAACTAACTTTTCATTCAGGTTAGAAAATCTATATACTGGTTACCAGTACTGCAGGGCCGTTCGCTCTCAATTAGGCCACGAAATGATTAAAATGTACTTGGTGTAGGCTTTTGTTGCTATAATATACTAAGCCCAGGTTAGTTTAAGAAATAAAACAATAGTCCTTTGTTTTGTCTTTTGTTTTTTCTTTTCTTTTTTTTTCTTTTTTCTTTCTTTTTGGAGAGGGAGATTAAAAATGTGTGGAAGAGCCTAACCTTGGATCAGCGCGCTTCCGTCAGCTGACGACAGCTCAGACTACAGCTAGTCCCAAACTTCTAAAGATGAAAAACTGAGGCCCAGAAGGGTTTACTGACTTAATTCACATAGCTGCCTTGTGGCAGGCCTGTGCTGGGAAGCCAGATATGCTGACTTTTCCCCCTAATCTGTATGAATTCAGCAAAGCAAACGCACACACTTTTTACAGATAAAAATATATTCCCTGAAAAGTATGCTGTCTCTCACATTTATCAATGTGTAACAGCACTGCATAGACCCTGACGCCAGGATCATCCAACAGAGAGGCTGCCACGTCTTGGAAGATAGTAGCCAGGAGGTGTGAGGGTGGACACACCTTGGCTGTGTGGGCTCACTGTGATGTCACCAGAGCCTGGCACACAGTAGGCGCTCACTGTATATTTGCTATTGAGATTTGGTGGGAAAATGCACCTATGGCTGAGAACAAGGTGGCAGAGCTGGAGAAACGACCGCCACTAAGAGGCCCAGCCTCTCTCTGGGAAACCTCCTGGTTCAAGATGCCTTCCTCCTGGCTCTCCACAGCCATCCTTAAACAGAGCCTGTCACATGGAAGAGAGATGGCAGACTGCCAGAGGCTGCAGGGCCTGGGAGACAGCAAACCCACTCATTCCTCATTGCTGGGGTTTTCAATGACTATTTGAGAAGGAGGTTAAATATGAATCACATGTAGGGGCTCAAGGGAAAGTCATATGTCCTTTTAATTTAGTCAGTAGTCAGTGGCTTTTAAAAAGTTTCAAATAATGATGATGGCGATCATCATCATATACTGAGGACCTATCTACCAGTGGCTGTAATGAGCACTTTTCATTTTTTTAATTAGTTATTTTTGTGATGAGCACGTTTGATGCACTATTCATTTAATCCTCACAACAATCTCAAGAGGTGGATATTATATCCTCATTATCATCACTATCATCACCATCATCATCTCTATTTTAGAGATGAGAATAATGCAGCTTAGAAGGATTATGCAGCCTGCCCACAATCGTACAGTTAATGAAGTACCACAACCAGGATTCAAACTCAGGCCAGTCTGAAACAGCTCCCTTAGGCACTGTTGAATACTGCCTCCATTCTATAGCCATACCCTCCTTTTTCTGCTTCTCTCTCTTTTGGACAATGGTCCCTGGAGACCCGTGCTACTCTACTATATATCCAGATAGTCCTACGATTGGAAACCCATTAATCTGAAGACTGGATCTTTTAAAACAATATTCAACAAATGTCTAGAAAGGCGTTGTTGTTGTTGTTGAATCTCATCTAAAAGAAAAAAAAAAAAATCCCTATTTGTTCTTCTTCCATGTAGGCGTTAGGGATACCTGTAGACCTTTCTGACCCCAGCATCCTGTATAGCCAGCCTTCCTTTCCCCAGGCTACAAGGCATTTCTGTTTTGTGTCAGACTTTGTCTCATTGTTTTATAAACATGGCTGCTGCTCAGAAGTTCTCCACACCTTTATTTCCTGGAAGAGGAAATTGCATTTCCTGGAGGGGCTTACATGTGGGTGGTGAGGTTCCACTCATTACGTTAAACACACCCGAACTTTCAGTTCTGTACTTCTTTCTCCGCTTCAACTTCTGCCCTGAACTTTCCTGGAATCGTGCTGAGAATAAGACTGTGGGGCAGCTTTTTTCAGTTTCCTTTAGCTGGGAAAGACATGATTCCTGCTCTGGATCGAGAGCTAAGGAATAAATGACTGTCTTGAATCTTATATCTGGGGACATCTCAATCCATCTTCCTTCTACTTGGGATTTGCAAAAGGGAGCTGAAGACATCTCTTTGCTTTTAATTGGGACCTGGTGGATGATTAAGCTCTATCTCCCAAACAGGCCAGCTCTGACACCCTTCTGTGAAACTGACCTTGGGATTGAAATTCAAAAGAAAACATTCTTATTATGAGCCTCAATTTGGAGAAGGACGGTATTAGGGAGAAGTAGGATATGATCCCACAGACAGTTTGAACAGAGGATAATTTCACAAGGACCCTTCTGTGCAGAAAGTCACCACTCGGAGGAAACCAGTTCAGACAATTTCATGAGGAGTTTATAAAGTGGTCCACCTCAATACCCAGAAGAATCAGCATGGAATTGGAAGGCAATGATCAGCCCTGACCGAAGATTTGATAAACATGTTGTGTCTAGTGTAAACTTATTCAGAAAATGTCAAAATTATTCTAGGAGCTATGGGTGAAAGAGGCACAGACAAAAAACAGATATTTTCTTGTACAACACAGGGAATATAGCCATTATTCTATAATAATTATAAATGGAGTATAACCTATAAAAATTTAGAATCACTGTGTTGTACACCTGAAAATAACATTATCAATCAACTATACCTCAATAAAAATACCACTGCCTCTAATAAAAACAGGTATTTTAAATCCACAGCTTGGACAAGGGAAAGGGAGATTTTTTTTCCCCTTTCACTCCAACTTTAGACATTCAAGTGGGAAAAAAGGATAATTAGAAATTAGAAATTTTTATCGCCAGAGGAGAGCTCTAAACCCTGAAGCAAAAATTGGTCCTCCCCTTAGGGAGTAAGTAAACCTTGATTACTGTTGATAGTAAGATTGATATCAACTCTTCCAAACCATGAGGGGGAATGGTGAAAGGTGAATGCAAATTTTATCCTGAAATAAAAAAGGAACAATGTTCATAATCTGGTATGTTTGAGAGTTCTGTTGTTATTATACATGCTTAGTAATGTTAAGCTAATTTTAAAATCTTAGACAAGGTAGGGGAGGTAGGTGTTACATCTCCATTTAAGAAAGAGATGATGAGTGCACCTAACATAAGCTAAAACTTATTGTGCATTTATGGCATGTGTCCAGGCATGGTGCCCAGCACTTTAAGTTATTTAATTTGATACTTACAACAAGTCCCTTGAGATGAGTAACATCCTCTTCATTTTCCAGATAGGACAGCTGAGCTTCAGAGGTCAAATAAATGATTTGCCAGCTTCGTTGAGCCAATAAGTGTGGGGTATGGCTTGACTCCCAGTCTGTTGACCCCCAAAGCCATGATTTTTGCTGTCATGCACAGAGACAAGAGCTGAAATTGTAGCCTGATTCTCGAAACACTAAACGAATCGTGTATGTTTACAGATGTCCTGATGAATACAGTATTCTAATAAGAATTAACACGTGTAGATGGCCAATTGTAAATTAGAATGTATCAAAATTCCCACTTAATAATACAGCCATAGAAGATAAAACAAATAAAAATTTTAATCTTTAATGATGCAGAACGCTTGGAGTAAATCATTTTTCCTGAGCATCAAATATTGTTACATCATAAAGAAATTGAGCATGAAAGTGTTTTTTAAAAAAAAAAAAGTTCTTTTTTTTTAAGGTAGAGAGTTATAAAAACAATATTGCTGTCTTTTTTTTTTAACATCTTTATTGGAGTATAATTGCTTTACAATGGTGTGTTAGTTTCTGCTTTATAACGAAGCGAATCAGCTATACATATACATATATCCCCATGTCTCTTCCCTCTTGCGTCTCCCTCCCGCCCTTCCTATCCCACCCCTCTAGGTGGTCACAAAGCACCGAGCTGATCTCCCTGTGCTATGCAGCTGCTTCGCACTAGCTATCGATTTTACATTTGGTAGTGAATATATGTCAATGCTACTCTCTCACTTCATCCCAGCTTACCCTTCCCCCTCCCTGTGTCCTCAAGTCCATCTCTACGTCTGTGTCTTTATTCCTGTCCTGCCCCTAGGTTCTCCATAACCTTTTTTTTTTAGATTCCATATATATGTGTTAGCATACGGTATTTGTTTTTCTCTTTCTGACTTACTTCACTCTGTATGTGCTATCTTGTTTTAGTTGTGGCTTCTGAAGTCCTTAGGCACCATTTTTTAAAAGTCATCCCTGCCCCTAAAGAGACTCAAATTGTAACATAAGTATCCGAATCAGACAGTGAATGGTAACGTTTTCAATGTTTTAATATGGATACAAGTTAACACAATAAACTTGGGGTGTGTTTGTAAGGTCTAAGGATAGAATCAGGGCGAAAGGAAAGGTCCAGAATCTCTGAGGATCCACAGATACGTTTTGGATTTGGTGAGTCCAGGTATATCAGCAAAATGAGTATGGCCCAAATGGATATAAAACTTTGTCTGAAATTAAAGGGAGATTGACTAGATAGAATCACGTTTTTTAGTGATCCTCTTCCACCAGTGGAAAAACAACAGCAAACTGAAAATCCAAAAGACCATACATTTTGATGAGAAATCCTCCCCAGGGAGGATTAATAAATCTGAGAATTAATCTGTGAATTCTGGAGGAAGAAATTAAGATGAAACTTTGGTCATATTTATAAATTTGATTATTGCAATTCTACGATTTGACACAGCACAATTACCCTTAGATCGGGAAATCAGTGAAGGCACATTAGAGTAAAGCACTTTCTCAGTCTCCTTTTTGAGAAAGCAAATAACACACCTGCCTCTCATTACTCCCTTTTTCTTCAATCCACACCTCTCAAACACATATTATTATGGTTTTATTCTGCCATTAAAACACACACACACACACACACACACACACACACACACACACACACACACACAGATGGAGGGAGGGGATTTATGTTGGACTACATGGGGTTATTCTGTCAGGTTTCTTTGAGCTATAAAAGGCCAAGAATAAATGCCAATTAAAAGGAAGTTCTAATTGTTAGTGATGGGGAATGTAATATAATTTGCTTCTAGTACTCATTGCTGATTTAATATAGTCATTGGTGTAAAAAATTCAAATATTCTCAAGGAAGTCATACACTGATGGCACAGGAAAACGCTGACAATCAAGAATTTCTTCTTTGTGTTCAGCTTTCCTGACTACACGATAGTTTCAACCATTCACTTTAAAGTAAATATTTTGTGAAATGAAAATATAAGTAATTTCTTTTTTCCCCAGTGGTTACAATAGTGGCCTAATGAGGCTAAATTGACCATATTTGGCTGTGCTGTGAGTCAGAGGTGCTCTGTTGCATGCTCCCACTTCATCCACCAACCCCAGCATCTCACCCCTGAAATGTTTGTTTTTAGCCCCAAATGGTGATGCTCAAGACCGGTTATTTCTTTTCTTTTCTTTTTTTTAAAAAAATCTTTATTGGAGTATAATTGCTTTACAATGGTGTGTTAGTTTCTGCTTTATAACAAAGTGAACCAGTTATACATATATATATGTTCCCATATCTCTTCCCTCTTGCGTCTCCCTCCCTCCCACCCTCCCTATCCCACCCCCCTAGGTGAAGACTGGTTATTTCTTTAAACTTACATTGGCTCATATGTTGTAAGTAGATCCAAGCTGATATTTCCTTCCTTCCTTCCTTCCTTTCTTTCTTTTCTTCCTTCCTTCCTTTCCTTTCCTTCCTTCTTTCCTTCCTTCCTCCCTTCTTTCCTCCCTTCTTTCCTTCTCTTTCCTTCTCTCTTTCTCTCTCTTTCCCTCTTTCTCTTTCTTTCCCCACTCTCCCTCCCTCCCTTCCTTCCTTTCTTTTTCTTTTGTTTTTTCCTGTCTTTTCTTTTTCTGCTTGTATACTAGGCAGAGTCAGCAAACAAAAGAAGTAAAGCCCTACATTTGGGATTCAGCATATCACTCAGAGAGCAGATGCTTTATCTCCATTTTACACATAAAACACACATATACACACATACCACACACACAAACCATAAACCTGAATTGCCCAGGACTTGAATAAAATGTACTCTGATGATAAAAGAAAAATCTGTAATATTTAAGTAATCATATCAATAGGTTATATTTGTACATTTATGCAACATTAAAAATAATGAAAAATAAATTAATCTTTCTACACCTCATATTAGAACTTGATGGAGATATGCCCCAAAATCAAATATATGCAGTATCTTAAGTTGGAAGATAAGCTTTTTTTCTAAATAGATTACAAATATCATGCATTATTTCACAAATACTTCTGTTTGTTTTAAAATTAAATAAAGGAGAGGTATGCAGATTACATCTTGCCAATTTCATAAGGAAGATTGAGTAGGTCAAACCTCTAAAGTACTTTGGTCCCTATAAACCTGAAGAAGAGAATGTTGTACTTTGAATGATCAACTACCCTTTATAAAGCATTTGTACCATGGTATTTTATGTGTATAACCTTGTTTAGCCTGCATAACAAACCTATAATATGGGTGGTGTTATTTACAATTTACCGATGAGACCACTAAGGCTCAGAGAGGGAAAGGAACTTATCCAAGATCACACAGCAAGTGAGTGGCAGAGCCAGACTCAGAACACAGGAAGGGATCATTTGGACCTATGCCAAACTGTGTCTAGAGAATTCTAGCCACCAACTAAAGAGGCTAAAAATAGGGGTCATAGTCTGCATGCAGATTTTGAAAAATAATGTTTATTATTCTTCCCATGATAAAAGTTATGCATTTATTTGCATACACACACATTTAGAAATTAGAGAAAAGAAAAAAGAGAAAAACGATTACCCATAGTTGCACAACCAAAGACAATAAACATTTTGATATATTTCCTTACATGCTTTTATCTATAATTCTGGGGATTATTTTATTTTAAAAATAACTTTTACGTGTTGCCTAATTGTAAAGTAATGAATATTCGTTCGTTATAGAAAATTTGAAAAATATTAAAATGTATATAAAAGAAGTTGTAAAACCCTCGTATACTCAAAGTATAAAGATGACTGTTAACCCTTTGGTATCTTATCCTAGTCACGGCTGAGAGCACAAATCTTGAGACTGAAGCTGAAACTGTCTGCATCACACAATTTGTAGTTTACGGTTCACAATACCTTTTTAAAAATTTGTTTGTTTGATTTTTACTTGATTTATTAATGTTTTATTTGTCAAGAAATTGCAAATGTGATTTTTAGGCAGATGATTGGAATGCTTTGGTTGCTCTAAACAGGACCAGCTACCTGGCTTTTTCCTAAACAACAAAAATTACTCTCCCCACACACAAATATCTTAAAGAATGAATAATGATACGGTTTAAACCTGCCCTTATAACTCCACAGAATGGCTTAAATTTTTTTCCTCAAATGTCATTTGTTTTAAGTAGTTTCTACTGTGCAGGAAAGAAAACCAGCAACTCCCTGTTTACTAATTGGATTATGCACTTTTAACCAGAGGGAAAAGCTTCTGGTCAGGCGAAAGCAATTAATACTGAATTTCCAGATTAAGTAAATAACTTTGAGTGTTACATAAATTGGGGAGGGCTGCAGAAATTCGTATTAAATTGTAATTACACTAAGAAAGTTTCTCTCCAAGCAAAAAACAAGAAAGCTGTTGCTTGAGAACCTGTCATGTGATCTGATGTGCCAAGCAAACTTAAAAAGACTTAAAAACTTAAGAACTTAAAAAGGGTTCTGAGTGAAACAGCAAAAGGTGCCCCACATTCCAGCTGCTACAATATTATTACCAAGTCTTCACTTCTCCTGGGAAGGTAGTGAGGACCAGCGCCAACGAAACCAAACAATCAACGGAAAGTCTTTAAACAGGTTCTTGAGGTTATTATGGCCTTTTTTCACATTCCATAGAGTATCAAAGCACTGAAAAGAGTTTTTAAATAACTATTGTACATGTATTTGTTTTTCCAAACCTCTATTTACTTACCTTTTGCAGATTCATACTTTCTCTTTTCCTTGTGATTTCATTCAGATAGAATGGAGACCTCTTCCATGGTTCCAAACTTAAATTCTTCCTTTTATTTCTCAGCTAAGAAAGAAAATTCCAAAAATTCCATGATCTACTTTGTAACTCTGGACATAGTGACTCCATTATGTACATTATGGGGAAGATGTGGAGAAAGTGAAATTCTCATGCAAATTAGTACAACCTGGGGAAACTGTTTGGCAGTATTAACTAAAGCTGAGCATGTGCAGACTCCGTGACCCAGGCATTCCTTGAGTATATAACCCATAGACACGTATACATACACGCACTAAAAGATGTGAACAACATATTTGCATCACGTGTACAATCATGATGTACCACATTTCATGATGCAGCAATGAAGTTCAACAAACTACTGCTATAGCATGAACAAATCTCAGAAATTGTCCTGCTGAGTGAAAGAAGCCGGGTCTAAAAGAATACATGCTGTGTGATTTCATTTACATAAAGCTCAAAACTGGGTATAATGAATTTATTCCATGAAAAGTCAAGATGTTAGTTATTACATTTAGGGATGTGGATGATGTAGTTTCTGGAAACGGGCATTAGAATGGCTTATGCTATTAGAATGGCTTATGGCTTGCTGATATTTTATCACTTGATGTGGGAGCTGGTTACATAGATATGTCCACTTTGCATAAATTCATCTCATGGCACATATATGGCTTATATACTTTTCTCTGTGTGTCAACCCCAATAAAAAGGTTACCATCTGAAAGAGACTAGAAATAAGTGTTGGCAAGGATGTGGAGAAAAGGGAACACTTGCACACTCTGGTGGGAACGTAAATTGGTGCTATGGAAAACAGAAGTGCCTCAAAAAACTTTAAAATAGAATTACCATACGATCCAGCAGTTCCACTTCTGGATATTTATCCAAAGAAAATGAAAACACTAATTCAAAAAGATACATGTACCTGCATGTTCACTGCAGCATTATTTACAATAGCCAAGATATGGGAAAAACCTAAATGCCCATCAATGGATAAATGGATAAAGAAATTGTGATAGATAGATAGATATAATGTTATATATATATATATATATAAATGGAATAATATGAACTATTATTCAGCCATAAAAAAGAATGAAGTCTTGCCATTTGTGACAACATGGATGGACTTCAAAGGCATTAAGCTAAGTGAAATAAGTCAAAGACAAATACCATATGATCTCTCATATATGGAACCTAGAAAACAAAAAATACTAAGCCCCAAAATAGAGAACAGATTGACATTTGCAGGGGGTGGAAGGAGAAATGGGTAAACTGGTTTTTTTTGTTTGTTTCAGTTTAGAAAAACTGACTTAAAAAGGGTTATTTGCGAATGGAATATAATGTTATCATATCCATAAAGCCCTTTCTCTGTAGCCTGAAACAGGATTGGTGTCCCAGGTAACGGTGAGTTCACAAACTCAGAGAGTGAGACTGCAGGGCAGATGTGTGAGTTCTCTCCTTGTTCTATCTCTGCCTCTGTCTCTGTTTTTCTTTGTCTCTCTCTATTTCTCTGGGTCTGTCACTCTGTCTCTCTCCCTATCCCTCTCTGTCCCCACCTCTCTTTCTCTCTCTGTGTGACTCAATATGCCACAAGTTAAGCTCAATAACAGCGTGACCTCAAACAAGTCACTGATACCTTCTGAGTCCTTTTTCCTTGTTTGATGATGAGGGAGTTAGACAAGATGGTGCTTCCACTCCTTTTGGACCCTCACTGCTGTGATTCTAGGCTCCTTTTCCTCTGTGAGGCTTCCCCGACCTCTTATTTCACAGTAGTCTCTCTCTCTCTCTCTGAAATCCACCTGCCACCCCTCTCCAGGGTAGCACACTGACATCTCAGACTCAGATTTGTGCTTGTGTCTTTGTCTCTGTTCCCCCCACTGCCCCTGCCCAGTTTCCTACCACTGCACCTTGTACAGAGTAAATAATACACAATGTTTGTCCTAAAAAGGCAAAAATTCAGTAAAAAATAGTTTGAAGTCCACACTATAGTCAGTGGGTAAATGCCTAAAAATTTTTTTAAAAAATTATAATATTTCCCAACTTGGGTGAAAGGCAGTTTGTGCCAGTTTCTAAATGGACTTTAATCACAAATGTAAAGTACAAATGGGAGTAGTTATGACCCATCTATGTTGCTTTTTGGGCGGTAATATGTCTATGAGATTAAAGCATCATGAAATAACTGGCATAAAATATAAATACAGACAAAAATATAAAGACAATAAAGAATCATCTGGAAGATTTTTACTTGAGGTAATTAAAGATAAGGTTTATAATGATAGAGATCCTGAGAGTTGATAAAGAATATGAAAAAGGAGGGCTGGCTGATAAAAATTTGTCTGTATTCTGAATTGTTCAATTGTACTTAATCATACACTTAAGGAGCTGAACATGTTTATTTCAAAAGGTAAGTTGCTAAACTGAAATCTTAGGGAGCTGAAAACATATATTTCAAAAGATAATGTTGCTAAACTGCAGAAGGATAAGTTTTATATCCTTTTGAAAACACCTACTTTCCTATATTATAATTTTTTCGAATATTTCTTTGCTCATGAAGAACTGATTTGATCTGTGGTTTAATCTCCTGATTAACTGAATACTAGTTATCTTGTGGGGTGGACCCTCCATGATGGATAGCGCATGCTCTTGCATCAGGTATGGATTACAGAATTGTTTCTGCAACTGCCAAATCCAGGACCAGGTGTGGGATGGAATCTTTTAAGGAGCAGCCACCCTGAGGCACCATCTGGGCTGAGAGGCAGAGAGGGGTGTGGTATGAAAAAGGTCCATGTGGTCCAGGTTCAAATGGACTGCACGCTCCCGGCCAACCAGCCTACCCTCAGCCTTCATCCCTCATGCAAACCTGTGAGCGTTAGGATGCGTCCTGTGACAGAGGGTCAGCGTGGTCCTGTGGGTATTTCTGGTGTTGTTGAGGAAGCCAGAGAAATAGATGGAATTTTCAAGCCACGCATTTAGAAAAGTATAAATGTCCACATATTTGGTTTCTGACTCTCAGCCTTAAAGAAGCATCATCACCTTTTTCTTTACCTTCAATAGCAGCTAAATCCTGATTATCAAAGTCTTTCTAGGACACTGAAAGTTCCTGCTCATATAGTAGGTATTCAATACATTTTAAACACTTCTCTACTTCCACTTACCTACCTTGTAGGGATGAGTTCATTTCAATAAAGCATGTGGAAATTCCATTGTAAGCACTCAATATATTCCCAAACCTTTCTAATAGTATCTGCTATATTAAGAAGAGAGACAGGGCTTCCCTGGTGGCGCAGTGGTTGAGAGTCTGCCTGCTAATGCAGGGGACACGGGTTCGGGCCCTGGTCTGGGAAGATCCCACATGCCACGGAGCAGCTGAGCCCGTGAGCCACAACTACTGAGCCTGCGCGTCTGGAGCCTGTGCCCGCAGCGGGAAGGGGCCGCGATGGTGAGAGGCCCGCGCACCGCGATGAAGAGCGGTCCCCGCACCGCGATGAAGAGTGGCCCCCACTTGCCGCAACTGGAGAAAGCCCTCGCACGAACTGAGGACCCAACACAGCCAAAAATAAATAAATAAATAAATAAAGTAGCTATAAAAAAAATTAAAAAAAAAAAAAAAAGAAGAGAGACAGGCTGGTGTGTGTAAAGCTTATGGATTTCAGAGAAATAAAACTCCAGATTCACGTCTGGGCTTCACCGTTGGCAAGCCAGTGGATAAGGGGGAGTCCCACCATCTCTCTGGGCCTCAGTTTCCCCAGCTGTAAAATGCAGTGATGGACTAGATAACGCTCCTTTCAATTTAAAAAATCTGTAAGGTACAAAATAACCTAATTCTGACCAGTAATAGTACTTTTTTTTTACTCTGGATAATCAAATGTAATTTGTATTCAGCTGAGATTGATGGACTCAAAGCTCCATTTTCAACTTACTAGGATTTCTTGCAGCAGAGGAAGCCGTCAGTGAAAAGACATTTTCATTTCCAGAGACAGGTACCTAGTATTTTAAAGTCTTCCATTTCATTATTCACCTTCATGTTTTCACTCAAACACATGTGGTTTTCAAACATAGGAAAGAAAACATGGTAACCTGTGGTTATAATTTCCACTAGAAAATAGAAAAAGTGTAGCTCAGTAAGAGTGTTTAACCGTGAAAAGCCGTGTTATAAGTTTTTTTCTTGAGATGAACACTGTTAGTTATTGCACATTTCAAAAGTTGTTGGAAAATGGAGCCCGACTGCATCTGTTGTCACCATGAGAATATAGTTGTGGACACACAACTGCGGAGGTGTCAGTGTCTTGGACATTTTCCATCCTCCAGTATGTTTTCAAGCAGCCACTCTTTTAATTCAAATTCTGGGAAATTTGGAGAAAATGTCTTTCTAGGTGCCCCTTCCCATTTCCCAAGTAGCTCTAAGTGTGCGTTATCAGAGCCCATCTTGAAGCAAGTTGGCCTCACAGTAGCTCTTCCTCTATCCAGCATTTTATCTTCATGGTTATTTTCAACAAGGGTTCTGTCTTCCACTGTGATCAGTTGAGTTTACTCTATATCTGAAATTAATGAATTCTTTAGTAAACATGTAAAAAGCACCAGCTAAGTTCATGATGTGAGCCCATGTCTGAATTTCACAGTGAATCAGAAGGAAATGCAAGCAACAAACCAAATCAAACAAACAGAAATAACAGAAACAAACAAACAAAAAACCCCCCAAAAAAACAAAAACCAAAAAACAAACTCTGAAGTTTCTGAAATGGAACCATCAAAAACTATTAGAGATGCCAAGTAAGTTTTATGTAGATTCTATTTTCATAAGACACTGTCATTTTGACCTTGGAAATCCTCTTTTCTGTTTGGGTTACCTAGCAGTGAGGGGAAAACCACCCTTGACTAAATCTTATGCGTTGGTTCAAGAAGCCATCTGCTAGGGCTTCCCTGGTGGCGCAGTGGTTGAGAATCTGCCTGCCAATGCAGGGGACACGGGTTCGAGCCCTGGTCTGGGAAGATCCCACATGCCGCGGAGCAACTAGGCCCGTGAGCCACAATTACTGAGCCTGCGCGTCTGGAGCCTGTGCTCCGCAACAAGAGAGGCCGCGACAGTGAGAGCCCCGCGCACCGCGATGAAGAGTGGCCCCCACTTGCCGCAACTAGAGAAAGCCCTCGCACAGAAACGAAGACCCAACACAGCCATAAATAAATTAAAAAAAAAAAAAAAAAATCTGTTAAAAGAAGCCATCTGCTAAATCTGCCAGGGAAAGCTGTATAAGTGGAGAAAGAAGTACACGACAGTTTAAATTTTTTCTTCTGGTTGCCTTACGCATCACAGTCAAATAAGAATATGGTACGTAAAACTCTGTAGTGTGTCAAGAGGAACAGATACAATTGATTTTCACATGTGGGTTTAGCCTTGGAGGGAACAGCAACATAGTAGAACAAGAAAGGCAGAGTGGGCTGTTCTACATCTGACAGGCTCTTATCTGCCACCGAGCAAGATGGTATCAGCATGTTCATGTTTATACACAAGCACAGATGTCTGTGGCATCTGTGTTAATGCAAGACAGCCTTGGGGAGACCCTCCCCTGCAGCCTCTCCTCTGCATGCAGCCCAAGGACCCTGTTGATGCCCACGTCACATGCAATGCCCCTCTGCCCCAGCCCTGCAGGGGTTCCCTTCTCTGACATCTGCCCCAGCCCCGCTCCCCAGCACCCCTCTGAGTCACCTTCCTCACTCAGCACCGGCCACACCGGCGGCTTCCTCACGCTCCCTTGCATGCCAGACAAGCCTCTGCTCCGGACATTTGCACAAGACCTCCTTCGGGTCTGGGTCTCGACATCAGTTTCTCAGCAAGTATTTCCCTGATCACTCTATTTAAAATCGCAGCCCCTCACATATGTACAATGGAATATTACTCAGCCATAAAAAGAAATGAAATGGAGGTATTTGTAGTGAGGTGGATGGAGTTAGAGTCTGTCATACAGAGTGAAGTAAGTCAGAAAGAGAAAAACAAATACAGTATGCTAACACATATATATGGAATCTAAGGGGAAAAAAAAGGTCATGAAGAACCTAGTGGCAAGACGGGAATAAAGACACAGACCTACTAGAGAATGGACTTGAGGATATGGGGAGGGGGAGGGGTAAGATGTGACAGGGTGAGAGAGTGGCATGGACATATATACACTACCAAATGTAAAACAGATAGCTAGTGGGAAGCAGCCGCATAGCACAGGGAGATCAGCTCGGTGCTTTGTGACCACCTAGAGGGGTGGGATAGGGAGGGTGGGAGGGAGGGAGATGCAAGAGGGAAGAGATATGGGAACATATGTCTATGTATAACTGATTCACTTTGTTATAAAGCAGAAACTAACACACCATTGTAAAGCAATTATACTCCAATAAAGATGTTTAAAAAAAAAAAAAATCGCAGCCCCTAAGAGCACCCTCCGCCATCCATCCATACACACTATTCCCTATGTGTCCCCCTCCCCCGCACCCCTCCCTATCCCCCTTCCCACTTAGTTTCATTTTTCTGGAACATAAACTCCATGGCAGCAGGGATCCTTTTTTTCCTGTTTTGTGTTCTATCACATCCCCAAAAAAATGGTACACTGAAATCACTCAAACAAGATTTGTATCTAGATGAATTAATTAAAAGTAGCTAATCACAATACGTTTACACATGTGAAATACATTCGCTTATCTATTTATATGAAAGAATTGAATGGCTGCAGATTTAATGAATCCTTTCATATCATAAGAAGTAGTTAATCCACTTACAAATAAAACCAAATAGCAAATGTTTTATTTTTTATTTATGTATTTTCTTTTCCCCCCGACTTTATTGAGGTAGCGTTGACGATTAAAAACTGTGTGTAAACTACTGAGCCTGTGCTCTAGAGCCCGCGAGCCACAACTACTGAAGCCCACGCGCCTAGAGCCCGTGCTCTGCAACAAGAGAAGCCACCGCAATGAGAAGCCCGCGCACAGCAATAAAGAGTAGAGAAAGCCCACGCAGCAACGGAGACCCAACGCACCAAAAGTAAATAAATTAATTAATTTTTTAAAAACCCAAAAAACAAAACTGTGTGTATGTAAGGTATACAATATGACGGTTTGATATATATTTGATATACAATACCATATTGTTAACTATAGTCATATTGTTGATTATACTAGATATTGAAATACTGGATTTAATTAGTCCTCTCACATCATAAGAAGTATTTAATATGTTTACAAATAAAAACAAAGAGCAACTTCTTTACTTTAAAGGGATCATCTGCCCTCAGAAAATTGGAATCCAATCACCTCCGTAAAAACGAGTAATAAGTCAATGTGGGGATATGAGGGGAAGAAGGACAGTAAAGATGGTGGTATGATAGGTGGACTGAAGGTCCAATGTTGGCAGGGTTTGAAAGGTTGGTTGGAGCAAGAATACTAGAAGAAGTGATCTAGAAAGACAGAAGATGGTGGTCAAGGAATACAAGGTTTGCAGTTATTTGTAATGACAAGGTCAAGGGAAGGACCATGGGAGTGAGTTCATTTAAAGGACGAGAAAATAGGAGGAGAAGGTCAAGGAACTGAGGGCACATTAGAAGGATCACTTATATGTATCTGGAATTATGATGGAAATAGTGTCACAGAAATGACCGCAAGAGAGGAGATAAAAAATCCAAGGGGTTTGGGAGAGTGTCCCTGGGAAAATGGATAAAGGCAACAAGGAGGAGAAATTGGGTCAGGGTATTAATCTGCTGCCATAAAATTCAAATGGAGGGAGTTTCAGGAAGGCAGAAGTTTCAGGAAGCAAACGTGAGGAGTAAGAGAGCACGCCCCAGCCTCCAGACCCCGTGGCATGAAGGGTATCAAAGATAACGCAGCAACTGCTCGAGAAGGCTTCCGGTAAGGCAGGTCCTCAGAAGAGAGCCAGGGAGGTGAAAATCGTATGCCCAGACGTGGTCAAAGAGTGAGGGGAATTTTCTCATGATTGACTGGAGTTCCAGTGGACACAACTAGGCAAGCCTTGGCATGGGGGAGGTTTAAAAATAATCTTGGAAAGAGAAAAACATTCCAAAGTAAGACTCAAACCCACACATGGGGCTGATGCATTTGATGTAGGGAATGAGTGAACGAGAGGACCAAGGTGAGTCTTGTAGGCTTTGTTCTGCAGCTGGATGAATGATGGTGCCCATTGACTGTGATGTGAATGAAATTCAGAGCTCTGTTGTGGTCACGTTACATTGGAGAAGCCTTAGATATACATTTGCAGTTGTCAAGTGGGCAGTTGCATAGATTTATTCCTTAATGTCAAGGCAAAGTTTAAGAATATAAACTTACTCTGGGAAATATTATTGCCAAGACCATTAGGATTAGGGTCATTAGCTGGTTATCTCATCCTCTTACCAGTAGGAAAGTTTCTTGGGAAATGCAACCAAGGTCAGCTATTTACTCAGTGAATGGAAGTGCGAGTAAATTCAGCACAGGCATACAATTCCTTAACCACAGCTTAAAAAACCCCTGATGCTGAAAGCTCAGCTTCTCTGTACGCCAGTGCCGAATCAAATCTTGGAGACAGAGTTTTGGGTGAAGTAGAAAAGGACAGCTTTATTACTTGCCATTCAAAGGGGGGACACAGCAGGCTCCTGCCTTGAAAAACTATGTGCCCCCAGTTGGAGAAGGTAGTGAGAAGTTCTATAGTAATGGTTCAAAGAGGGCGCCATCAGCTGGTGGACATTCTTTTGATTGGTTGGTGGTGAGGTAAGTGGGAGTCAGTATCATCGATCTTCTGGTTCCAACGGGTCTGGGGTCTACGTGCTTGTGGGCAGCACGCAGTTAACTTCTCCCACCTGGTGGGGGCTTCAGTGTCTGCAAAATAGCTCAAAGGTATTGTTATGTGTATCCCTTGAGGGGGAACCAGGACCCTGCCCCAAGGCTGCACTATTGTTTCTCTTGACTGTTTGTTTCTCCGTGGTCTCACATCCCCTCGCTTCCCTAATTAGCAACTGCCTAAATCTGTCCATTGGAACTCAGGGAAGGTCATGGAGGCTGAATGAAGCCTATTTCCTGTAATCAAAGAAATGGGGGGCACAGAAAGGCTTTTGTGCCCAGGAGCCCCACAGGGCCCTGCTCGGTATCATCCCCAAACCTCAGAGAACTGCAAGTATTTTTCATCAGTTTGATGCCGAAACTCGTTTAGTAAACGGACGTGAGTCTATTTGTAATCTTTATTCCATTTAGTGTGAATATTCAATTATAGAATTTTGCCCCAGACCTCAAGGTAGGCACAGTATAATATGTGGCATATGCACCATACTAGCTTTCTAAAATAAACGAAGAAAATCTGGATTCTGAAGTATCTGTCTGAACAGCGTCAACTACAAATTGGCATTTTCCATGGCACTTGCCATTTCCCTCTATAAGGATTAAATCACGGGCTGCTGCAGCTGCTGACTTCCAACACCCCCTGAAAGGAGTTCAGGTGGAGAGCAGAAATGAGGCCCTTTGTGCTCTGGGGAAAACTGGCAGAACAGGTCTTCAGATAATTAGATTTTTTCAGGAGCCAATTTTATGAGCCCAATTCTTGTATCTCCTCATATCTAGAAAAGCACTAAAATCCTTCATGGTGACGACTGCTCCTCGTGACTAGCAGAAACCTTCCGCAAAAAAAAAATATGTGCTCGATTGCATGTATTCCTCCTTCACCAAAATCACATATATACTGACCTTCCCCCTTACCTCTTTGGAGCAGTTTTCCAGAGCTATCTGTAATGCTGTCTCCCGGGCTGCAGTCCTCATTTTGCCCCAAATAAAACTTAACTCAGAACTCTCACGTTGTGCATGTTTTTAAGTCGACAAGAGCTTTGGAAAAGAATTCATAAAACCGTACCACAATGATGGTAACTGCTATACCCATTCTTTACAAGCACATATGCCTCTCAAGACCACTGGAAGACTTCTATTGTTATTGCAGGCACTCTCTCCCTAAGACAAGATACTTGACTACTCTTGAGCTCTGTCTCTTCCCCCTAAAATCCTCCACGACTTTTTCTAGAATCAGTGTAACTCACCATTCATCTGTTCTAGCTAGAGTGACCATACTTTTGCAGCTCCAAATTATCATATCATCTGACTCACAGGGTACTGGTGAGGGCTCTCAATTACAAAACTAACTAGAGCTAATTTAAGCAGAAAAGACATTTGTTGAAGGATATTTTTTAGCTCACGTATTTTCCAGGAAGGCCATGGAATCAAGCATGGAGACCATGCAGCCAGGAACAAATGCACACATTATCCTTCACGACTGGAGACCCTGCTATTGTTACTGCTGGTATACAAACCCACAGCTTACCCTGCGTCCAGGATTCTGCTGAGGGAGTCTTAAGGTGGCCTGGTAAATATTATTGCCTTTTCCCATCTGAGTTCTGAACAAATAAGACAAATAAGTGGTGAGAAATGGAATATTGCCTGCCATATCAGTAAACAAAGGATGTCACAGTCATCAGCGATTGCAGCCACAACCTATAGTGAGCTGGTGAGCCCTGAGGGAACTCAGGGAGGAAACAGAATACCTGCCATCTAGCAGCCATCAGACTGAAGCCACTCCCTAAGGTGAGCCCTGAGCAAACTCAGGATGTGAAAACACAGGATACTGGTCCCAGAAGCTGAGGTGCATAGCAAAGGAGTGATTTCAGTGAGCCTAGACTCTTGCATCTTCCCATACATAGAAAAGCACTAAATTCCTGAACTTGAGATATCTGGTTTTCTTTAATAACAAAAATCTTTTGACGTTCAGACTACCTGCCCTTTGTTGTAAAACTCAGATATCCTAGCTATCCCCCCACCCCACGCTTGCCTCCTCGGAGCAGTTTTCTCACGGTTACTTGAGATGCTGTCTCCCGGGCTTGAAGTCCTAAAAATTTCCACCGAATAAAACACAACTCACAACTTTTAGGTTGTGAATAATTTTTTTAGTCGGCAGTGGCAACTGGAGAACAAATATCTTTATTCCTAATGACAGCTAAGTTAAAATACTAAGGTTAGTATTAGAGTCAAATGAGCTTGGTAATTAAACCTCCGAATTGGGAAGATTTACCACCTCGCAGCCGTGTCATTGAACCAGGGCAGGCCTCCCCAACAGGGGTAGTCTCCCCAGGGTGATGCCCACAGAAGTCACGGGACCTGTGGACAGGCTCAATTCCAAGAGGGAAGGAGGAACTCAGTCGGCTTGCCTACTTTATCCTCCACCAATTTAATAGTCAGAATAGACATTCCACCTCCCTAGGACAGAGGCAGTGAAGGAGCAGAGAGAAGCCAGAAGTGTGATATTAATCACACTTGGAAAGATACATGAGGAGCAGGAAATAGATGCCCCCCCCCCATCAATTATATGCACCGTACAACTGATACTAACCACACTTTTTTTTTTTTTTTGGTCCGTTTTTTTTGTGTTGGCTGCCCTGTGAGGCATGAGGGAATCTTAGCTCCCTAACCAGGGATCAAACCCACACCCCCTGCAGTGGATGCAGTGGAAGTGCGGAGTCTTAACCACTGGACCATCAGGGAAGTCCCGGAGCTACCACTCCTGCCAGAACAGATTCTGCGAGGTGCTTTCTTCTTTTCTCTTTCTTGAAAATCTAAGTGTCCTGCAGGAGCGTCTGATGCATAGCTTTTTTTTTTTTTTTTTTAACATCTTTATTGGAGTATAATTGCTTTACAATGGTGTGTTAGTTTCTGCTGTATAATAAAGTGAATCCGTTATACGTATGCATATATCCCCATATCCCCTCCCTCTTGCGTCTCCCTCCCACCCTCCCTATCCCACCCCTCTAGGTGGTCACAAAACACCGAGCTGATCTCCCTGATGCATAGCTTCTTGTCCTCTAGATGCCATAGAGTTTGCAAAAAGCACATTATTGGTTTCTAAATGTCTAGCTCTTAACTGGACTGGCCCATCTGAACACCTGTAGGCACCTGAAATCTAACACACCTACATAGATCTCAGTGTCCTCGTACCTCCTGCCTGCAAGTCTGACTCTCCTCCTGTACGTCTGTCTTGATTAGCTGACTCACCACCCACCCAGGCTTCCAAGCTGGAAACCTCAGAGTACTTTTTGGTTCCCCTGTTTCTTTTTTCTCCTTCACTCCTTCTCTTCAAGGGGTCGAGCTCTGTGGGTTCTGCCTCTGGTTGTCTTTCGCATGCACATGCGTTCCTTCTTTTCCTTTCCTCCTGTGCTGCTCGGGCTCAGCCTCTTCATCCTTCGACCAGACAATGCCAAAGGCCTCCCAGCTCTTTGGCTCCACCCTTAATTTTGCCCTTAAGTGACTTATTGGTCTAAACCAAAATCTGATCATATCTCAGATAAAGCCTCCTGTGATTCCCTCAGCAGTTAGTAGCCTTCACAATCCAAGCCTAACTTCCCTTCCAGCTATACCACCTGTCATTTTTCGCTATAATGAACTTTAACTAAAATTACCAATACTTATAGAGTATATATTGTGGGGATGAGGCATAGTCCCTGATCTTGGGAACTTAAATTCTAGTGGGAGGAGCTAGAAAGAAGTAGTAGCTTGCTGGGCGTTATTAAAGTATCACACATGGGGCACCTTAAACAACAGAAATGTATTTGTCACAGTTCTGGAGACTGAAAGTCCAAGATTATGGTGTGAGTAGGGCTGGTTTCTCTCCTTGGCTTGCAGACGGCCACTTTCTCCCTGTTTATTCACATGGTCTGTGCGTGTCTGTCCTAATCCCCTCTTTTTATAAGGACACCAGTCATATGGGAGTAGAGCCTACTTCACTGACCTCATTTAACGTGAATCACCTCTTTAAAGACTACCTCCAAATGCAATTACATTCTGAGGCACTGGGGGTTAGGACTCCAGCATATGAATTATGGAGAGGGGAGACACAATTAAGCCTATAACACAAGGTAAATTACTGTTCTATAACGTGCCTCCGGGAGAAAGGCTGAGTAGAAAGCCTTCCGAGGGGAGGTGATAATGCTGTGAACAAGATCTCGGAGAATAAGTAGGCTTTCTCCAAGGGGAGAAATAAACACAAGTCATTCCAGGAAGAGGTAATGGCACGAGCAAAGATACAAAGCTGGGAAAGTTTATAATGTGCTTGGGAAACGTGGAGATGTTCTCTTTGAATGGAGTAGCAGATGGGTGGTTGGAAGTAGGGGACATTCAGACCCAGGGGGTAATAGCGGCAGCCACAGTACTTGGCACTACATTTGGGGAAGAAACTGCAAACTCAGTGGGACAGCCTGAGCCACTTGATCGCATCAGCATCCATAGCCCATCCTATATAAAGGAGTTCTCTGTAGAGTCATTTACTTTGTTTATTTCGTTGTTAAATTACCGTCTGTCTCCTGCTGATGGGTTTGCAGAGAAATTCACAGATGTTGCTGTTATTTTCAACCTAGCCATGTTGGTTTTGAACAGTGACTGCTTTCATCTTTGTGAAGAAAATACCTGCTTGCACAGCATCCTTGGAAGGAGACTCTATAAGGCCAAAATCTTTTTGCTGGATGACTCAAGCTACTGACTGAAATCACATTTTGCTATGTACCTTGCCCTCCTTTCTAACTGATGGAGACACGTCAACTATGGGTAAATATGGTAGAATTTCTTCCATCTCCAGACAGAAACAACTCTTGAAACTAAGGCTATCATGTTTCTGATGTGCTTTCTTGTATTTCTGGGGTTTTTTTGGTTAAAAAAATGACACCTGATAATGTCACTTTTAAGTATTTTTCCAACTTGCACAAAGCTTTTTACTCAATAGAAATATCACCACAATACTATCAAAGATAACAGGCTTATTAATAAGTATTGGGGATTTTACTAATTTCTGGAATTTTTATCAATTGCATTATCTCTGCCTAAGGAAATCTAAGTATTAAAATGCTTTTTTCAATGATTAGTTGTAGAAAATTTTAGGATGAGTTGCTGATGTAATAGAATCATAACGATCATTTACTAAAAGCTTAAATAACTGAATCTCAAAGAATGGGAAGAGCAAGATAAAAGTTACTGTATATTTCAGGGACTTCTCTTGTGGTCCAGTGGTAAAGAATCCGCTTTCCAATGCAGGGCATGCGGGTTTGATCCCTGGTCGGGGAACTAAGAGCCTACATGCTACGGGGCAACTAAGCCCGCGTGCCACAAACTACAGAGCCCACGCGCCCTGGAGCCTGTGTGCCACAACTAGAGAAGAGATAACCCACACGCCACAACTAGAGAGAAGCCCTTGCACCTGCGTGCCGCAACTAAGACCCGACGCAGCCAAAAAATAAAAAATAAAAATAAATAAAATTTTAAAAATCATTAAAAAAAGTTATTGTATATTCCAAAATGCTTGAAAGAATTTTTAAATCATTGAGAAACTGGAAAGCAGACGTCCCAAGTGATTTGAGTAGAATCACATGAAACAAATAACTTTCAGCCTATTTTCTTTTAGAGTCAGAAGGGAGCAGTGAAACTAAATCCATGGAGATTGATTTGGCCATCCCTAAATGAATTATAAGTTAGAATTTATGTTTCCTACAGAAGTTTAAAGATTTAATGGAGACATTTAAATTATAACCAGTTACTTCTATAGGCAGAGCCCATCATAATTGCTGAAATTATAGCTAGGAGATTAGCTAATGTCCTATCATATGGTACTAATCCTTTAATATTTTTTGGATAATATGGAAAATGAAACTTCAAAAATTTTAAGCTGCCTTTAATTATTCAATTACTATAGGCATTTTATAAATGTAATTCTTATAATAGACTATTAGGTGGGTATTATTTCTCCCATTTTACATAAAGAAAAATTGAGGGCCAGAAATTAGACACAATTTGCCAAAATCCCATGGTCAGAAAATGAGTTTAGATGCAGCTTTGATATCAAGCCTGTGTTCCAATAACCTTCCAGGGTACACAATAAGCAAAGAATATTTGTTGAGTGAATGAATTTTTAGTAGAATTAAAAATATAGATAATAAGAAAAAATAAATAAAATTAAATTTACAAGGAGGCAGCTGAGTCCATCCTCTCACTGCGGATTTTAAAGCCTTTTTCCTGCTCCATCCTGCCTGCCTAATTATTTTATCATTTAAAGTCTTTGAGTATATTAGGTGGTTAAAATTTTAATGCCTTCTAAACATTCTTTCTTAGAAGCATCTTCTAAGTCTTAGAATCTGGAGGTGATGATTTCTGTAAAAATCAGTGATTTTGTTCAGAAAAACCACTGGTATCGAGGCTGGAAGCTTCAGGCTCAAACTCTAAGGTCTTGCCTCTTGCCTCTTGCCTCCCCTGTGTTCAAGCATTATTCAAAATTTCCACATTCACTTCTTACTCTTCCCAAGATTTGGGGGGAGCAGTTGTGTGGTTCAAGAGCAGACTGTGGTCTCCTTCTTTGTGTTCTACCCTGTGGCCTGAGATATTTTCTTATTGCTCCTGGTCTAAAGGGTTCAAGCATAAATGGCAGCTGTTTGAATCAACAAATCATCAAAAAGACTCTCGTGCTTGTGGAATAAGCAACCAGATTTCTTATTCTGATCTTTATGTTTCTCCATAGTCTAGTACCAACCTATCTCTCCAGATTTCTTCATTTCCATAAATGTCCTCTCCCCTACACTAGTTGACTAATTGTTTCTTGACCACGCCATGGACATCCCATGCTGCACTCTCGCTCAAACCAGTCCTCAGCCTGGAATCCTCCATCTACTCCTCTGCCTGTTCAGACCTTTGGACATCCAACTCAATCAAGTTCCACCTCTTCCCCGAGGAGTCACCCTAAAGCTAACAATCTTTTCTTTGTGCCATTTATTTAGTTTTTAGCATATGCTATTTCATAGTATTAACTTTTGCCCTTGGGTCTTTTCTTTCTCGTTTACATTTTAGACTTGCAAGCTTGATTCCCCACCAACACTTAGATCATATTTTTAAAATGTACACACGTAGAAGAAACACTCAGATAAGTTGTTGATGTTGTGGATGATGATGAGAATGAGCGATTTGTCTTGATTTTTAGAGATAATGAACCAAAGATTGAACTTCAATGTAAAACACATGGTTGGTTTCAAACTTTATAGGATGACAACAATTTTCAACTGACCAGTCATCTCAGTGGTGTTGCTCTGTTACTGATTAGGGTTTAAATCATTATAAAGGGCGGAAGAGACCAGGTGTGGCAACTATGTGGCTTAGAGCTTAGCTCCCTAAGAACCCTTTACTCAGGGCTAACCTCAATAATTTAGCATGGCATTTTTCCTCAGCTTGGATTTTCCCCCAAAAGCAGAACTAGAAATAAGAATTCTTATGGAAATAATTTACTTTGAGATGTGGTTTCAGAGGACAGCAGTGGGGAGTTGAGGAGAAAGCGAGAGGGAAGGTGGGGAAGGCAACCTACGGATGCCCCACGGTGCTGGTTACTGCTGTGGGCAACTGAGGCTCAGCCCTAAGGACCACCTGAGCAATGGTGTAGAATGCTCCTCGGCGTTGCCTGTCCAAGACAGAAATGGAGTACTTAGTCACTGGCTCCCAGCCCAAGGTCAAGGGTTGTCCCAGCAATTTGCCCACTGGCAGAAGGGCCAACCCAGTCCCAGCAGACATCCCTCACAAAATGGGCAAAGATGTCCCTGGACAAAAGACAAAAGGTACACAAGGCGGCTGAAGTGAGGTCCTATCAGCCCTCACCTGTGCACAGGTGCTGCTGAGGCATTGGCCAGAGCGAAAGACGTGAGCAAGATGAGGCAGAGATGATGTCTGACACACAGGTTCTTTCCTAGTAAGCTCAGACACGACCTCAGAATCCTCTCAACCCAGTGTTCCAGGGGGCTACTGTTAGTTCATTGGGGATGGCATATGAAATAAACCATTGCGCCCTCTCCAGAATAGATGATCAAAAATAGCATGGGAGCAAGTTTTCCCATGTGCTTATATGAAAGCTACCAAACATGGTTGATTAATCTGGTCCTTAAGAACGTGTCGATTTCCTACGTGCGTTCTCACTGGAGTCAGTTCTTATTCTGGGAAGATAGAGAAACACTGCCCTCCTTACCTGGCACTGCCTTCCTGCCAGGTAAGGAAGCCAGGCCATGGAAGGTGTTCTTGTTATGGAGATAGATGTTATTTGCAACTGAAGGTGTTGATGCCCCCAGGAGCCCCTTGATATATTTTCAGGGAGGCACTGAATGATAACCGTCTGAGAACATGAAACATCTGAATGAGTTTGAATAGTTTATAAGAATCAATAAAATATTTAGTTTAGTCAGTTCCAATATATATCAACTCCCCTTAGTCTTAGGAAATGTTTTTCCCCCAATTACACACTACAAGCATATGTGACTAATTCCTTGATCATATAAGAGAAATTATCCAGTTGATAAATATTGTCTGTGAATGATATGAGAAGAGAGAAGCAGATGAATAATAAAACTGATTATTCAGCATCACATCTGCTCTCCAAAAAGTAGTTAAGATGTACCATTGTACTTTAAATTATCATCGATGAGGTGTTTCATAGAGAGTTCCTCTCTGGGACTGTGTCTTAGGTAGTAAACATAAGAAAATATGCTAACAGATGACAAATTAATCAATAGCACAGCACTGAAGAAGAAAGCCTTTAATTGGAGACAGTTACATATTCAGCCACAGATGCTAATCTTGTAATTCTCAGAAAGTCTCAGGTCAATCACCCAATGTTTAAGACCCAGAGGAACAGTGTGGTTTGTGGCTGGACCTGCGTAATTGAGAGAAAACTTGGATACATTTTTGTTTAACAGAATTATCCACGTTGGATTTCTACCAATGCCCAAGGTTACTTTCAGAGCATATTTGGCTTCCAGACCGAGTAATTGGGTAAAAAAGGGAGATGGTTTCTTACCATGGATTTGGGTTTGGAGGCTTAGAGCCAGTTTCTCTTTTAAGACGTGCAAACCTCCAATATACATTCAAATAAATGATAGCAAACCAGTCTTGGTGTGAGCTGAGAAAAACTTGCAAGTGGAGCCAATGGTTTCTGGTGGCAGAGTGTGGGAGATGTTAAAACAGCTTATGCAGCTGTTTCAGCTGTGATTCAATAATGGCCTTTCTCTGACTTTATTGCAAAATTCTGAGGTAATTTGATGACTTCAGCGTAGAAAAACAGTACAGTTTAAAAATGCTTATGGGAAAGTGGAAAAAGGTGCAGAGAAAACAAGGACAGTCTTATTCATGGAGGAGACTCTTGCCAATGTGAGCTGCTCGGGGTTCTCAGGGATTATTGCTCTTATATAAATCAAAAGGCTCCATAAACTCCATTTATTAGGAGCACACACATTCTCAAGCTCGTTCACATATGTGCATCCCAGTTTAAATGTTTTATTATTTGATTCCCCATTAAATGATTATTCTTCATAAGACCTGTTAAGGATTAACTGGGCAATTCTAGGAGTTAAAGGTAGACATAAATGAAAGTCAGATCTCCTCATTTGCAGATGCTAATCAATTCTGCATAACTAAGCATTATCATGTGAAAATTGTCGGAAACTTCATAAAGCAGACATTTTTCATGCAGCTGTGATCAGTGAGTTTCCCATAGTGGAGAAAAACACCATTTGCATATGCAAACCAGTACAGCTTGAACAATGTCTTAATTGTTGTTATTTAAATGAGTAGTAATTAATCAGCATTCATATAACATGCTAGCTTTCACTTAGTTAACTGTATAGATCCAAATTTCAAAATAAAAACCACACATCTTTGACTCCCATTTGCCAAATTCAACGTAAGCTGAGAAGTGTCAAAGAGAGAAGCTTGTCAGAGGGAATTCCCCTCTGGTAGGAACCATTCCTCTCTCACTATTGCTCCGGCTATATATCTTGAATAATCTTTTTTCTCTTTCTTTCTGAAATAAAACTAGAGAACTTAAAAAAATAAGATAAAAGTAACTATGAAGAGAAATCCAAAACACAAAAAGATAGCAATGGAACACAATTCAGAGTTCAAATTTCTGAACCAAGATTACTTGCACTGAGGTTGAATTGCCTTCCTCACTTGCAAGACAACTGGTTCTCCTTCCTTGCTCTGACACCCAGCTCCTTTGCCAAGAAGAGATTCTTGGCATGTCCCAAACTCAGTGCAGCCACTTGCCTCAGGTTACTGGCATTGCACAATTTTCCTTGATGGTTCTTTTTTTTTTAAGATTTTTTTTTTTTTTTATGTGGACCACTTTTAAAGTCTTTATTGAATTTGTTACAATATTGTTTCTGTTACATGCTTTGGTTTTTTTGGCCTTGGGGCATGTGGGATCTTAGCTCCCCGACTAGACCAGGGATCAAACCCACACTCCCTGCACTGGAAAGCGAAGTCTTAATCACTGGACCATCAGGGAAGTCCCTCCTTGATGGTTCTTGATGGTACTTCACCTAGGAAAGTGAGCTAACGCTATGGATTGGTTTCTTCACCTGCCTTCCTAGAGCGGAGGCTGGGATGCTAAAGATTACATCTCCTAGAACTCCCTTGCACTTAGGTTTTCTGGATGTGATGTAGGTCTGCTGAGCATAAACATTTGCTTGGGACTTGAATGTGATATGGACAACGACCCTCCTTTCCGTCTGTTTGGGTCCTAGCAGAGCTAGTGTGGTTCTGGGACCAGTGAGCATGCTGGCAGTCTCCTGACTTCGGACTGTGGCAGAGGCAAGAGCTGCCAGATACTGCAGTGTAATTTAAAAGTTGTTCTTAGAAGTACAGCCCGGAGTTTGTTTCTGCAGCTTTCCTAATGATTCTGGAATGTGTTTAACAGCCCGTGATAAAGGCCTTTTCTTACTTAAACCCGCTAGCGTGGAGTCTATTCTCTGCAACTGAACTTTTACCCTGATAATAATTAGTATCAGTACTCCCAGAAGAGTGGGGAATTTGGAGACGGCGGTCTTATCTGGTTGGATTTGAAAGCAACAGGGATATCCTACCTAGAGAATATGAGCTATGTTTTTTACTCCGCCAGAAAGCTTAATGAAAAAAATATACGATGAGTTCAGGGTTTAACATCTATTTTTAAGAACCAGAGAACCAAGGAACATCTACGGATGCTCTAAAAACCTCTCGTGTCTTATAGCCACAGGCTGATGCAACTAGAAATCAGATGAGGTCTGCCTTCGTGGGTCTCTGAGTTACATCGAAGGTCCTCTCCGGCCTCATACTATCTTCTTTTGTGAAAGTAGGACAACATTGGGAGAGAGAGGATTGGAAGGAGGATATTTGGGCAGATTCCAAGCTTAAATGAAGCTTCCTCACCTGCAGAAGCAGATCCTCCTCCCCTGTTGCTTTATGTCACGCGAGCACCTGGGGTGGTGACCTAACGGGGGATTCCTGGTTTCTCTATTCTGACAATGCTAGAATCAGGCTCCCCAGCAAGACTCAGGGAGGGAGTTTCAAGCCTGACCTGGGAGGAGAAGTCTCACACACTTCAGGAATTGCAAGACTTGCTCATTATATTAGCAGAAACCAGGGGAGAAGGGGTGGGAGTGGATTCTAAATGGCATAACCCAGGAAGAAAGGAACGCCATTTTACATTAGGCTGAATTTATCAAACAGGACACTTACTGGACGTTCTGGATTCAGTGTGTGAGCTTGCATAGCTGAAAATGGTTCTCCATATTTGCTTGGAGGAATGACTGAAACGCAGACTCAGACGAAAGGGCTTTGAGACGCCAGAACGCCTTGGCTTAAGGCAGACGAAGGAATCAAAAGATTTACGGAGATAGAAATGCTGCAGTGGGTTTATTATGTTGAATGTGCTCACTCACCCCCTGTATTAGTTACCCTTTGCTACTGTAACATATCACCATGAACTTAGCGGTCGAAAACAACACAAAGGTATCTCATCGCAGTTCTGGAAGTCAGGGGTCCTAAAATCAAGGTGTTGGCAGGCTGTGTTTCCTCTGGAAGCCCCGGGGGTTGTGGGGGGGGGGCACCGTGTTCTTACCTTTTCCACCGTATTCCTTGATTCACGGCTCTTTCCTCCACCTTAAGAGCCAGCAGGGTTGCATCTTCAAATCCGCCTCACACACACCCATATCTCTGCTCTCATCCTCACAGCTCCTTTCCTAACTCTGACTAGTCTGTTTCCCGCTTACAAGGACTCTTATGATTACATTGGGCCCACCTGACAATTCAGAATCACCTCCCCATCTCAAAATCCTTAACTTGATTACCCTTGCAAAGTCCCTCTTGCCAGGTGAGGTAACAGGTTCACAGTCTGGGGATTCGGATGTGGACATCTTTGTTGGCAAAGATTCTGTCTACCATACTCCCTAACTATGTCCCTAAGAGGAGCCAGAGGGTTTGTCCTTCCCCAAGGCATTGAGAAGTATGTACACGAGGGAAAGGTAAGTGTCTTTAAAAAGCGCTGAAGGTCAGGCCTCTGTAGGCTGGAGGTGGAAATGCTCTTCTGAAAAGGGCTCACTGGAATCTGCAGCAACAGATAGAGGCTAGAGGCAGCTCCTAACTGGCCAGAGCCAAGGTGGGCGTGGCTACCAGGTTTCCTGAGGAACCCAACAGCTTCCTGGGAAAGAACTCATCTTAAGAGATGAGAGTAAGGAACATAAGATCTAGAAACAAAACTAACCTTTGCTGGGAGATGGAGGGGCAAAGTTCTGTCACTCCGACTCGTTGCCCAGCCCGACTTCCATGAGTGCTCAGAAAAAAAGGGGTTGAAAATAAACATCAACAATTGATTGAAAAGCCAAAAGGAAACAATAAGGACTGGGAGAGGTTTTTGTTTGTTTTTAATTCAGGGAAATGTGATAAGAGAGGTAGTGCATCCACCGCTGGTGGCCTAGGCACTGGGGGCTGCCTCCATGGTGTCAGAACCAGCAGAGCTCCAGCTGTGGCAGGTGGAGGTCTCAGGGCCATCATGGTCACATTGATGGATTCAGGTGCTTAATCTGTAGCAGGAGATGGAAGACATCCTCTGAAGGCTCACAGAAGTAGGTACGGGGCAGACTTTCAGAAGGACTGAGATTACATTAGAGAAAAGATCATCCCCAGAGAAATATTACTAACACTATGTGACATTGATCAATCTTCACGTGCCAGCCTGGACTAAGCCCTTTACATGCATTATATAATTGAATCGTTATTTTCTCAATTTGTGGGGAGGCGGTAAATGAGGCTTAGAAAAGTTAAGTGCTTTGCCTGATTACCCCCAACTGGGAAGTGATTATCCCTTGGTCCTTCTGTACAAAGTTCAACCATTTCACCGCATTCTACCTTATAAACGTTTCCCCCAGACCTGTACAGCTTATGGAAATCAAGTTACGCTCTACGTGGGAACTGAGGTTTGGGAAGGTGAGTAACTTGCCAGGGGTCCCATGGGCTTTTATGGAAGAACAGGGACCAGAATCGAGGTTTCTGACTTCCAGCCTACTGTTCTTCTGGCAATAACAGACTATTGGATTATAGACTCACATGTGAACAAAGCTTAGGAAATGAGATCAGCCTCGTCTACGTGTGATAAAACAGACCACAGATACCCCCAGCCCTGTGACATCCGGTTACAAGTTTACCCTGAGATGAGAAGCAGCAAAGACCTGTATGTGATGTGTCCTCTGCTTTCCCATCCACCAGGCTCACACGTGTGACCCAGCAGCTGTGCCATGTGATACTCACCTGAGGGGGCTGATGCTCGCTCAGAGCTGCAAATATCCATGTGCGTAAGTTTGACAATATCATACTGAAAAAAACACAAGTAGGTTAAAGATGAATCCATACAACATGATATAACATATAACGTTGAAAAATGTAAAGCAACGCTATGTAGCTCTAAGAATCTGTGCATCTATAATTTAAGTATAAAGAAATGCCTAGAGATGAAAACCCTCACCTCGAAGAGGGTGGTTCTCTTGGGTGGAAGCTGACTGCAGGAATGGGAGCATAAAGGGACAAGATGGATAGAACAGTGCCTTGAAATCATGGCTGCAAATCTGATGAAGAATTTGGCTTTTTCTGGACAATTTTATCCAGGGTTCCAAGAGCCATTTTCAGTGTTGGGACCAGTAGGGGTGGGGAGAGGGGAGGAAAATCTTGGCCGTGACCCAGCTATGTCTAGAAAAACGGGAAATTTGCCCTGACAGTTTTTTCCTCTATTGTGCAAGGCAGGGCCAAGTGATGTCATTGGGACACGCAGATGTCTCTGACCTCTTCTTTGACTAGTGCCAAGAAAAATGATCTTTGCAATCGAGTGACGTTCCTTCCCCCAACCCAGATTCAGCCCTCTACCATTTCTATGCCTGTGGTCACAGGTCAGATTCCTGGAAACTCAAGAAACCTTTTTATTTAGAGAAATTGTGTCCTGTTGATTTCAGCAGTAAAATGGAATGCTGGCTTATCTCCAGGATATTATAAAGGCTGGTTTGCATCTCACTTCTGTTACCAGGGGGCACATACACACACATAGCAAATTAATTAATTCCTCCTTACCTTTTTTTTTTTTTAATTCAGACTTACACCACTAAAGATGGCTCTTAGCTTTTTTTTTTTTTAATTAATTAATTTATTTATTTATGGCTGTGTTGGGTCTTCGTTTCTGTGCGAGGGCTTTCTCTAATTGCAGCAAGCAGGGGCCACTCTTCATCGCGCTGCGCTGGCCTCTCACTATCGCAGCCTCTCCCGTTGCGGAGCACAAGCTCCAGATGCGCAGGCTAAGTAGTTGTGGCGCACGGGCCCAGTTGCTCCGCGGCATGTGGGATCTTCCCAGACCAGGGCTCGAACCCGTGTCCCCTGCATTGGCAGGCGGATTCTTAACCACTGCGCCACCAGGGAAGTCCCCTTCCTTACCTTTTTAAACTCATTTGTTTATTCATTCATTTAAGGAGCAAATATTTGTTGAGTAACTACTCAGAGACCACAGAAACAGAGATTAAAGACACAGCTCCTGCCCTATAGGTCAGTATAGACAACAGAGATGACAAAGTAGGGACCAGACAGCTATAGCTCAACATTGTGCAACCATGGTGATAAGAAGAGAGGAAGATGGGAGCCCAAGAAGGATCACCTGACATAGGAGGGCTGTTCTGGGAAAGTTTCAGAAAAAGGGCCACATGAGATGAGTTTGAAGGAGGAGTGGGAGTTAGCCAGATGGAACACAGCAGCAGCAATTTTTGACAGAGCAGCAGGTGGGAAGCCAAAGGGCTGGGAGAGAGCAAGGTGCATTCTGGGAACTGCCAGAGCCAGGTCTCAGCCAGGATGATGTGAGATGGGTCCTAATCAGGACCATGCTTGTCCTTAATTCCCCCAGGGAAGCATGCATACAACAAAAGCTCCTGTATATGTAACATAACATGTATGTTACATGCCGGGCATTGTACTTGCAGTTTACACATATTCACGTTAAATTTCTACAGAACTCCATTTTATAGGCAAGGAAGTGGTTTAGACAAGATTTGACCCTGATTTGCCTGCCTTCCCATATCTGCTCTTTACCCTTTTGCCACACGGGATTGTAAGGTCCACCCTGCCTACCGCACAGATACTGTGACGATCAGATGATACACGGTGGGTGAAAACACTTGGAGAACTAGAACTATACAAACCTTTAAGAAGAAAACTAGGATTGGTAATAACGCACTGATAATTCACACTGTTTCCAGCTGGTTTGAGGCCAGGGGTCTGAGGTAATAGAGAAAGGAAAGAGGCAGCTTCCATTAAAGTACATCTTCTTAAACGTCCCCAAAGCAGAGGCTGCCTCTGCTCTCGTTTACTTACATGCAAAATCATCTCTAGAGGATTTATTAGTTTGTGAGCTTTATCTTGGGGCATTCAAGCTAGTGTGATTTCCCATCTGGGCTTATTGTGTAGCAGTACTGACATCACCCGTAGTGAGGGGCAGGGGTGGAAATCTCAGGAATTGGAAGGGTGATTGGATATTGTTTGGATATTGTTTCAGCATAACATGGCCCGGAACTTACACTGGGAGCAAGACCGGCTTCGTAATTTGCAGGGTCTGATGCAAAATAAAAATGCAGGATCCCTTGTTCAAAAATTATTTGAATCTCAAGATAGAGACAGGAGAACATTCCATCACGTGTGTTGTCCTTCTGAGCCTGGGGTCCATGAAGCCATTCCCACTATAAATTATCAATTTCCCTCATAATCTGGTGAAGGGTGTTGGTAGACACTTATCCTTGTAGTGAAAATGATTTGTTTGGAGGCAGTTAGGATGGGCCAGTGATAAACAAGAAGAAAAGGGGCAACCTGTATGGGAATTTGAGAAACCTCACTCCCTCAATCTTCTTCTTTACTTTCAGGTTGCAAATTTTCCCTTCCCTCTACTAAGTAGATATGTTACCAGTCCCTTTGTTAATCCATTCCAATGACACACAGCTTTTATTGGAAGAACTTCCTAATGGCTAAACTAGATTAGTGCCACTGCAACAGAAGGTGAATCCTTTTTGCCTGGTTCTTAGAGGAAATCAAATAGCTACGTATTCTGTGCTTAGCTTTCAAAGTGTTCATAATCTGAACTTACCTTTCCCAATTTCTAGTTCTTGCAGGTGTGCATTTTGTCCCCCTGCCCAGGTGATTATGACTCTGTTTCTTGAATTTGTTTTTTTAATGCAACTTTGGTTTTGGTGCACTGTGCTTACCATGGGGGTGAGAAAACCATCCTCCCCACTAGGCTTCTCACACCCACCCACCCCCTTTACTGACCCAACACTTACCCAACCCAAAATTTATTATTTTCTGGGTGAATATGATCACTCTGGTAACACAGTGAATTGGTTCAGTATGGTATCCATCCAACCCGTAGTTATTCGGCATTATTAAATGTCAGGAGCTGTGCTAGGTGTTATATAAGAAGTGATGAACAAAGGAAGTTTGAAACTTACATTCTATTGATGGCGACAGATGTAAAACAAATAGTCACAGGAATAAACATATAATGAAAATATACAGTAAGTGCAATGAGGGAAAAGAACAACGTGCTGTGAACAAAGGTCAGTTGATACTTTGACTGCATGGTCTAGGAAGCCCATTATTTATAGGAGATAATTTAGCCAAGACTTAAAAATAAGAAGGAACTAGCTAGGCAAAAATCTGGCATGGGAATAAAGAGTGGTCCAGGCAAAGTGTGATGATCCCAAGGCACGAATTTATTTTGTGAATCTGAGGATCTGAAAGAAAGTTAGAATGGCCAAAGCACTGAGAATTAGGGATCAAATTTAGAGAGGCAAGTAGGGTCCAGAGAACATAGGTGGAAACAATAGGATGTATGGGTGCTGAGTAATCAAAATAGTGGACTGTGCCGGTTATTAAGCTAATGTTTCTTAGCTCCAAAGCCACCCTTACACACTTGATTTTTTTTTTTTTTTTAATACTAAGATGGAGACTCTTCAAAACCATATTTCTGCTTTGTCAGCTCCCAACCTGTTAGGCTCTGGCAAAAGGAGACATTAAAGGAATATTGGAAAGCTGGAGGGTAAGGAGAGACCTGTTCCTTCTTGTTCCTGCCAGCATTAATTCAGCAAAGGTTCTACATCTAGTTTGCGACAGTGAATTTCAGTTTGCAGTTTTCCTAACAATCTCAGATTCAGCTTCATTTCCACCTCACCCCCAGCCTGAGATACCAGCAACAGCTAGCTGGGGACTCCTCCTTAGAGGCCTAAGTCCCTGCTCCATGGAATATCCCATCCAAGTGTCTCATAATCTGAAACTTTTAGTAATTCCAACCATATCCTTGTACTTAGCCCTAGAGCAGTAGCTGTTTCCTTCACTTACAATCTTTGTGATGTCTCTGTGTTTCCTTTCCAGATTATCTAACATTTGTTTAATATTTTTCATATTAAATTCTTTCTGTTAAAATAACTAATGTGGTTTCTGTCTTTTGACTAGATCCTAACTGACACAGATGAAGTTAGGAAAAGGAGAAAAGAATGATTTTCATCTTTCTAACTTAAGCTGGGTGAATGAAAATGCCATTTATAATGATGGGAAGACTTGCATAGGAAAACTTTGATATGTGGGAAAAGCAAAGGTTCAGTTTTGGACATATGAAGTGTGAAATGCCTAGGAGACATCTAAGTGAACATGTCACATTAGCAGGTGAATAGACAAATTTAAATCCTGGATGTATGGCTGGTAGAAGCAGATGAACCTACATGGGAGACAGAAAGTTTGGAGAAAAACCAGGAAATTGTTATGGTCTGGAAGCCAAGAGAACAAGGTGTTATGAGAAAAAGATTAACAGAATAGATTTGGGAACCCAGAAATAAACTCTCACATTTATGGTAAGTTGGTTTTTAACAAGATTGCCAAAACTATTAACTCAATGGGGAAATAATAGGCTTTTCAACAAATAATGATGGGACTACTGGATATTTACCTGCAAAAAAATGGAGTTGGACCTCTATCTCACACCATATATACTAATTAACTCAAAATGGACCTAAATGCAAGAGTTAAGACTTAAAACTCTTAGAAGAAAACACAGGAGTAAATCTTTGTGACTTTGGATTAGACAATGGTTTCTTAAATATGACACCAAAAGTATAGGCAACAAAAGAAAAAAATAAATTGAACTTCATCAGAATTAACAACTTTTGTATTTGAAAGGACACCATGAGGAAAGTGAGAAAATAACCCACATACTGGAAGAAAATATTTGCAAGTCATATATCTATTAAGGACTTGTATCTAGAATATATAAATAACACAACTCAATCATAAAAAGACAAGTAACTCACTTTAAGAAATGGGCAAAGGATTTCAATAGACATTTCTCCAAAGTAGATCTAAACTTGACCTATAAATGCATGAAAAATGCTTATTCGTCATCAGGGAAATGCCAATCAAAACCACAATGACATAAAATTTCATATCCACGAGGATGGCTATAACCAAAAAGATGGAAAATGACAAGTGCTGGTGAGGATGTGGAGAAACTGGAACCTTTATTCATTGCCAGTGGGAACGTAAAATGGTACAACCACTTTGGAAAACAGTCTGGCAGTTCCTCAAAAGATAAAACATAGAGTTAGCATTTGACCCAGTAATTCCATGCCTAGGTATATACCCAGTAGAAATGAAAAGATAAATAAAACATGGTATGTCCACTCAGTGGAATATTATATGGCTATAAAAAGGAATGAAATACTGATATAAGCTACAGCATGGATAAACTTTGAAATCATGCTATGCAAAAGAAGCTAGTCACAAAAGATCACATATTGTATAATTTTATTTAAATGACCTGTCTGGAATAGATAAATCTATGGAGACAGGAAGTAGATTATTGGCTGCCTCAGGTTGGGAGGAGGGCTGGGGAGATTAGGGGGTGATGGCTAGAGTATACGATTTCTTTTTGGGGTGACAAAAGTGTTTTAAAACTTGTGGTGATGGTTGCACAGATCTGTAAATATTCTAAAGAACATTGAATTATGTGCTTTAAATGAACTATTTGTATGGTATGTAAATTGTATCTCAATAAAGCTGTTACAAAAATCAATATTCTCGCAGCAAAAAATAAATAAAAGATGGGATGGTGAATTGCAGAAAATGCTGCTCAAAGGGTAGAAAATAGTCAACATCTTTGGTAACCTGGAAGACAGTGGCCACTGGGACAACAGCAGGCTCAGTGAAGTGACAGACATGAAAATCAGTTTGGGGTAAACTGAAGAGTGAGGAAGTGGAAACAGTTTGTGGAAAGAGACTATTTCAAGTGGTTTTTCTGTGAAAAGGGTCAAAGAGATGCTTAACATCTGGAAGGAGCTATAAGGTCAAGAGTTTATTTTTCATTTTGTCTTTAAGATGAGAGATACTAGAACATGTTTTCATACTGATGGAAGTGACCTGGTTGAGAGAGAAGTTGATGATGCAAGAGAAAGGGGATAAAGGACATAAAGGATTAAAGTCTGTAAGGGATAAGGCTAGAGGGATCCAGGCCACAAGCAAAGAGGTTGCCAGTGATAAAAGGAGGGTGCTTCTTTCATGTTAACAGAAGGCAAGAAAGGAAAGTTCAGCTCAATTGCAAATAGGTTTATAGATTTGGCGATGGGGATGTGAGGGAGTTCCTGAAGTATGAGGGGAGTCATCCAAAAGTAAGAACATTATGGAGAAGGCATGGAGGGATGGTCCATGTATGGTTTGAGGAGAGAGGAAAAGGTATGAACCCGTTCTTGGGGGAAGCTGGTAGAGCAAGCTCACAAGAGACGCCTCTTAGGGTTCCCACGCCATGATGAGCGTTTATTTGAGATTATGATCATGAGTTCAAAATGAGGCCAGTTGAACCTGGCCAGACCCCAAATGTTGGTGTGGGTTGAAAAGTTGGTGAAAATAATGATTTGGACTTGCCTAAGGTCATTTTCACTTCGTTTTATTATTTCCTCACCAAAAATGAAAAGTAAAGGAGACTTTTTAAAAGATAAACATTTTTATAATGGGGAAAGTGATCATAGCTCCCTGGGGTTTCACAGAGATGAACTCAAGATTCAGGGGTACCCAGGAATCAAGATCCTCCAGGTAAGAGAATCCTTTCTCCCTTCTTTGGACTTGGAGAGACAGGTGGGGAGTGGTGGTGATGTCAGCCCATGTCAATGGGACCCAGATTCTGGGTTCTGAGCTCATAATTCCTTGCTGGGTCCAGTTACAAAACCAAGTTCTCCCATGTTTTATTTCTTGCCTCACCTTTGGGTCTACTTAATGGCATTAGATATGTCCCTACTGAAGTCCGGTCATGTGAATTTCTTCAGAAACACTCAGATGCCTAAGGACGACAGTGAGGGGAGAGAATGATCACCAGGCTGACCTCTGTTGTTTTACTTTAAAAACACTTTAGCATGAACAGTAAGATGCATGTGTGTGTTCGTTGAAGCTACACTCTAGGACCGAGTTTCTCAAATGGAATCCTGTGGGTGTGTTTAGCTAGTGATTTTGTGAGAGATGGTGAATGCAGCAGTAACCACCATTCTCTGAACTTGGCATGCCATTGAATGCTGGTGTTCCTAGTGACCTAGCAGCCCTGGAAGAATTTCCTTCAGCCCTATTGTACGGCAGTAACAGTGGGGTTGTGTTTATTCGCTTGCGTCCATTCTTATTTTCTATGCAAATTGGAGAGGCTGTTGATAATTGGTTAGTGCCATATTGCATGTAGTGGAGGACCCTATACTGGAGATATCAGCCTCTCCCTCAGGAATCACCTCTCCTACTCCCGATTGATGTACTGGAGCAAACAAATTGTACCCAGTGTAGAAACAGGAAATTGGATGGACTTTTCACTGCAAAGAAGGAATTGTTATGTGTTGCCACCCAGCTTCCCCTCCTGCCATCTTGCTGTTGTAAACACTGTGAGATGTGGATTATGCGGGTTAGAAGAGAATTTTATTGTGACATTTTTGTATTTTTTGCAATTTTGGTTCAGCTTTTCATCATGCACCCTGTGCTATAATTTATTGTGTGTATATTTTCAAACAACACGTCTGAGGTATCATGTGGTGATTTTTTGAAAATGACATGTGAGATGGAAGAGATTTCCAGATCTAGAGCTACACAATTCCGATAAAGTGATGAAGTGATGAATTACAATCTTCTGAGTCATTTCATCGCATCAAAGGGCACAGAGGAAGTCTGTGTGTTCGTGTGTACAATGAAAACTGCTTATCAATGGATTTTACGGGTCGTCCAAGGTGTCCCGGCCCATTTTGTGTTCTCTGTGGCAAAGAACTGATGAAGGCAGAAATGACTCTGGCAAAATTGAAAAATACTTTATGTGAAATCTGAAAAGTAAAGGTACTATTTAAACAGCCTTCAGAATCTCAAAACAAGCAGTGTAAGACATTCATGAAGAAGAATCTCTTTCAGTAAGATGGCTCAGAAAGCAGTTTTTTAGAAGCAGAACTTAATGCCTCCAAAAGGATGAATTATGCCTTTGCTGAGAACCAGCACATAAAATTATACTGAGTTAAATGCTAGGACAATTTACAGTGTAAGAAATGGAAAAGCTTCCAATCTCAGACAGTATGAGCGGTTGACATATTGGTGACAAGCTACTGGATGCTGAAAAGGTTTTGTATAATAAACTGATGAAAACAGCATCTTCATCTAGCTTGACACCAATTGTGTCATTCATAAGGCTTGTAAATAATGACGAAATTCAGGAAACCTTGTCCGCTACAAAAACCTGCTCAAAACAAGCCAAGGCCAGGATATATTTTCTGTTTTGTCTTCATGTCTTGAAGCAAAGCATCTAATTTGGAAGAATTGTGTTAGAGTCTGTACTGAAAGTACCTTATTCATGGTTCACCCTGTGAGAGGTTTCCCTCTTTAGGAAAACAAGAATACCCTGACATCGTCATAACACATTGATTTGTTGGTAAACAGGTGCTTGGGTCAAAAACTACTGGAGGGGAAATGGAAAAAGTTTTGGATGATGATACAAATATGATTAGTTTGATTAAGCAAAGACCAATTCAATTGGAGATTTTTTTTTAAAAATGAGTGAAAACTCCAATAAAAAATGTATCTCCTACAAACAGAAATTTCACTAGTGTGTTTTAGGGGTAATCTGAAGAATACAGAAGACCAGATTTTGCAGAATGCTTCGAAGATGAAGGATGGCTACTGACACTCGCCAAATTGGAAGATGTTTTTCACCATGTGAATCAGCTGAACAAATCTTTGAAAAACCCTGGAGATAATGTTTTCACTCCAAATTTTGGGATTTAGAAGATAACTGAATTTTTGGAAAAATAATGTTGTAAAAGATAATCTTGAGATGTTTTCCTTGCTCCTTGGGCCTAAGACTATCAACAAATGTCAATCTTGCTGAAAAGGACCTGGAAGAATGAAGAATAAAATTGACCCCTATTTTCCCTGTCTTAAACACAAGTGCATGACCAGGCGAGGGAGCATTTCTCTAACTCTTGCTGGGGTGAGGACACAGTTCTGAGGGAAGAAAGAATTCCGTGCATTGCAGCCCGATTGCATATTCTAGGTGAGGTTTCCTGATCTCTCCTTTTCTGTGTTAAGAAGCGTGTCACAGGGAAACAATGGATATTTTGCTGCAGTTTTCAACTCCTCACATAGAAGAGCAAGCTTTGTTTTGTATCACAAGCACCAAGGGCAAAAAATCATTGCATTTCAGTTGGAAATGAAATTTGATTCGGCTCAGAATTGAATTTTCATGCAGCACCAAACAAACACAGGTTTCACTTTAAAGAAGTAAATTTCATTCCTTATTTTCAGTTTCAAAAATAACACTTTGTAAATGCATGTATAGGCCTAACAAAGAGACGAAAAAATCAACACATAACTTTGTAACTGCTGGGTCGGTATTTGAGCTTGACTGTATCACTCAGTATGAAAGTCTTTTTTTCAAAGTGTTACCTCAAATCATTTCTTAGCTATACTTTTTTTATAAATTTATTTTACTTATTTATATTTATTTTTGGCTGTGTTGGGTCTTCGTTTCTGTGCGAAGGCTTTCTCCAGTTGCGGCAAGCGGGGGCCACTCCTCATCGCGGTGCGCGGGTCTCTCACTATCGCGACCTCTCTTGTTGCGGAGCACAGGCTCCAGACGCGCAGGCTCAGCAGTTGTGGCTCACGGGTCCAGCCACTCCGCGGCATGTGGGATCCTCCCAGACCAGGGGTCGAACCCGTGTCCCCTGCGTTGGCAGGCAGATTTCCAACCACTGCGCCACCAGGGAAGTCCTTGAGCTATACTTTTTATTTCTATTGCTTTGGTTTGTGGTTTCAGAAGCTTTGCTATTTATTGTTTGTCAATAAATGTTCATGCTGTAGATAACCTTTACTAAAGTAAATTGGTAATCTTGGAATAAAATCTATCGAACCATCAAATTTAGAAAAATTAAATTCTATTTTGGATTAATTCATTAGATTTGCTTTATGAGGGTTTAATTTTTTTTGAAAAGGAAAGGAAGAGCTTCATTTTGAGAAAGGTTCAAAACTAAGCATAACTTGTTTGTCTTGCCTTTTTTTCCAGCAAAGATTGGTTAAAAAGTCATTTTTAGTTTTAAACAAGGGAAACAAATTTCCATGTGCATGTACCATATGACACATATATCATACCTCTTTCACATCTTGTATCCTGGAAATCATTTAAAGGGTTCCTCCAGATTCAAAAGATTGACGAAGTCTGCTCTGGGGGGGTAGTCAGTTGTCATCTTAGAAATTCACCTTTCAGGGGTGTCAAAAAGGCCACATTTCATAACATTAATACCACAAGGAATTTCACTCTTTTTAAGCCCTGATCAACACTAGGCTTTTTCTCTAATTAGCATAATAAATGTTAAGGACACATTTTTATTTGTAAATTTAGAGGCTTATGAATTAACATCATTGTTGGAAATGGGCTCTCAGTGGTGAGATCAGTGGTATTCAAGATATATGGTTGGTCTAAAATATTTTGGAGACATCACTAACACTTACAGGGGCGAAATATATCTCTAAGTGGACCTGGGTCTAGACATTGGTCAAAAGTTTTCGGATTGTGTGACAAACGTAAGGATGGCAGAATCCTGTTTCTTCAATGTTTTGTCTGCATCAAGTTAGTTTCATGCAAGATGCAGACAGACCTTTAAAAGGTCAGAGAGCTGAACTTACAGAACTCTTCCCACCTGCTTGCTAATAAGTGATTGTATACAAAATGTCCACATGTGCTGAGGTCTTTGATCTGTGACCTGATTTTATTGTAACCAAGTGGTAGATTTGGGAGGAAGTAGCCAACACTCACCCACTTCAAACTTTCCCTACTACTGTTATCTATCAAAAATAACCAACAATTTTGCACGGTTACGTTTAGGTGAACATGGCTCTCTATTTGCAATAGTTGAGTTCATCAACGGATGGTGTTTTGCAAGGTCAGTGGGGCGTAGGAAGAAAGGGCCATGAGATTTGAAGTGTTAGCAATGGGACTGATTGTGCCATGGATCTAGAGAATATAAATTAAAGGAGGGATGGGAAGCCAGGAGGGTGCTTACCTGCTGGGAAAATACAGTGTAATCAGGTGATTGATAAGGAGAAAAAATTGGTGTCATGTTCTCTTTAATGCTTTTCCCATTCGGGAAAAAAAAAAAAAAAAAAAAAGAATTTCAGTAGTGTGACCCCAGATTAAACCTCAAGACTGTCCTAAATAAAGGGACCAGACCTTTGATGTAATCCTTTCCTGTTCATTATGGTAACTTGCTTATCCATCCTGCAAATAGGGATTCTCTGAAAAGAAATTGTAGTCTAAGGCCCATTTTTTTCCTTCATGGTTCCTTTTCTTCCATGCATAGATGGGAAGTACTAAGTGAATACAAAGATGTTTAGCAGAACTTTTTAGAAAATAAGATTTGATTTGAGATTTGCTATAAAAATTAATCATAGGAAAGTTTCCATGGAAATGAATTTTGGGTTAACTCTATTTTATTTTACATTGAAAATGGAAATCCACACAGCTTATCATCCACATTAATGTGACTTTATTATTCTAATCTTTTCATTTACATAATTTTGCTATTCCGGGAAACTCTCACTCAGAAAAATAAAAGTTGAAATAAACTTATTGCTCATTTCAAGAATTTCCATAGACTACTCTTAGAAAACATCGGACTACAGTTTATACCCCAAGACTATTTGAACCTCTTGCCTGGAAATTCTTGCATTGCTATAATCTCCAATCCTGGACTATCATGTCTTGGTTTTTGCGTACTCCTAATTAAGCCCCACATTGAAAGATCTACCTTCATTCAGACTTCAAAATCTCAGAAATGTCCCAAGTGCCTCTTCTGAGATGCTAAGACTGTAGTAAGAATAAATATAAGTATAAACATTTATACTAATGTTCACTTTTTTACATCAGATTATCATTTTCCTCTCTGTAAAACCATAAGCTTTTATTGGCCATTAGTAACCATTGTGGCTGAGCACTTTCTAAGCACTGAGTTCTCAAAACATTATGTGATAGGTACTATTACTATACCCATTTCACAGAAAGGGAAGATGAGGCTTAAAAGGATCAAATATCTAAAATAGAAAACCAACAAGGACCTACTGTATAGCACAGGGAATGCTGCTCAATATTCTGTATTAACCTAAATGGAAAAAGAATTTGAAAAAGAATAGATACATGTATATATATAACTGAATCACTTTGCTGTACACCTGAAACTAACACGACAATGAAAATCAACTATACTCCAATATAAAATAAAAGTTAAAAAAAAAAGGATCAAATATCCATTCATCTGGTGATGGGCACTTAGGTTGCTTCCATATTTTGGCTATTGTGAATAATGCTGCTGTGAACATTGGGGTGCAAGCATCTTTTTGAATTAGTGTTTTCGTTTTCTTTGGCTATATACCCAGGAGTGGAATTGCTGGGTCATATGGTAGTTTTATTTTTAGTTTTTTGAGGAACCTCCGTACTGTTTTCCATAGTGGCTACACCAATTTACATCCCCACCAACAGTGTAGGAGGGTTTCCTTTTCTCCACATCCTCACCAGCATTCATTATTTGTAGTCTTTCTGATGATGGCCATTCTGGCAGGTGTGAGGCAATGTCTCACAGTAGTTTTGATTTGTATTTCTCTGATGATTAGTGATGCTGAACATTTTTTCATATGCCTGTTGGCCATCTATACATCTTCTTTGGGAAAATGTCTATTCAGCTCTATTTTTAAATTGGGTTCTTTGTTTTTTTGATACTGAGTTGTATGAGCTATTTATAAAATTTAGCTATTAACCCCTTATTGGTCATATCATTTGCAAATATTTTTTCCCGTTCAGTAGGTAGTCTTTTCCTTTTGTTGATAGTTTCCTTTGATGCAGATAAATGGATAAAGAAGATGTGATACAATGGAATATTACTCAGCCATCACAAAGAATGAAATGGCTGAGTAATATTTGCAAAAACATAGATGAACCTAGAGAGTATTATACTTATTGAAATAAGTCAAACAGAGAAAGACAAATACTCTAAGTTATCACTTATATGTGAAGTCTAAAAAATAAAACAAACACATGTATATAACAGAACAGAAACAGACTCATAGATTTAGAGAACAAACTAGTGGTTACCAGTAGGGAGAAGGAAGCGGGGAGCAGTGAGATGGGGGTATGGAATTAAGAGACACAACTACTGTGTATAAAAGAAATAAGCAACACGGATATATTGTACAGCACAGGGAACTATAGCTATTATTTGGTAATAACTTTAAATGGAGTATAATCTATGCAAATATTGAATCACTATGTTATATACCTGAAACTATACTGTAAATCAACTATACCTCAATATTAAAAAAGAAATATTTTTTTAAAAAGGATCAAATAATTTCCCTAAGGTTATACATCTAAGAAGGAGAAGGGCTAGGATCTGAACCCTGGTGGTTTATCCTTAGCGCCTACCTTTGAAACCACTAAAGTCTTCTTTCTAATCCTTTTAGACATGGATGGTTATCAACCATGGGAGGTACATTTTGCTTATGTCTCTTCTTCTAGTCTATACCGGGAGAAGACCTAATATAATATCCAGTGTCCTGACCTGGTCCAAATGCTCACTGCTGTAAAGCTGAAAATGGATCCAACGCTGTGTCAGAGAGTTAATTCCCAAGGGCTGTGAGTCATCCACTCTCCTTTCAGAGCATGCAATCACTAGGAGGAAAAGAGAGAGACTTTTACCGTGATCTAGTCTGTCATTAGGGATGAGCTTGCTTTGATTTCAAGCAATTTACAAAGGGATTTGTACACCTCATTTCAAGTGTTTCACCAAGATATTGACTCATTGCTGCAGTTTGTAGAATTACTCACGTTAATCTAGAAAGTGACGGCAAAATGCTTAGTAATGATGTCTAACTGGGGCATTTCTAGGGAACTTTGCTGTTTAATAAGGAGATAATGATAAGAGTGTGGCGAGAACAAGGGTATAAAAGGTGTTTGCGTGTCAATGCGTTTATGCCTAGTTCAATATGGTGGCTTTTTAAGCCAACTATTCAAATAAATTGCCATCATTATGGTACATGAAGTTAAAAGGGATCATCATTCACTAACTAACTGTATTTTAACGTATACTTAGGAATAACCAACTATTGATGCCAGGGCATAATAAAAGGTGCCCAGGGAGCAACAGCACTGAGTACAAAGGATGTGGTCTGGGGCTTCCCTGGTGGCGCAGTGGTAGAGAGTCTGCCTGCCAATGCAGGGGACACGGGTTCGAGCCCTGGTCTGGGAAGATCCCACATGCCGCGGAGCAACCAGGCCCGTGAGCCACAACTACTGAGCCTGCGCGTCTGGAGCCTGTGCTCCGCAACAAGAGAGGCCGCGATAGTGAGAGGCCTGCGCACCTCGATGAAGAGTGGCCCCCACTTGCCGCAGCTAGAGAAAACCCTCGCACAGAAACGAAGACCCAACACAGCCAAATATAAATAAATAAATAAATAAATAAATAAATAAGTAAACTTCTAAAAAAAAAGGATGTGGTCTGTGACCACTACTTGGGCTCCACTTACACACCATCTTTCCCCGTGGAGTAATAGGCTTGGAAATTTCCCTCTTCTTACATATGAAACACCAAACCATTAAATTGCAAAAACAATTCTGAATTTATTATTTCTAGTAGCAGGCCCTTTGAACACAAATGAAGAGTTTATCCTCTGATTGTGGTTGTACTATTTTTTCCCCCAAAGAGCATATTCAAATTTACATTTCAGTGTGGATGCTTTTAGTTGAAAGTAGTACATGGAAAAGCAAAAACCCAGAGTGTCGTAAACTAAAAGGGAGATTTATTGGCTAGAGGCAGCGCAGGCTCAACTGTCCAATCAGAGCTCTGGTTCTAGTTCCAGATGTTTCTCTCCACTCTGCCTTGCTCTGTATATCAGTTCATCCTCAGCCTGATTGCTCTCACGGGAGGGAGCTGGTAACAATTACAGCTGAGCCACACTGTTGCCCGAGACTGGGGCCGAGAGAATGGTCACGTCCCAGGTCTCCAGCGAGCTCCGGGGACGGGCCTCCAAGTGAGTGTCCTAGGCTTTGTGCTGGAAAGAATTCAAGAGCGAGCCCTAGTAAAGTGAAAACAGGTTTATTTAGAGAGATGCACATTCCATAGATAGAATGTGAACCCTCTCAGAAAGTGAGAGGGGCTCCAGTATATGGGGTGGTTACTTTTTATGGGCTGGGTGATTTCATAGGCTAACAAGTGAGAGGATTACTCCAACTATTTTGAGGATGGGGCGGGGATTTCCAGGAATTGGGCCACTGCCCAATTTTTGGCCTTTTATAATCAGCCTCGGAACTGTCATGGTGCCTGAGGGCGTGTCATTTAGCTAATGTATTAAAATGAGGGTATAATGAGGCTCAAGGTCCACTGGAAGTTGAGTCTCCTGCCATCTTGGACCTAGTTGGTTCTAACCAGTTTATGTCGTATCCAACGGCTGTCATTCTTTTAAAGGTTGTACGCTGCCCCCTTCCCTCCTGTCTCAACATCACTCCTGCAAAGATAGTGGTGACCCCTCACCACTGTTCAGCAGAAGTAGTGAGCCTCTCACAAATTGGCCCACGCTTGTGAACCCATGTGGCTATGGGTATGGTGTGTGCCCTCTGGCTAAGGCCTGGGGTGCTCGAACCAAGAGCGCAGAGACTTTCTTGACCAGCTCAGACCCACCAACCTCCCCATCACCCGCCCCCCTGCCCCCATAAGCTGAGAATGGGGTCAGACACTCAAACCGTCTGGATACTACACACAGAGGGAGGGTCGTGTGGAAGTCGTGGAGACAAGTTCAGCCTCTACTGCCGTCCACACCAGTAACCTATTCACCATGTTGGCAAAAGCCATATATGATAGTTGTGTGGGGACACAGAGCTCCAGACTAGCTCCATCAATCTTACCCTTGACAAAGGCCCTCTTCTTGACCAATCACATTGACCAACCATCTTCCCTCTTTTTGTAAATTTCCACTTCCCTAACACTGCTCCAACCCCAATCCTCCCCCCCTCTACTCCTGCATTCTCCTTTAAAATGCCCAGTCATCTCTGCACAGATGGAAGATAAACATCAGTATATGCTGGACTCACTTCTCTATTGCAACAGACCAAATAAGATTTGTTTTCATCACCTTTATGTACTGTCCAGGCATTTATCTTGGACGCCATGTTCTTCAAGAATGACTTCCAAATCCTTACTCCTTCCCTGTCCTCCCTTTATTGTAATTTCTCTGGGTTTATATAACACAGATTTTTATAGTGATACTTATTATTTTGTACTTCAAAGAATTGCTGAGGTCTATTGATACCTTGGAAAAGTAACTGGCTACAGATCAGAGATATAATTGGAATTTGTTGGGTTTATAAGTCATGACACTGTGGTTGTGAATAAATACACAACATATGTGTAACATACCTAATTTTATAATTTAAAATGATCACTTAAAAATGATCCATAAAGGCTTTCACATCCTTCATCCTTGATTTATGGGTTTACTTTTAGATCACCAAATCCTATTGAAACACATCTCCTGAGGTTTTCCTGGAGACGGGAGAATGGCTTTTCTGCTGGAGAAGAAGTGGGGTGAAACTCTTTTCCTTTTAATGGCTTCAGGAAGTTGTAAAGTTTAAGATATTAAGGAGTCCCTAGGCAGGTAACTTATGAAATGTTTGCATCAATTAATTCATTTATTCTGTCAATGCTTTTCAGCTAAATGCTACCAAAAACACACCAGTAGTTAAACAAGTTGGACTAATTACTTATTGCATCAAGTGAGGACACACATTATGCAGGAAAATAGGGTGTTCCAGTAAGAAGGTATTAAAAAGAACAAATTATAGGATTAGGATGAGTTGGGGGAGGATCTAAGGAAATAGAGGTTTTCTCTAGATTGAATAATGTCTATGAGTATCTCAATAAATCTTTGAAGAAAGGGAGGGGAGAGTGAAATGAGAATAAAACTGTAATTGGTAAAGAAGTAGCATCACCCATTTCAACCAAGAGATGGGGCAGGGGTGTTTTGGTATTTGTAAATGGCATAATGACCTTGTTTTTTTCTGTGCTTAGACAAAATTATGAAGTTGCTTCATCTCATTTTATCATGGTCTCAGAGTAGCCTTGTTTGAGGTTGGTATTCTGTGAGATTGTTTATGTTTAGTAGGATAATAACACGGCCTAGATGTTCAGAAGTGTCAGGACAGCTACTAAATGTCAGGGGCTGTTCTTTTTTCCTTTCTCAACTCATTCAACATTTTTAAGTGCTTGTTGTTTGCTGGGATATCATTACAAATTAGAGATGGTTCTTGTCATCAAGGAACTTACAATGTAGTGAAAAAACAGATAAGAAATAGACAGTTGGCATTTATTCAGTTAACAAATATGGATTGCATGCCTGATGTGTGTCAGTCCCTGTTTTGGGCGTGGAATATATTAGTGAAAAAATAGTAGAGATCTCTGCTCTCGTGGTGTCCTCATTCTAGCAGGGGAAGACGCAATAGATAATAAAATGAAGAAGTATGCTATTGATTTTTTTCAAAGGTAATTATAGGAGAAAGGAAAAGTAGACAGGGTTAGAGGATTGAGACCAGTGAGAAGGTAGACTGTGGTATTAAATTGGATGAGAAAGAGAACGTGCTAGGGACTTCCCTGGTGGTCCAGTGGTTAAGACTCAGCACTTCCAGTGCAGGGGGCGTGGGTTCGATCCCTGGTTGGTGAATTAAGATCCTGCATGCCGCACGGTGTGGCCAAAAAATAAATAAACAAATGGAGAAAGAATGTGCTGTGTTAGAAGAACATGGAACCATTAGGTAAGGGAAATATATGATCACTCAGGCATAATTTCAGGATATTTTACTCATTTTTCTTTGACGATCTATGAACCAGAGAAAAGTAAGATTTGGGTTGTTTTATTTATTTTAAACTGGAGGTCAAGTTGGGTATGTTGAATCAACATGGCTTTATAGAAATATTACCTGTGCTTATTACAGAAATGGAAAATAATTTTGAGCGTGTTTCTCATTTATCTACATTTCACAAAAATTTAAAACTGCAAACACACTTTCATACCACAGAAAGGGAGGAAGAGACTCCATTGGTCTCTATTTGTTTATTTACTGTAACTCCAGTTGACCCTTTTTAAAAGTTATGGATGTTGGACTTTGAAATGGATGGGAATATTTCCACCAAACTCATCTGGTTCTTTTCCAGCTTTAATGTCTATTTCTTAAACTAGCAGAGTGTTGCGTTTTCTTTTTCATTCACCTACTATCTTCCTGTCAATGAAGACTTTTTCTCCTATCAGGACGTCTCTGGAGTGAGGAATGAGTCAATTTTATGTTTTTCTTAGGAGTGCAGTGGGTCATGGAAGGGAAGTCTGGGGAGACAGAACCCCAATCAAGATGCATACACATATGAAAGAGGTACTGGAAAGGTCGTCTTCCACAAGCCAAGAAGAGGAGTCTTCTACTTGCTCATTGTTTACTTCCCTGCATCCACTTCAGTTTTTAAGGAGGTTTCTTGGGGATGACAGCTACTCGACTTTGTTTTCTTCTCCTGATTGGTGTCTCTGTGTCTTTGAGACGTTGCTTGTTTTTTAGATTTCATCACAAATAGACCTAGCCCTGGTGAAATAGTGATGAGGTGAATTCTGTCTTCTGTCTTCCTAGTTTCAATGCTCTTTCCTTAAGGATCAGTCTCGGGACTTCCCTGGTGGTGCAGTGGTTAACACTCCACCCTCCCGATGCAGGGGGCCTGGGTTCGATCCCAGGTCAGGGAACTAGATCCCACATGCATGCCGCAACCCACAGTGTGCATGCCGCAACTAACATTTCACATGCCACAACTAAGGAGCCTATGTGTGGCAACTAAAGGAGCCCACCTGCTGCAACTAAGACCTAGTACAACCAAATAAATAAATATTAAAAAAAAAAAGAATCAGAGTGTCAAATCAGGAAGAGACATTAAAGGTCTTCTGGTCTACCCTTCCTGTCTACACCCAAGACCCAAACTAGCATTCTATGTTGAAATGCCCCCAATGAAAGGAAATTAATTTCTACACAAGGTAGCTCATTATTTCTTGCCATGACTTTGATTTTTTGTTTGTGTAGCTTCTACCCATTAATTGCAGCTCTAGCACTTGGGGGTATGAAGAAAAAAACATTCGCTATTTTGGACAACAATCTTTTAAATAATTTAAGACTCTTTTGATGTGTTTCTTTAATTCTTTACCTTTAATTTTCTTCCCTCCAGGGTAAACATTACCAGTTCTGCTTTTTTTTTTTTTTTTTAATCTTCTTACAGCTCTCAAATGTACTCCAGTGCTTCACAAACTTGAGAAAATGCAGATCCCTTAAAAGAAAACACAATACATTATATACTGTTGACTTAAATTAGTTTTAATTTAAACCCATGTAAATATAAAAATATAAATGGGTATAAAGCCCTTATGTTAACGATTCTTAAACATGCAACTTGGAATTTAAAAATAAGGAAAAGTGTAAAACTGATAAAAATTAGCAACATTAACAAAACGTGACAGATTAAACTTGTATTTTACTGAAACCAAATTGTTTTCAATATGAAGATGATAATGCTGTGATGCAAATTCTTTTGTTTCAGCATGTATATATACCTTGATGCCTTGTGATAACACAATTCTCCTACCACTTTCTCTGTATATAAAATAAGGATACAAAAAAAATTGGTCTCACAGGATTACCGTAAGAATTGTACAAAATTATGTATGTTAACAGTCCTTGGTGCAGAACAGTCAAAAATGGCAGGTATTATTATTACTATAATTGTTATTGCTGGTGCTAAGTGTAAACTGGTGTGTAATAGCTGCTTACAGATTTGAATGGAACATAATAGAACGCTGGCTGATAAACATCTTCCAAATTTAGGGCTCGTTTCCATTCCCCAACATGGCTTTTGAAATTTGCTCTTAATTTCTAAATTAAACAGACTTGCCAGATGCTTGCTGGAAAGTGGGTCATCTCTGGCAAGCAATGCCAGGGGAGAGTCACAATAACATATAGAGGATATTCCTTGCTACATTTCACTCAGTGAGCTACGGTCCTTGTATCAAAGAGCTGAAATGTTATGTCGGAATCATGAAAATATTATTGACCTGTCTTCATTACCTCGGCTGCCCCTGAGATGGATTAAGTTTTGATTTTCTCTGTCTTTGGATATAATAAATGGCAGTTCCCTGAAGGTTAATGAATTGCTCACAGAGTTTTGGTGCAGCGAAACTCTGCAAACCCTTCTTTCCATCTATACCACAACAAAGAGTAGATGTATAACTTCACTTTGGATCCTGAAAATATATTACCTTCCTACTGACATGCACCAAAACCTGACTTTAATCACATTGTAAGTCAAAGAACAAAAGGAAATGGACAAATATGTTAATTGTTACTTTTAAAGACCTTATCAAAATAGAGGTCATCTCCTTGAATTCATTTGTCTTTTGGATGATGATACTTTGAGTGATAAAGTAATATGAAACTTTATGCTCAGGCTTTTCCTATGGGGCAATGGGATATTTTGAATGAACACCATCCCTGAGCTGGGTCTTTGTGCCTGGATGCCCCAGTTTAGCTATCATATTAGATAAGACTTGACTAATGCAAAAATATTCATAGTTGTATTATCAGTTCAAGTTGCTAGGTTTTCAGAATATGTGTTATAGAGACACACTGAAGAAAACACACACACACACACACCCCACATGGCTTTCTGCTGTGTAGCTAAAATGAAACTAAAAGACCTTGGTTGTTTTGAATCAAGTTTTCTTGCAGTAATTTCCAGTAATTGTTTTTTTTTTAATGTCTCTTCCAAGTCAGGAGAACAGGAGAAGACCTGTTTTGCTCTGGTCCATACTTTTGGAAGTCATACTACTAGACATTTTATTCTGGACTATTTGAATTTGCAATTTCCAAACTAAGTAATAAGGGCTACATGAAAACTTTCCAGGTTGTACATGGACCAGGTAGTTTTAAAAAAATCAATTTCCAGATATTTGACTTCCATGTATCTGTTTTCCTAAAAATGATCTGTATGACAATGCTCTTGGGGCAACTTCTGAAGCTCTCCTCCTTGGCCTTATCCTCTTCACAATTCTCCTTCTCTTACTTTATCAGAGACACCTCTCACCCACCTGGGTTCTTAATATGATGTGTTCCCCTGGGGTCCAAAATCTCCTATGCCTTCAATCAAACGGTCACTTAAAATACTGGTGTCTGGTGTCATCTCTTAATCGAGGCATCATAAACCCATGGGGGTGGCCCCTGTGGGTGAAGCCAGGCATTAGAATGATGATATTTTGGTCTGAAGGATATTCAGAACCCACATGTATCATAAAAAATGGGGTTGCCGCAGTGGTGACACTTTTTTAATATTATTACTTCACCTTTTCCATTCCCTGAACATTGTCAAAGAATGCATCACTTCGGACGGAAAATTCGAAAAGAATGAAGTGGAGAATCTGATATGTCTGAAGTAGAGAACAACAGTGAAAATACTGTGGGTAGCAGCACGTCAGTTCAATCTGGGGGAAAGCTCTGGGCAGACATTTTTGCCTCCCTTACCTGTCCATTCCTCCATCTGTTTATCTTAAAATATTAGAATTTCAAAATTTGGTAAAAGGCTACTCTGCACACCAGCTCTGCACGTTCACCGTTCTCAGTAATGAGTCAATGCCTGTAAAGAACCTCATTCATCCCTGTCTCAGTCTGAGTCTCAGTTGCATGTTTTGTGTGATTTCAGGGAAGAAGGAAGCGGTTCCATATTTATTTTTTAAAGAGCATCTCTTTAGGAAAAATGTCTTCATTTTCTATGCTGTATAACAAATTGCTGTAAAACTTACTAGCTTAAAACAACACAGGGCTTCCCTGGTGGCGCAGTGGTTGAGAATCTGCCTGCCAATGCAGGGGACACGGGTTCGAGCCCTGGTCTGGGAAGATCCCACATGCCATGGAGCAACTGGGCCCATGAGCCACAATTACTGAGCCTGCGCGTCTGGAGCCTGTGCTCTGCAACAAGAGAGGCCGCGATGGTGAGAGGCCCGCGCACCGCGATGAGGAGTGGTCCCCACTTGCCACAACTAGAGAAAGCCCTCGCACAGAAACGAAGACTCAACACAGTCATAAATAAATAAATAAATAAATAAATAATAAAGAACGTGAATTTCTAAAAAAAAAAAAAAAAGTGTAAACTTTAAAAAAAAAAAAAAACAAACACAAATTTGTTGTCTCACAGTGTCCCTGGGTCAGGAGGATGGGTACAACTTAACTGGGCTCTTTGCTTTGGGTCCCACCAGGCTGAAATGAAGGTGTTGGCTGGGGCTGCTACTCTCACCTGAGGTTTAGAGTCATCCTAGCAGCTCACTGGTTGTTGGGAAAATTCCTTGCCTTATGGTGGTTTGACTGGGGTCCCCTTATCCTGCTAGCTGTTACCAGGGACCACTCTCAGCTCCCAGAGGCCACCCACAGTTCCTTGTCATGTGGCCCCAATAGGTAGCTCTAGTTCACAACATGGACATTTATTTGCTTCCCCCCCAGGCCAGCAAGATCATAGTTACTGCTGCTTCCTTTCTCTGTAAGTGTCCCTGATTAGATTACCCCCCCCTTTTGTTGAACTCAAGGTGAGCTGATTTGTAACCGAATCATGGGAGCATATCAGCTCATATTCACAGTTCGAGCCCACAAGCAAGGAGAGGGCGTTACGCAAGGTGTGTACAACACGGGATGGTATCTTGGGGACCATGTCAAATTTCTGCCAACCACAGCCCCCCTCTGTCTCTCCATCACTTACGTCCCTCCCAAATGTAAACTATGAATATATCTACACCCTCTGAAGGTTCCCAAGAGTCTCATCCCACTACAGCAACAATTCAAAGTCTAAAATCTCATCTAAATGTCATCAGCTCAAATCCAGAATCTAAACCAGCATCAGGTAGGAATGAGGCTACTAGATGAAATTCATTGAGCATAGCTGCTGGGCCACAATGTCTCGCCATCTGTGGATACTCGAAACCAATGACACAAACCATTTGCTCCCAACATACAGTGGTGGGACAGGCACAGAATAACAGATGCAGATATCTTGGTTCAAAAAATGGGAAAATGGAAGGTAAAAACCTACCTATCTCTTAAAGGCAGTTCTGAAATCCAGCTGAGCAAATGGGAATTTACTGATTAGATTTCAAGGCCTGGGAATAATTCTCCCCGGTTCATGGATCCACCTTCTGGGCTCTTGGTTCCACCCACTGAATCATCCTTCCTTTTCTGCGAAAGGTGGCTCCTGTTTGCAGCTGAGTAGTTTTATTAGCCTGCTTCCTGCCAGAGAACCTGGGGAGTGCCACAGCCTCATTTTATTCCCTGCTATCTTTGTCCCTTTTAGCCCAAGCTGGCAACGTTTCTGCTGAAACAATTTTCTTAAGAAGTTTGTGGATCTTCCGTGAATTTTACTGGATTCCATTCCGCTTGATAAAAGCCACACCTACCAATGTTTTCAGGATAATCATTTCAGTCTCTTAGGTGGCTGGTGAGATGGCAGAAGGACATCACCCTAAAGCATCCTAGAGGCCCTCTGGTTTGATCGAAGCACACCTTGCCTCTTGAAACGGTCCTTTGTGTGATTGAATACACTAACATTTTAATCTTGCTGAGGTTTATTTACTCCTCAGCTGATGGACATTTGGGTTGTTTCCAGTTTTGGGCTATTATGAATAAAGCTTCTATAAACACTCGTTTACAAGTCTTTGTGTGGGCATATGTTTTCATTTCTCTTGAGTAAATACGTAGGGGCAGAATTGCTGGGTAATAGGGTAGAAACATGACAAGAAACTGCTAAACATTTTCCAAAGAAGTTGTACCATTTTACACACCTACCAGCAATACATGCAGTTTCTGATTGCCCGGTATATTGAATTTTAGCCATTTTCAGTGGGTGTCTAGTAATATCTCTTCATGACTTTAATTTGCACTTCCCCAATGACAACATGGTGAGCATTTTTCATACGCTTACTGGCTATTCATACAAATTCCTTTGCGAGGTGTCCCTTCACATTGCTTTGCCCATGTTTTTATGAGATGGTCTTTTAATAATTGAATTAGAGGGATTCTTTACATATTCTGGATAGAGGCTCTTTTCCAGATATAAGTATTACAAATACTCCCAGTCTGTGACTTGCCCTTTTGTATTCTTATCTGTGTTTTTAATAAGTTTTAAATTTTGATGAAATATAATTAATCAATATTTCTTTGATACTTAGTAATTTCTGGGTCCTGTCTAATAAATATTACTTTATCCCCAGGTCATGAGATAGTCTCTGATGACTCTTCTAGAAGTTTTATAGTTGTAATTTTTACAGTTAGTTCTCTAATGCACCTTGGATGAACTTAGCGTGCAGAGTGAGGTAGGTATCAAGATAAATTTTATTCCATGTGGATACCCAATTGCTTCAAGACGATTTGTTAAAAGACCTACTTTTCAATCTGTCCTGAGCCTATTGATGGTAGTGCCCTTGGCTAGGAAGGCCTATGGTGCTCACCCAGCACATGTTACACATAGGGAGCTCCACTGACATTACTTCCACTGGGGCCACTATTTATGGCTGGGCCAACTCTTGAGGTTTTTATGATCAAAGGATACACTTCAGCAAGAAACTATTAGGGGGCTTTGAGCAACAAGATTTACTACTCACAGGTCCTGGAGGGTATAGGTCATGCTGGAGAGACCACACAGTGAGGTCACAGGCAGAGACAGTGTGGACCTGGGACTCTGCCTTTATTAGGGTCAAAAAGTTGGGTGTCTAGGGTTTGGGGGTTCATTCTTTATTGGCTAATTTAAAGCATGAAAGTGGGAATTAGGGTGTGAGAAGGGAGAAGTAGGGTCACTCAAGTGGTCAGTTATCTAGGTCTTTCTGAAAGAGGGAACATCTTGGGGGAGAGCAGTCTAGTTCCTTATCTGGTTGTTTTGCCAGTAGCTGTGTCATACAGCTGGCAATATGTTTATTCACGATGGATGTCTTTTGAAATGGATGCTTTGGCAGTCAAAAGCTTAATGTCAGGCACTTACACTACACTCATATTTTCCCTTAAGTTGCTTTAGTGTTGATGCAAGAGGGAGGAGATATGGGGATATATGTATACGTATAGCTGATTAACTTTGTTATAGAGCAGAAACTAGCACACTACTGTAGAGCAATTATACTCCAATAAAGATGTTAAAAAAAAAGAAAAACAAAACAAAAAAATTAAAATATATTTATAGGAAGCAAGATGATTTTTAATATATAAGTGTAAAAGCCAAAATGTGAAACGGATTTGGGGCAACCAAGAAGAATTTAATTGTTCATATGAGGTAACAAGAGAAAGACTTTCTGTGAGCTGATCATTATAAATCCATTATAAGTTAAAAGAGTAGAAAAGATTAGCTTAAGGATTTGTGGGGCCATTTCTCAAATTTAAAAAAAAATTGCTTTAGTGTCTCTGTTGAAAATCAATTGACTATATAGGGTTGGGTGTAATTCTGGACTCTCTACTCTGCTTCATTGACCTATTTGTCTATACTCATGTCAATATCCAGTCTCTTGTCTGTTGTTGCTCTATAAAGAATTAAAGCAAGAAAGGTAGATTCTCTAACTCTATTATTCTTTTTCAAGATTGTTTTCCCTATTATAGGTCCTTTGAATTTCCATATACATCTTAGAATCTGTCAATGTCTACAAAAAATACTGCAATTCTGATAAGATTCATGGCATCTAGAAATCAATTAGGGATAAATTAACATCTTAACAGCGTATGTCTTCCAATTCATAAACATAGTGTATTTCTCCCTTTATTTAAGCTTTCTTCAATTTCTCTCAGCAGTTCTTTGTAGTTTTCAGTACATAGTTGCTGCATATCTTTTGTTAAATTTATTCCTAAATATTTAATATATTTTTGACACTGATGTAAGCAGAAACATTTTTTAAAAATTTCATTTCTGGTGGTATAAAGAAACAACTAATTTTTGTTACACATTGACCGTGTGTTCTATAACCTCGATAAACACACTTATTATTTCTAGTAGTTTCACTGAAGATTCCTTAAGATTTTTTTTGGAAGACTAGCTTATATTTTTAGAGCAGTTTTAGGTTCACAGCAAAACTGAGCAGAAGATACAGAGGTTTCCCATGTACTCTCTGCTCCAACACATGCATATCCTCTCTCATTACTAACATCCCCACCGAGGCGGTACATTTGTTACAATTGATGATCCTACGCTTATGCATCATTATCACTCAGAGTTCCTTGTGGACATTAAGGTTCACTCTTAGTGTTGTACATTCTACGGGTTTGAGCTGTACAGCTTTTCAACACTTTTGGGGAAATACCAAGGAATGTGATCGCTGGCTCAAATGGTAAGAGTATGTTTAGTTTTATAAGAAACCACCAAACTGTCTTCCAAAGTGGCTGTGTCATTTTGCATTCACGTCAGCAACAAATGAGGGTTCCTGTTGATCTACGTTCTTGCCAGCGTTTGATGTTACTGGTGTTCTGGATTTTGGCCCTTCTAACAGGTGTATCGAGGTAACTTGTTTGAATTTGCCTGATGACATATGATGTGGAGCACCTTTTCATATGCTTATTTTCCATCTAATATCTTCTTTTCCACCGGCTTTATTGAGATATAATTGACATAGAACATTGTGTAAGTTTGTGATTTGATATATGTATATATTGTGAAATGATTACCACAATAAGATTAGTTGACACATCTATCACCTCACACAGTTGTCTTTCTTTACGGTGAGAACTTTTCAGATCTACTCTCTTGGCAACTTTCAAGTATACAACGCTGTTGTTAACTACAGTCATTATGCTGTACATTAGATCCTCAGAACTTATTCATCTTGTAACTGGAAGTTTGTCCCCTTTGACCACCTTCACCCATTTTCCACACCGTTTTGCCTTTGGCAACCACCAGTCTACTCTCTGTTTCTATGAGTTCAGGTTTTCTTTTTAAGATTCCACATATAAGTGAGATCGTACAGTATTTGTCTTTCTCTGTCTGACTTAGTTCACTTAACATAATGGCCTCAAGTTTCATTCATCTTCTTGCAAATAGAACTTTCTTTTGTATAGATGAATAATATTCCATTGTATGTATACCATTGTATATACATATATATATATATCTCCAGAACTGAGTTTTATAAACTGCAGAATTTATTGAAATTGTCTTTTACAAATTAAAAACTCAACGAATAAGAAAATAAAATGTATTGTAAATCAGAGGTACTGTCCATGCAGATTTAGTGTGACAGGAGAAGAGACAAGAACATTGATATTAATAAGAGAAAACTACCTGTGGTTCCATTTTGAACTTCATAATCAAGCATTCTCTCTTCTGTGATTAATCTTTGGCAGCCTTCTTTGTTTTGGACCATCTTTCCTCTCCCTTCACACCCCTCATCACCAATGTACTTACCCTCAGAGCATCTCTAAGTCTGTGCTGTTCCTCTACCTGTTACCTGGAGATCCACTCCTCGCCCTGTCCATGCTCTGCTCAGTATTTGTTGGGTGCAGCTAATTGATAAGAAATTGGGGGGCTGGGGGCTGGAGAAGACGGGGCATTTCTTTCCTCTCCCACAGTCTTAGGTGGTGTTTCTTGTAGCGGCCGCACCTCCTTGAGACTCCAACTCCTACCAGACACACCCAAGGTGGTCCCAGCTTCCATTAGGTGGTGATGGTCTCAGGGCTCAGTTGGCATTGCTTCTTCCCTTTGTCCCCAGCCTAAGGGCAGTCCCGGCTTCCTGCTGTTGCTAATCTCTGGGTAATCTGATGCCTTTCGCCAGCCATGTGACCACTTCTCTGAAATAAATTCCCTTGTTGTAAATATTTGAGGAGCCTTTTTTTTCTTGGTTAAACACTAATGGATACAATCACTTAAAAATTGCCTTATTCTACAATTTTAAAATAGTGTCTAATATCATAACCGTGATTTTCAATGGTGGGCTAGTGACCAATATAGAAATTCAATGTTTTCTTTCTGTTCTTACAGAAGATGAAATGCAAGTCCACAGAATCATTTTTATGTATATTAAGAGCTACTTACTAGTAATCCATTAAGTGGATTATTAAAGGTTACAAATATTTGCTATACATATAGCAAAATGCTTTTAATAGATTTGGTGAAAAATATTTTGAAATATTGTAGGTATTAATTTATAGTGGTTTGCCTATATATGTTGATTGATCAATACAGTTATTTACAACATGGGATAACATCTCCCTGATCAGCTTGTGAACTTCAAATCTAACCATGTATTACATTTTAAATTTAAAAAGTAAAATTTTTAATGTTTTTGAAAAATACAGCTTCCTGGAACCTAATCCAGACTCACGGGTAACTCGTTGGAGAAGGGGGACCAGAAATCTGTGCTTTTAACAACTTTCTCAGGCGACCCTTTGTCAGTTAACTTCTCATTTTCATTATGGGTGTTTGGGAAGACGGTGTGGCAAGAAGTTTGAACACGTAAAACTGGTAGCTAGTGGGAAGCAGCCGCATAGCATAGGGAGACCAGCTCGGTGCTTTGTGACCACCTAGAGGGGTGGGATAGGGAGGGTGGGAGGGAGACCCAAGAGGGAGGGGATATGGGGATATATGTATATGTATAGCTGACTCACTTTGTTATACAGCAGAAACTAACACACCATTGTAAATCAATTATACTCCAATAAAGATGTTAAAAAAAAGAATAAAAAATAAATAAATAAAATCTAAAACCATAAAAGAAGAAGTTTGAACACAAATACTATTTTCCAGAGCCCAAATTGATCGACTTTTTGATTATTGCTTTTACCTCTGAGAAACTTACAGGAACTGGAGATTAAACATTGGAGATTAAACATTCAATACCAATTGAAAGCATCCAAATCCACGTCAGACATTTATGGTGCACAGAGAGGGGCCCCAACTATTTCCTTGAAGCTATTATCTTCTGAGGTTGACTACAAAAACACTTAGTCATCCTGAGGTGTGACTATGTCTGTCTGATGGACAGGAAAGGGGGAAAATTTTACTCATATCAATTAATAGAGAAGTTCTGGAAAGATCTTATATTTCCAGAAAATAAGTCAACCCAGTAACACCACTCGTCCTCTTTGCGCTTGTTTTGAACTACCTGCAAGTCAGAGTTAGTCTGGGTGAGAAACAGGGTCACAAAACAGTATTTTCTGAATATGAGTCCATTTGCAAAATTCCCATAAGCTCCTCCTGGGAGCCCTTGGGGTTTTTCATGTATGCTCACTATGGGGGAGGTTGCTAGCTGACCTTCAGGGGGCATTCTACCCATCTGCTTTGGTATTAGGACTTTTATGTGGACACAAGGCTGCCAGAACAGACATTCCCCAGCTTTCTTTCAGCTGGGTGCAGCCATGTGATTTAGCTCTTGTCGGGAGGTTAAGTGTGAAAGTGGTAAATGTAACGTCTGGTTCTTAAGGGGAAGGTCCATGCTTTTCCACCCGCTTTCTTTTTTTTTTTTTTAATTTTTGTTTTATATTGGAGTATAGTTGATTAACAATGTTGTGTTAGTTTCAGGTATACAGCAAAGTGATTCAGTTATATATATATATCTATACACACACACACACACACATATATCTATTATTTTTCAGATCCTTTTTCCCATATAAATTATTACAGTATATTGAGTAGAGTTTCCTGTGCTATATAATAGGTCCTTGTTGATTATGTATTTTATATATAGTAATGGGTATATGTTAATCCCAAACTCCTAATTCATCATTCCCCTCCTTCACCCACTTTCTCCTTTCCTCTTCTCTAGGGGCTGAATGCACATGTGGAGGTAAGGGTGGGTGTGGTGAGGACTCAGATGGATGAGCAATTGGAGAGAAGGGGTCAGGGGTTTGGAGCCCTTCCCTGAGCAGCCCATGGCATCAGCCAGGAACTTGAAGGAAAGAGAAAGAAATGTCTATCCTACATGAGCCAGTGTTATCAGGTGACTGTTGCACACCCCACACTCATGCTCTCGTACGTGAATGCATTGCCTTAGCCACCACTGACCAACTTCTCCAGCTGTTTCTGGATTACAGAGGCTGCCAGGGCCTCTGGGGAGGCTTGACAGGCACTGGGTGTTGGTGGGGTCTGTAAATTGCTGTGAAAGCAGTTTGCACAGGGGCCAAGGTTGCCAGAGTCCGCTACCCCCAAAGCCCACGGGAGACTGCTCTAATACACGTATTGGCTTTTCTGGGGCACGGCTCAAGTCACTGGAACTACTGGATATACTGGTGCCCTTTGACCTCTCAGACAAGGTTAGTTATGTCCCAATCTCCGAGTGAACATAGTTTAAGATTATTTCAAGTCAATCAATTAGCAGATAATCATTGAGCAACTATTGGGACTTCTGCCACATTCTAGTGATAGAAAGACATAAAAGAGAGGGCTGTGTCTTTGAGGATCTTATTTTGGGATAGAATGTGGAAATACTGAGTTGCACAGCTCATGAGAGCTCTTCTAGCCCAATGTCCCAATTTGCAAAGGTAGGAAGACGAAGGCTCAGAGCTCTGATTTGCCCAATCACATATCCTAATGGGGTAGGACTGCCTCCGAATGCTCTTTTCATTGTAATTCCTTGTCCATCAGTCATTCAGAATAGGGCTTCTCAAACTTTCATGTGCATACGAAGCACCTGGGATCTTAACAGAAATGTATTTTCTCACTGTTCTGGAGGCTGGGTTCCCACAGGGTTTGATTTTGGTGAGGACCCTCTTCCTGGCTTCAGGTGGCCACCTTCTCACTGCGTCCTCACATGGTAGAGGGGGAGCAAGTAATCTCCCTGGAGTCTCTTCTGATAAGGACATGAATACAGATGGATCAGGGCTCCACTCTTAGGACCTCATTTAACCTTCATTTCATCCTTACTCCAAATACAGGCACATTGGGAGTTAGGGCTTCACCTTCTGAGGGATATAATTCCGTTCATAGCAGCCACCTTAGACAGGAGGACAACCTGAGATCACCCTAAACAGAGAGGATGGGTGATTCAACTTAAAAAGCCCTTCTGAAAAATGCCTCTGGACAGCCTTCCTTCTAGACATCACTGGAAATATAAAGCGTGAGAAGATGAGTATGAAGAGATGCTGCTTGGAAACATGTTCTCTGCAAAGCTCGGTATGTACCCGAGGTTGATGTCTTCTTCACAGTGTCTTCTTTTATCCTTAAAAGACTCCCCGCTTTTTTCTTAGCTCGTCTGTATAGGAAATCAACCTCCAGATTCTGCTTGTTTGAGGTCTTAGAGCCTTTTCTTTCTTTGCTTAAGAGTCTTTGAATCAAACTACACCGTGCTTTGGGTCCGTCATGATGTCCAGAGAAAATATTGCCCTCAGATATTTTGGAGATACCCGGGGAAGGCAAGTGTGGAGGAGAGGAGCTCTCTTCATTGGCTTTCTGGGTAGCAGAGGAGAAGAAATCCCACGGTTATAAGATCTGATGCCCGTGCAGCTGGTGTTCATTCCACAGTGCATCGGAGCTGTGGAATGACTGCTATACAATAGGATGAAAAGGCCATCCTTCTCTTTGCCAAGGAACCCAACTGAGAGAAGCTTTTTAAAACTTAGAAGAGAGAGAATGTTTAGTTAATGCATGAATGACAGATTGCAGTAGTATATATATATACATCATCTGAGTTTCTGGGATGTTAATGAAATAACTGATTTATTATATGACTTCCATGACATTTAACGAGTAATGTTGAAGCACATAAGCATATACTTAAGACTCTTTTACAGCTACTGAATTTATTTCTCATATTAATCCTTTCAGGCAATGCATGATCCTACCTATATCTTTGTGTTTGTATCCTAAATAATAATAACAACACTTTATTTTTTTTGCAGAATATATCAAAGCTTGCAAACATTTATTATTTCTTTTCTACTGTACTTTATTATCTGAGAAGACTAAGTATTTTAAATGCATTTGACCTATGCAAATGGACCCATCCATTTGACCTAGGCAGAGCCTCTGGTAAGTGTCTGGCCTCGTGTCACTGTAATGGTCCTACATGGGCAGCTTCCTCCCCTACTCCTCTCCCAGCCTAGGGCAACTTAATCTTCACCCATGGGATCTTCTTTGTCCCAGACTTTTGGATTAGTCTGGCTAAAGTCGAGGGGAATTTGATGAATGCCTAGATCAGGGATTCAGCTGCAGTAGAGCTCAGGTTAATCTTATTCTCTAGATTTAGAAATCAGGCCTAGTTGTTTGTGATTGAGTCCCATATTGTGTGCCTTTCAGTAGCTGAGTCTCACTCGCGCTCCCCAGACCTGACTTTACTTGGTACCGCTTGTCTTTTGATACCTATGCTCTGCCCTTATTAGTCAGTTCTCCTGGCAACTCAGCTTTGCAGACCTCTCCTGGTGTCCAGTGCCGAGAGCCAGCACCCCTGCAGGTAGGTGTGAGATGGAGTCTTGGCTCTTCCTGGTGTTTCAGGATCACCTGGGTATACTGTGTTGCAAGTAATTTGTAACTGATAATCAAATTCTTAGTATTTGGGAATGGTTTACTATGATTTTTATTTAAAAGATTAAAGTGAATTTGTGTGTTTTTTTTTTTTTAAGTATAGTTGATTTACAATGTGCTAGTTTTGGGCGTACAGCAAAGTGGTTCAGTTTATATATATGTCTATCTATCTATCTATTTATAATTCTTTTTCAGATTCTTGTCTTTTTTAAAAAGCATTTATTTATTTACTTGGTTGCATGGGGTCTTAGTTGCAGCAGGCAGGCTCCTTAGGTGCGGCTTGTGGGCTCCTTAGTTGTGGCATGCAAACTCTTAGTTGCAGCATGCATGTGGGATCTAGTTCCCTGACCAGGGATCGACCCTGGGCCGCCTGCATTGGGAGCACGGAGTCTTATCCACTGCACCACCAGGGAAGTCCTTATGGCGCAGTGGATAAGATTCTTTTCCATTATAGGCTATTATAAGATATTGAGTATAGTTCCCTGTGCTATGCAGTAGGTCCTTGTGGTTATTCTTATCATAACATTACTCTCTGGCATTATGATCTATTCTCAGGGGAGTAATCGGGGTGTGTTATAACTATCACTCTGAGAATTGTGCATAAATCAGGGTACGGCCACGGAGGTGTGCCCAATCTGTGATGTCATCTACTGCATTTCCTCACAAGGAAAAATGGTGGATGCCCTAATCCAGGACACAGTAAGAATGTAGGTGAAATTTAATCTCTGAGGCATATTAGGAGGAGCCAGGGAAATAACTGAATGTAAATACTTTCAGAAAAAAATTCATTGATTTATCTATATAACCTATGTCTATCAATTAACCCCTGCCTAATTCCTAAAGAACTCAAGGTGACCGGGTAGACAGACATAGACGGGTAGACATACCTTTTATCAGACATCCTGACAAGTTAGTTGTTTCTTTAAAAGAAAGGGCCTTTCAGGAATACTTGACTGGTCTCAGACCAGAATCTGGTTTAATTGGTTTCAGTGGGACTCAAGCATCAGTACATACAAACCTTCAGGTGATTCCAAAATGCAGACCAGGAGAATTACCAAGGTGTCCTGTATAAAAACACCTTTAATTGTGTGAATTAATTTTGCAACCTTCACAAGAATCCTGGAAGGACAGAGCAGGTGTTAAAAATGTGATATATGGAGGAACTCTGGAATTTATTTATCTGTCTTGAAGTCAGAGGGACATGAACCTAGCACTCAGAGGCACAGCGATGCTGGACACAGAAATGGGGAAACGTCTCTGGGATTCACATGTTTTCATTTCAGCCTAGAATCTCCCTGAGCAATGAAGCTGTCAGTCTGTCCAGTTTGAAACCTTGTTAAGTCATGAAGTCACTGCCACCTAGTGTTACTGATTTTCTTTCCTTTTTAGATTTTTTTCTTTTTTCTTCTTTCTCTCCCTCCTTTCCTCCCTCCCTCCCTTCTTTCTTTCCTCCCTTCCTCCCTCCCTCCCTCCCTTCCTTCCTTCCTTTTTTTGCTCTTCAACTCCCTCACTCCCTGAAATAAACCAATGTTTTCCCAGGGCTAGGAAGGTTAGCTTTGGCTCAGAGAGAGGGACGGTGTAAGCTAATATTCCCAGATCTATTGTCTGGGCTCTTGTTTGTGAGAATTTTCTCTCTCCTAAGTGAGGATCTAAACTGCTATTATTCTTATATCTTTTTTTAAAAAATATTTATTTACTTATTTATTTGGTTGCACCAGGTCTTGGTTGCAGCAGGCGGGATCCTTAGTTGTGGCATGCGAACTCTTAGTTGCAACATGCATGTGGGATCTAGTTCTCTGACCAGGGATCGAACCTGGGCCCCCTGCGTTGGGAGCACAGAGTCTTAACCACTGCGCCACCAGGGAAGTCCCTATTCTTGTATCTTTTAGGGCTCACTTCCAGATTGAAATAAGGTAGTCATGAGGAATTTCAGTTTATCTGTATCATTAAACCCCACCCATTAATTTTTTAGAAGGAAAGTGGTGCTTAGCAAATATGTGTAGAATCTGCCTGATTTGTTTAGTGTTGGCTTTTAAAAAAAAATAGGTTGTTAAACCAACCAGAACAACCCTACAGAAAGACGTTTAAATAAAAAGTGATTACCTTGTGGATAAAGGGTGGAAAAGAAGGTGACTCTATGATTTGGGGGTTTTGACTTGTCCTTTTCTGGTTTCATTCCCCATATCAAGTCTATCAGTTGGTCCTGCCAACCCCACATCCAAAATACATCCCTAAGCCATCACCTGTCTTGGTTCTCACTGGTACCTCTTTGGTCCAAGCTGTTAGCATCTTCGGCCTGGCCCATGGACATAGTTGCTTACCTGTTCTCTTTGCATCCACTCAACAACTCTTTTTTACACAATAGGCAGAAAGGCCATGAGAAATAGGAGTCTAATCATGCTACTTGTTATTACAATCCACTCATGTTTTCCTTCCCTTATCGTGACCAAGAGGGCTCTCTATGATCTGACCCTGGCTTTAACTCTGACCTCACGTCCTACCACGTAGCCACACTGGTCTCCTCGGGACCTTTGTACTGGTTGTCTCCTCTGCCTGGAACATTCCTTCCCTGAATCACAAGGACACTATCCTGCAGATCTCAGCTTAGATGGCACCTCAGGGTAGGTTTGGATCTCCCAAATCCCTCCCTTTCATGTTACCTTCTTTTATTTTCATAGTACTCATCATTAGCTGGAATTATTTTACATATTCATTTTACTTTTCTTTTTTTTTTTTGCTTGTCTCAATCCAGCAGTATCTGTATGCTACAAAAGCAAAAGTCTTGTGTTTTATTCACCTAGAATTCTGGGTGAATATTCCAGGGCCTAGAATAATGTACACAGTAGGTGCTCAATAAATATTTGCTGAATTAATAAATGGTAAATGGTTGAATGAATTTAGGCTGAGTATTTCCTAAGTGTTACTGTGTACTCACTCCAGATTGTGAGCGTGTAAATAGGGGAATAAGTAGGAGTGTAAAGCAGGGTTCTTCCTGTAGGAGGTATATTAATACAAAGGAAACAAAACAGATGTAATCATATATGTAATTTATCAAACCTGTATTTTCAGACAGTATTACCAGGTATGACTCTCGGACTTTTCTTCAAAAGAATTCTACTACTGCCTGGATTCCTCCCAAACCGTTCTGGGCCTTTGCAAAATGTATCTCGCGTGGGCTCCATGAACTAGATTTCTTGATACCAAATGACATTTGCCATTTGCCTCTTCTTTTTTCTGTCTGTCTGTGGAAACCTTCCTCTAGACAGTGATTTAATTTTGTATCTGTACATCTAACCTAGTGCCTGGTACACCAGAGGTACCCAGTAAGTGTCTGCTGAACTAACGAGTGAGTGAATGAATGGGTTCCGATAACAACTGTTTCCATTATGCCTTTGCTGCCACGTGTGCAGAGGAAACTTCAGGTACTGATGGCCATTGCTTTATGTGGAGACCTCAGGTGCCTGATACCTCTGAAGTCACAGGCACAATGCTAAGATGCCCTACACCCTGAATAATGAGATGCTAAGATGCCCTACACCCTGAATAATGACTTTTATTTTAATCCAGACCCATTGATTTACATGGAGACCTCAGGTGCCTGATAGCTCTGAAGTCACAGGCACAATGCTAAGATGCCCTACACCCTGAATAATTATTTTTATTGTAGTCCATCCCCCAGCCTAACTTCAAGCTGAGAATGGACAGAGGCCCGTCTAGAAATGGCTCCCTGTTGGTCCCCAATCCCCCAACCCTATAATCCCTCCTGCCCTGGTTCAATGTCTTTGACCAAACTTGTTTCCTCAGTGTCTCTTCCCTTGGGATGAATTCTTTTTCAGGTCTTTTCCCTGCTCTTTTCTCTTTTGCTAATGGACTTCTGGTAATTTACTTCCCGAATCCTCTAGATTTGACTGAATGTTAGGGTAAAGACTCCAGTCCCCATCTCAGGAGTTTATAGCCCGATATCACACTGCTGAATTTTCTGTCCCCAAGAAGGATGCTTTCTTCTCCCAACCCAACAATTCTGTCTTAAGACTACTCCTGGGAAACTCCAATTTTCTATTAGACTGTTTTTTTTTTTTTTCTGGAGAATGATAGTGCCTTTCCTAGCAAATTGTTGTTATTAAAATTTATTAAACAATAATAGGAGAGAAGAGGGGACTAGGCAGTAGAGAGTTTCCAATACTTCATGGGACATACTTACACTAAAATATGACTTGTTTACCTGAAATTCAAATTGAACACCGGGTGACGTGCATTTGCTAAATCTGGCAACCCTACCTGAATATCATGCATAGACTCTGCGGAGCCAGGAGAGACACCTTGGTGTCATTTGAGCTATTTGACCACCTCATTTGCCATTCAGGACTGTTGTTGTCCTGTCCAGCAGGACCTGCTTGTGCACCAAGTGTGGACTTCTCGAGAGGCTGGCAGCCTCCTGAGGCTGTGCATGGGAAGCAGGTCACTAGACCCCAGTGTTCTGAGTCCTCTCCTACCACTCTGCTTTTACAGCCAACACCTAACTCCCTTAGTCCCATCCTCTTGAATTTTGACATTGAGGGGTTAAGGCAGAACTGAAATCAAGACACTGGTATCTGCTCTCTTCTCGCTATATCTTTTTCTCCCTTTCAAGGAAACAGAAATGAAAGACTTGCCCTACTTCTCCGTGCATCATGTCGTGAGGTCTCTCTAGTCTTGATTTATAGTGAATTGGACATTCTAACACACCAGATTTTGTTCTTAATACAGCAAATGAACCTAAGTAACTTAGATGACCATTTCACTTTTGAAAAAACTTGGCTTTCAAGCTAACTGGCATGGTGCAGACTCGAAAACCTCAGCATTGCTTCCCTGCATCCCTGTTGTAGCGACGATAATCATTCCTTAGGTGGAGGTGTGCCCACGGCAGAATTGGAGAAGGTCCCGGTGGAAGACATGCAGAAGGATGAAGTGTTTTTATATTTTAAAAATAATATCCCAATGCATGATATGCATCCTTCCCAAAAACACATGTAACGTTTTCAAAAACTGGGACTTCTATACTCAATATCCAGGTTTTTCATTTTTATCTTCTATTTTCCATTTCCTTATCTTTACAATCAGCTTCTGGAACAGTTGAAAGATGATGATAAGGAATAGTTTTAGAGTAATAAAGGTACAGAAAATAGGATGGAAATAAAAGAAGACACTTTGAGGATAGGTCTAGCAAATGCAACATCCAAATAATGGTGGTAGTTTCATAAAAAGAGACAAAAAATTGAAGAGAAGATTTTCAAACAAATAATAAAGAAAATTTCCTAGAATTTGGGGACATGAGATTTTTAGATCGAAATGGTCCACAGAATGCAAAACACACAGAAAGAAAATGAAGCAAAACAAAAAGGGACAGTAAAGCACATCTCATGAGTTGTATAGAAAAGATTGTAAAAGGTTCTTGAGGAAAAAAAATTCCATGTAAAGCATCAAAAATTAGAAAGTCTTGAGATTTCTCAATACTTGTGTAGATGCTGGAAATGAAGGAGAGGTGTCTCCAACGATGGAAAAGCACAATTATGGACTTAAAAAATGTATCCTGCCAATTCAGAATATATATTTTTCTCAGGGACATATGAGCCATCCCCCTCAGGGCTATTCTTCAGAATCAGAAGATGTGAGTGCTGAAAAAGCACATAAGGAGCATCTTATTCAGCATCTTCATTTTATAGATAAAAATGAAGGGCCCTGTCACCCAGCTGGGTAAGGACACTGCTGGAATGCAACCATTTCTCCCGTTGTCTTTCCTTTCTACCTCCTCCGACAAAGTGATCCACGACGCATGGGTCATTAGCGGCAGAGTGGAGGGAGGGTTCCAGCTTGAACTTGAACTGGACCCATCATTGGTGTTTAGACATGTCTGATCATGTCCATGACTAGAGCTTTGAACCAAGCAGACACCTATTTGCTTGTGGGGCTGTGAAGCCTTCTGGGAGGTCCTATAACAAAGGGGAGGGAGGCATGATGAACTTGACACAGTAACAGAGCCTCAGGCTTCTGAAGGGAAAGGCAATTTCAGCACAGCATGGGGTCGACCCCCCTGCTTTGCCTCCCAGGCATATGGAGGGAAAGAGGAGAGGTGTTGTAAGTTAAAGAATAAGGAAAGCGCTTCACATAAAACTCCAAAAGGCACTGCAGTACTAGCCATTTCTTTGGTACCTCCTAAGAGAATGTAACAGAAAAGGGAGAAAGAGGCTTTTCTCCCTGCTTAAACACAAGTAATCGTGGCTTTGCTATCTCATGGGCTTCGAGGTGCAGCAGGAGTCATGTCTAGGGATATGGTAGAACTCAGCCAAAGCGGCAGCGTTGTCTAGCAGGGATGCAATGCCTGTGGGAAAGACCAGTGGGCTGGGTTGTAGAGCGGGCGACAAAGCAGGGGAAGAAGAAAGAACACGTGCCTGCTATATTTTAGCTGGAGGACAAATAGGGCAACTTCTGGGGACTCTAACACAACCAATTAAGCTTTTGTTGGAGCTAAGAGGTCTTACAGTTAGCAGGTAAGGGCAAGAAACACAAGTAAGTGCTGTCAACACCCATTAGCTCGACAATGGCCCCTAATTTGGAACTATTGGTTTAGTGGCCTCCAATTTTTTGTGTGTGCCCCTCTCCTCTACTTGTAAAATTGGAGGAGGAGGAATGAACCCTCAATATATGTATCTTTATTTATTTGTTACCTATCTCTTTTATGTATATATTATTGTGCTAATATAGTATATATGTTGTGAGGTTCATACAAAAATAGACATTAAAGAAGAATGAGATAAAAATAAATAAGAATGAAATTAACAGTATTTTAAAATATCACAGTAAAATATTAGCATTAGCTAATATCCCAAGGTAGGGTTCATCTTAAATGATGATGAATATAAATAGATGTTTCGAATAGTCTCTCTAATCAGAGTGGCATCAAGGAGGTCCAGATTTATCTCACCTGACAGTGTGTTGGTGGAGGTGGAGGGAGAGAATGAAGAGGAGTGTGGTTTTAGAGTCACGCTAGAGACGGCATCAAAGAGGTTAAAGTCGAAATTTTTCAGGCCAAAAAGAGGATAAAGCATCCCAGTCAGATAGTATGTTAGTCAGCTTGGGATGCTGTAACAAAAATGCTGTGGATTGGGTGGCTTAATTAATAAACATTGATTTGTCACAGTTCTGGAGCTGTAAGTCCAAGATCAACGTGCTGGCAGATCCAAGGTCTGGTGAGGGCCCACTTCCTGGCTTGCAGATGGTCACCTTCTCATTGTGTCCTCAAGTGACAGATTGCAGACAGCAAGCCTTCTCATCCCTGTCCTTGTAAGGGCACAAATCCCATCATGGGGGCTCCACCCTCATGACCTCATTACCTCCCAAAGGCCCCACCTCCTGACACCATCACCTTGGGGGATAGGTTTCAACATGAATTTTGGGGGGAGGGGGCACAATCATTCAGTCCACAGCAGATATAGTCAGAGAATCTAAGTCTTTCCACATCCTTTATATTACAGATGAAGAACCTGAGTCCCACAGAGGTAAAGATATTAAGCCAAAGCAAAAGCACAGAGTGATACAATATCATGGTGTCTTCAAAGAAGTGAGAGCGCTTCAGTGTTGCTGAATGGAGTGTGTAGGGTCTGGTCTGCAGAGGGTGAGTAATGATCACTAGAGAGAAAAGGGACAACAGAGTGGTGAGAGGTGACACGGGGTTGAGATTAGGCAGAACTTGTACGACATAGAATTTAACTTTAGTCTTTTGTTCCTGTACTTAACCCATTACATATTAAGAATTCAGTATATGTGTCAACAAATATGAAGAGTCTGAGATTTTACCCTATGTTCGAGCTAGCAAATTAGCGGCTACAGTTTCACAGATGCTTGTAGAAGGCATGCAATCCCTAAATCAGCAATTGCTGTGCACTAGTGTAACCAGATGTGAGTGTTTTGTGCACTAATTCTCCAAATCCCATTCCCACGGGTCAACACAAAGAGGGGCAGGTGGTTACTTGGAGATGAAGTGGGTTGCATTACAGGAAAGGAGCCCTGAGTTTGGGGAGACAAATCTTTTATAGTAGGCGGTAGGCATATCTGCCCCATGCACTGGAGGAGGTGCTCCCTCTCTCTTCCAAAGCTGTTTTCTATAAAAAGATACTTGAAAAGATAGCCCGCAACAAAGGGCCATCAGTACCTTGCTCCCAAAGTGCAGAAACATGAGAAACTCATGGAAAATTATCTCCCAGTAATGAGTCAAAAAAAAAGACCTTGAAAGATCTATGACTAATATATCAAACCCTGGCTACCACACTCCCTGACAAACTGCAAGAAACTGATTCAGAAATATGGGCAGCTGTACTGAATCATCCTGGCAATGTCGTGGCAACGTACACCCAGGTGTTAGCACAGAGCTACTTACTATGCAGATCTTCAACAAACAACAGTTAAACAAGTGGAAAACCAAAACAATTCTAGGATCATTTATTCAGATGGGGAAATTTGATGGGGTATGAATAATATTTCTTGCATTTTATTCTTAATAGATTTATATATTTTCCCTAATGAGCATTGCTTATTTTTATAAACACCAACAAAATACATATTATACAAACATACATACATTCTATTTTAAACGATAACATATATATATATATATATAGCTTTATCATGCTTTAAAATTTGCTTTAGGCAGAGGTCTGAAAGAAGTAAGTGTGTTGACTCTCACCTTGGACAGGCCACCTAACTTTATAAGTTTTTTTTAAATAGCATATAACATTTTATGTGCCTTGGTTTTTACTTCTAACAAATTTAGAACTTGGGCTAAGTGAGTTTTTAAATCTCTTCCTTTATGATTTTTAAAAAATTTTAGATTTCAGAAAGAGGAACTAGGTTACATTTTAGGTATAACTTTTAGGCTATAAGACTTGTGACACTGAACTTTTGGTGTTGGGAGTTTTGTGAGTTTTTCTCAAGTATTTTAAAGCAAAGGTAGCCTGCATTCCTGCAGTGGTTAAATACACTTCAAAGGAAATGCAGAGTAATTGTGTATTGATTCATGGTTCCCCGTGTCTCTATAAAGCATATGACCTTTCTCTAAGCTAATGATTAGGTTTTAAAAAAAGGGATTAGGTTTGGATCTTGGGTTTTGACTTACTTCTTTCCACCTTTCTAATGCCTTTACTAAAAAAGTGAGGGAGGGGGAACAAAGCCAACCACCTGTCAGTTACATGAGAGGAGATGTGTTTGTTTCCCTGAGTGTTACAAGACTTTCACGGCAATGTTAGCAGAAGTGGAGACCAGCCGCGATGAGCTCCACCGACCTCCAGGTTCCCACTGGGCACTGTCTTCTGGTTACTTCTGTGCAGCCATGGAGGCTCTGGCAATCAGCTTTCTGAGAAGAGACAAGAAAAGAAGCTCAAAGACCTTTGGATGGATGTGGGATGAGAAAAGGGGGGAAGTGGGGGTGATTCCATGTCTAACGGCAAATGCCAAGTATTTTTGAATGGGTCTCTGTGCTTGTGCTTTAACGGGTCCTGCAGGGATCCATTACTCAGCCTGGCAATCGTACTCCAGAAATTCGACTGGCTATAGTTTCCATCCATTTCCAAAGATTTCACTTGAGGAAAATGGCTACTAATTCAGCGAATACATGTCCCCTCAAATCTCCCTGCATCAGCTTATTAGTTCACTATTCATCACCCCATATGTCCGTGAGTTATTACCTACTCTTGCATCAGTTGTAGTGGCTTGTGAACATTGACCGTATTCTTGTTTAAGTTAAAAGTGAATTCTTTTCTGTTATTGACTCTATTAACAAGAATTATGGGGAAACGTGATAATTTGTTCATGGTATCAGTGTGAGCATAATATTATTACTATAATAGCTAACACTTATGAATAATCTCTATGTTCATGGCACCAACCTAAGCATATTAAGTGTATTAATTTAAGTGCTTAATCCTCATATTAATCCTCTAAGGGGGTACTACTTTTATTCCTATATTATAGACAACAAAACTTAACACTGAGAAGTTAAGTAATATTGTGAAACAGAAATGGCAGGTCCACACCCGTAATGATTCCGCAGGTAAAAGCCTAATTTCTGTTCCATTATAGGAGAAGCTTCTATACGAGGCAAAGATGGAACAGGTTTAAAAAATGATCCAATGAGAGGCAATTTCTATAAAGGTACCTGTAGGTTTCATTACATGTCATTGGACCCCTGCAGTACACCTGAGTACCTCACCTAATTTGCAAAAATGGCACAGATATCTCTATTTTGTATCATTGTAACAGTTGAAAAGGAAACAATGCCATCTGTTTGGCTTGTTAGTTGAACTTTCTTTAGAAAGGAGATCTTTGCAAGAGTTCTATGTGACACAGTGGTTAAAGTTTGGACTCTGGAGCCAGAGTATATAGAACTGAATCCCAATTCTACCACCTACTAATTGTGTGACTTAGGGTAAATTGTGCTTAACCTTTAGGGAATCAATTTTGTCTGTAAAACAGGGATGATAACATAACTTACTTCATATATTTCTCCTACCCTTTAAGGTGCATAATTGAGTGGTTTTTAGTATATTCACATGGGTGTGAAGTATCACCCTTAAGTAATTACAGAACAGGCTTATCACCCCCCAAAGAAACCCCATATCCATTAGCATTCATTCCATATTCCTCCCTCCACCCAGCTCCTGGCAACTACTGATATACTTTCTATTTCCATGGATTTGCTTATTCTGGACGTTTCATATAATTGGAATTATATAATATGTGACCTTCATGTCTGGCTTTATTTACTTAGCATGATGTTTTCAAGATTCATCCATGTCATAGTTGCCATTTATCAGGTTGAGGGAGTTCCTTTCTATTCCTAGTTTGTTTAATGTTTTTACCACGAAGTGGTGTTAGAATTTTTGCATGTATTGTGATGATCATGTGCTTTTCATCTTTATTCTATTAATATGGTGCATTACCATGGGCTGCTGGTGTGCAGGACGGCTGTGGAGCTAGGGAGAGGGGCATGGAAATAGGGGAAGTTAACATGACACACAACTCACTGTTCTTAACAAGAGTCAGTTGTTTTTCTTGAATAAATACTCCTTGGATTGTTGCAAACTTTTGGTTAATTTCCAGAATTCTGAAAATGATGACTTGACAATTTTTCCCAGTGTTCCTTTTGCTTTTATGAAGGAGTGGATTTTCAGAGGTTTTTATTCCACCATTCCTGCTAACATCTCTCATATGCTTTTGATAAAGATTGGATAAGTTAATAAATATAAGCTACTTGCAATAGTGCTTGACACATAGTAAATACCATGGGATTATATTTAGTAAATTTATCCGTAGTTCAGTTGGGCTCTTGGAGAAGTCTGCTGGGCTAGGAATAGAGAAGTGTTTTTTCCCCCTTTTGTAAAAAAAATTTTAATTGGGGTATAGTTGATTTACAAAGTTGCGTTAGTTTTAGGTGTATAGCAAAGTGAATCTGTTATACATATACATATAACCAATCTTTTTAGATTCTTTTCCCATATAGGCCATTACAGAGTATTGAGTAGAGTTCCCTGTGCTATACAGTAGATCCTTATTACTTATCTATTTTATATATAGTAGTGTATATGTGTCAATCCCTATCTTCCAATTTATCCCTTCCCTCTCCCCTTACTCCCCGGTAACCATAAGTTTATTTTCTACATTTGTAACTCTATTTCTGTTTTGTAGATAAGTTCATTTGTAGCCTTTTTTCAGATTCCACATATAAGCGATATCATATGATATTTGTCTTTCTCTGTCTGACTTACTTCACTCAGTATGACAATCTCTAGGTCCATCCATGTTGCTGCAAATGGCATTATTTTGTCCTTTTTTATGGCTGAGTAATATACCATTGTATATATGTACCACGTCTTCTTTATCCATTCCCTTGTTGATGGACATTTAGGTTACTTCCATGTCCTGGGCCCCCTTTTGTTTATAGAAAACAGTCTGTAAGAAGCCCAGTGCATTTAGAAAAGCTCAGTTAATAGCCCTGGGCTTTTATTTGATGGAAGATAATCATAACTCCAAACCTTTTCATCTTCTTCCCATGCTGCCCACTGAGAAGACTTTCCTATTTTCCACATAGATCCAAGGATTCCAGTCTGGCTGGCAAATCTGGTTCTTGCTCTTCATTACTTTCAATAATCTGTGCATAATTTAATGCTCTATATTTCAGAATCAAAGGGAGAAAAGAGAAAGGGCTGGTAAGATGATATAAATTAAAAATGATATAAATGATGATAAATGATGATATAAATTAAATTAAAAATTACAAAGAAATTGGGAGTTTTTGTTCAATCCAAGGGCATGAATCTCTGCTGTTATTCTATTTTGGAGATTACCTCCCATTTTATGAGAGAACACTTTACCTCCCACTTTATGAAAGAACTTATATACAGTGGTGAAAGTGTTCTGGATCTTGATTTGGGTGTTGGTTATATGGGCATTTTCAATTGTCAATGCATTTCATTGTATATACATTTTGCCTCAATAATAAAAAAATATCTTTCACTGTATCTCCTTGAAATATTTGGTATTTGTAAAAATTTGGAATGCTGAAATGACTTCTTCAGGGCCATACGGTATCTTTGTGTTGGATACAGAATAAAAATGGGGTCTTTGGACTCCTATTTCATAGCTCCACTTCCCAAATTATATGACTGAGCTTATTTTCCATGAAATTGGAAATAGTTCTGTACAAGTATCTACCAAATAAAATCTCTCTTGTTATCATTTGAGTGATTACCTTGCTCGCTGATGAGTAAGAGTATTGGCAATTTGAAAAGGGAGAAGTCAATATTTATGAATATATGTTAGGCTGAAGATTGATAATAGTTAATGTTAATAACCCTGAGAACAGATAGCAAATCAATTTATTAGAGCTCTTTTTTTGCATCATATGTCAATTCTTAATATTTATTTGTTTAGAGATATTTTCTTATTTTTTTATTTTTATTTTGTTATTAATTTATTTATTTTATTTTTGGCTGTGTTGGGTCTTTGTTTCTGTGCGAGGGCTTTCTCTAGTTGCGGCGAGCAGGGGCCACTCTTCATCGCAGTGCGCGGGCCTCTCACTGTTGCGGCCTCTCTTGTTGCGGAGCACAGGCTCCAGACGCGCAGGCTCAGTAGTTGTGGCTCACGGGCCCAGTTGCCCCGTGGCATGCGGGATCCTCCCAGACCAGGGCTCGAACCCGTGTCCCCTGCATTAGCAGGCAGACTCTCAACCACTGCACCACCAGGGAAGCCCTATTTTCTTATTTTTATTATTATCTTTTTGGTGCTTATTTTAATAATAATGTGCCTACACATCCATGTTTACCTTTCAATTTTGCCTACTGCTCTAGAAGATTATCGAAAACATTTATTATTATCAAGGTGACAGATCCTCCCTAAGATAACAAGTGATCATAATTAAACATGTAAACAGGGACCCAGTGTCTGTGAGTAGACAGTTAAAGAACATTTGGGGTATATGAGCAAGTAACAACACAGCAAATATGTTCCTTTTATAATGCTCAAAGCATATGCCCTAATCATTATTTTTGTAGGTGATATAAATATTATGAATCCATAATGTGTTATTTAGTATTCTAAATGATGCTTTCATAATAAAAATTCCTGGAGATGGGAGATCAACTTCCATTTAACTCAAATATTTCTGACAATTCAAAACATATCGTATCCAGATATTATCTGGGTGCTTGTGGAAAGCATTATAGGCTTGAGATTTGTAAATGTTAAAAAGAAAAAAATGCTGTTGGTATAATTTAAAGGTATGTTTAAATAATGAAGTTACTTTAATCCTAGTCTGCCAGGTAAATGGAAAAATTCATTAGTGATATTTTGAGATCCTGAGTTAAAAAAAAAAAGACAAAGACTGAGAAAGGAAGCAGTAATAATTCCTTGCAAATGAGCTGACACACAACACACACACACACACACACACACACACACACACACACACCCTCCTCACAATTATCCATTCATTGCTTTAAATAACATGATCCTAATTCACATCTAGACTTGACTTGTGCGATGATGGAATCCGTCCCAAGCTGGTTTGATGCATCTCTTCCTTGGGATATTCGGTTTGAAACAGAGAGAGTCAGCTTTGTGTCTGTCTTGTGGCTGAAGTTGTTAGACGAAAAGCTCCAGAGGTGTTAGCTGTGTTCCTGTCATGTGATTCTGCAGAAGGAGAGAGAGAAACAAATCGGATATACAGACGAGAGCAGAGTGGACAGCAAAAGGGGTCTGAGCTCATCCGGGTTCCTGGTTCTAGTGTTTCCTGAGGTCCAGTTGCATTCCCATTCTCAGGTTCTGAAACATTATCGACATTCCCATAACATTTTTTTCCTTAAGCCATTTTGAGGGTTTATTTTTGTAAGACAAACTTTTTGGAAAAATGTTAGTATGTATTTAGATATATTTTAGTATATCCAAAATGTGGGCTCCAACTGGGAAGACGTGGAGACCTGTCTGAAAACAGATGAAATGTCAGCCTATCCAGCAGGCGATGTGTTTAGAATGCAAATATGAAGTTACCCTATTTTTGATAAACCCAATAAACAGTAAAGTGCATTAGAGGCACTTGTCACAGCTTGGTTTTGAAAAAGAAGACAGAAGACACACAAAGGCAGTTAAAATAGCTGGCATATGGTGTAGGGATTTTCTTCCCTGTGGTATTTTCAAATAATAAAGCAGATGCCTGACATTTGGGAGGGAAAATTCACACGAGAGGTATCTAGAAATCCTTCAAACACTCCACTCCTGAAACACTGCTCTAAAATACACTCTTTGTTAATGTAACGAGGTTGGTAATATCTACTTCCTGGACTTACTGTGTGGACAAAATGAGATTGTGTAGGAAATGGGACGCAGACATGGCCAAGGGTGGCTGGGGCCACTGGAGACCCAAGGGTCTCTTGCCCTCAGATCAAGCCCCTCAAATCAAAATTTCCTTCTTGTATGGCTCACAAAGAGCTAAAGCATGAATTTAAATCTGCCCTGTGCTTTTAGAATTTAGGAAGACTCTAAATGTTTCTAAATGTGGGGACTGGCCCATTTGGTGCTGGGTACTGCTTCTCTCTAAGCGGGGCATTCCCAGGTGTGGAGCTGACACACAGGTCAGATGAGACTGACAGGTATCCGTCTCTGAGAGCACAACCTTGGGTACCTTGGTGAGGGGCATGATTCATGGCCAGGCACCAGAGAACCACTTAGAGAACTGCAGTGAAATTTACTGAATGGCTCCATTGTGCTAATATGTATCAGTGGGAAAATCTACACCCTTGTGGGCTTTCTACTTATATACCTCCTTGGATATTTTTATTCACCAACACATAACCAGATAACCCCTCTACTTTCACATTCAGAAATGTAGAAGTGAGTCAGAAATGGAGAAATCATCTTCTGGAGTTCACTTTTATAATTATAGTCCTAAGTCATTCCTGTGTATTGAATGTATGACTTTCCAAATGGTCCCATATATGTATTTAGATACGTAAATTGTATAGTATGATTTTGTATTATTTTTGCTACAAATATTCCACTGGATGTTTTTTTTTTTTTTCCTTCTAAAATTGTAAGGTCAAAGGTGCTGCAAAGAGTTCAAGTTGTAAAGTATTCTATAGTTATAGCAAAGCTAGATTGCTATTTTGCTGCCTTAGTCCAGCCACAGCTGTACGGGATCCAGTTTCCAGTAGGGGAAAAGTGAGACTTAATGTAGAGGATTGTAGCTCCCCTTCCTGGCCCTATGTGTTTTTAAATCCCACTTTTTTTCTATTCTTTCCTTTCCTGCGTTAGACTCAACCCCTTTGTAATCACAAGAGAAAACCCTCCAGGGATTCTCAATCTCCATTCTTTGGGCCATTGATGATAAACTCATCAGAGCCAAGAAATTTCATGTGGAATGTGGTCTTCCAGATGTCTTGTCTTTTGCAGCTCTGTGATGACAGAAGGGTACTGTAACTGTGCTCTCTGACACAGTAACGGGTAGCCGCATGGAACTGGCGAGCGCTTAATGCTAATGAACTGAATGAACTGATGCCACTAAGGAACTGAATTTTTAGTTGTATTTAATTTGAATTAATTTCAATTTAATTAGCTAGATGTGGTTAGTGACCTCCATATTAGATAGTACTGTTCAGACACTAATAACTTGTCTCCAATAGATGCTTCAGACCTGCTAGGGTGTTGTTATTTTAACTAAACTCACCAATTTCCCTGGCTGATGGGGACAGGATACTTGCACCACACTGTGCAAAAGTACCCTTTGTTCCTTCTGCTGTATCATTTCACTGCACCTGCCTCCTTAGAGCTCAAGCCATGGCTGGGTGGCACATACAGCTTAAGAGTTATTTTCTGCTTCACGGCATGGTTTTGCCCTGGCATCATTCAAATAACAAGGCCAGGTCTGGACTTCTCAGATGTAACCACTTGCAGGAAGCTACCCGCCCTGGGTTGGGAGACACGTTTAGACACAGTCAGATCCAGAGGAAAGGAAAAGTAGAACATATAGTGATGGGCATCTCATGACTTTACTATCATCTTACCAAGGTTTGTAGCAGAAATGAGAGAGATGTCATGATGATTTCAGCAGGGGTGTCAAAAGGTGACCAGAAAAGGGGGGATCCTTCAGCATACCTGCCAACATCATCTATAGCCATCCCCCAAAACCACCCAGGAGAAACATACAATCTAAGAAAAACCAGTTGCCGAGCCTTCAACCTCTACTCCCAGCTAGACTGTTACCCGTAAGATCCCTTTATATGAACATTCTAGAGCTTCCTCAAGTAAGCCTGATCTGCATAAAAACGGTTCACTAAAAGTTTTCTCTAAAGAGAAAGTCCTTCTAAAGCATTAACAGTGCAATAAATAGCATGGCTTTCCAGAGACGTAACAATGTGAGTAGCAAGATAACACCTGCATTTTATGAACTAGTGACTAATGTTCTAAAATAGACCCAAAGCCCATCATGGCACAGACTTCCTTCAGAGAGGGGTTTATAACATGGTAACGGCATTACTTAATATTGAAAATTGTTCTGAGACCGTTTGAATGGAAGACATGGGACAAAGAAGGTTTATTGCATTGCGTGGTATTGATCCGATCTTATTCTATCACACACTGAAATTGTGCTTTTAACAAAATAGATCCATTGTACTGAGAGCTTCAGGGGAGCTGAGAGATACTTTGTAACAGATCAAATTTTCAAATTCAAACTTTTCCTTCACTCAGATGGAGAAGAAATGGGATAATTTACAGGATGAATAAAAGGAGAGAGAAAGGAGATAAAAAGAAGCGTAAGGCTCTTGAAATTGTCATTACTAGTCCCTGACACAAGAGGGAAGCAGAAATTAACTCAAGATTCTTCTCTATTTGTTATCCAAGTTATCCACAAATAGGCAATCTTCATACAGTAAAATGGACATTTAAGTAAGACAGTTTAAATAAGACAGTTTATTGTATCATTATGAAAGAGTTTTTTATTATTTTAACATCAGAAAAAGAAACCACAATACCTCTTTTTGCTGCCAGGGGGAGATTCTAGAAAACAATGCACGCAGTACTGATGAGATTAGGATTAGAAGTCAAACAAATTAGGAATCGTCATGGCTCAAGTTCATAGTAACTGGGTGACCTCGGGCAAATCCCGTAGCTGCTCTGAAACCCAGTTTCTTCATCTGTAAGACTGAGATACTCATGCCTGCCCACATCCCAGAATTGTTGCAAGAATCCCATGATACTATGTATGTGGGGGACATATATTTCCAATACAGATAAAGTCCCCAATAAGTGGTAGCTGCTATGATTTCCTTTTTACAGTTGTTGGCAGAAGCCTTGTGTTGTTTGCCATTCTTGTGAGAATTAAATAAAAGCATTTCTCTAGAAAGTATTTTTTGTATTGTGTGCAGAAACTGGTTGCTATCTTCTGTGAATGTGAGTGGAATGTGAGTGTGAGTGTGTGTGTGTGTGTGTGTGTGTGTGTTGGCGGGTATTTCCTGTTTCTGGGGAAATTAACTTTCAACTCTCTCACTTTCTGCACCACTGTTGTCTTTACTGCTTTCTTCTCTCCTCGGCTTCTGGTAAATGAAAAGACATCTCCTTTCATTTTCAGCTATGAGCGTTTACATGTAATCTGGGTTGGAGAGTTTGGGGCATATGTCTCTTAAAAATATAAGCTATGATTTGCATCTCAAGGAGGAAGTTGGGAAAATTTGGAGCTGGTGACACAGAGTGGAAAAGGAAGAGATCTGAAGTATGCATAGTTTAACCAAGTTGAAAATACATTTTACAATTATACAAAATGACCAATCCAGACCATTTTAAATGTGAAAATTTTCATGCTAAAATAAAATTTACTCAGGCCTATTGACATTATTTATGACTATTCTCCCTTTGGAGAAAATTCTCTGTTTACTGTAGAGTATAAATCAAAAGTGCAAACAAATCTCCAGAGGCAATGTTTAAAATATTAAGAACAGAAATCGTTTAAAAGTACATTAAAGCCTTATTCAAACAAAAGATTATAACTGTGAATAATTGTTTTTTCTAATCATCAGAAGAGACCCTAGAGAGAGCCTGTAGTTGGCAAGCGTTGACCCTATAATGCCCGCAAAGAAGCACTGGCTACTCCATGTAATTGCAATGAATTATGCTGAATTTCTTGAAAATTCTACTAGGCCTCCTAGACTCACCAAGAATTAGTGAGATTTTACTCATATTCATTTGTCATATGACTTCCTTTGTCATAAATCGTGTCTTTTTTTTCCCCCCCTTCAAAATGCCTTGATATTTTTCAGATTTTCTGGTTCTACCCAGACCTAGCCAGCCCCGGCTCCTAATTTTTCTTACCTCTCCCAGGTCACTTGCAGCAGTACATCAAGTTGCAAGCTCTTTAATTCCCAAAATTTCCTCCATATTTTGTTAATTCTTAAACCCATTTTCATCTAATCATTCCACTCCTTTAAAATCTTTACAACCTATTGCTTATATTAATATTACCATTTCTGAACCAGCACGGTGCCTAGTTAGGACGTACCTACCTACTGTCTCTAATCTTACAACAGTCCTTTAAAGGATTAGCCCCACTTTAGAGATGACAAAATGCTTGGGTGCGAGGTGGAGGGGGAGTTAAGTAATAACATGTGTGTGATATGTAAACACCAAGGTTTTACTCCAAAGCCCACTTTATTTCTCAAGGTTCACTACATCTTACTGTGACACGTGTGTAGGTTATATTTCTGCTTGTCTTTCAAGACCTTCCAAAGACTGGTTTGGTGCTACTTTTTATACTCTTTTTCTTCTTTAAGGATCTTTCTTGGGACTTCCCTGGCAGTCCAGTGGTTAAGACTCTGAGCTTCCAATGCAGGGGGCACGGGTTCAATCCCTGGTCAGGAAACTAAGGTCCTACATTCCATGTGGCACGGCCAAAAAATTTAAAAAAAAAAAAAAAAAAGGATCTTTCTCTGTCTTTTCACATCATTGTTATATTGCTCTACAAATAATTATGTTCATTCTGTGCTCAAATGGGTCTACTCATATTAAACGACCTTTTTGTTTTTCTGAAGAATGTTTCCTTACTTTGTTCATGTTCATTATACCCATGTTTATTTTGTCCATATTTTTTCTAAGCCAGCTTGTTTTACATTTCAAGTTTAAAATGTTACAGGCACTCCAGACAAGATGGGGTAGACACACTTCTCCCTATTCCTCCTGGTAAGTACAGCTAAAAACGCTGAACGTTATGTTTAAAACAAATATAAGAAGACTCTGTAAGCTGGGGGGGAAAGAAAAAGGCAGACCAGTTTTGGAGACATCAGGATGCCAAAAATGACATGGTGGTAAATTCCCTGCGTTTTCCTTTTGCTTCATATATTATCCCAGGCTGGGCCCTGGAGAAGCCAGCAGTTTGGGAACACTAGTGGGCACAGACAAAACAAGCCCCAAGAAAAGCTTGCTCTCTCTAGTCAGAGGATAAGAGAAGGGACATCCTAGCAAGATAGACAACTTTTAGGCAACAACCACCATCCGCAAGCCAAACAACATGGGAAAACTGTAGCCCCATCGCTACACCTGCCTGTAAAGGTTGAGTAGGGAGCTTCGACTTCCAATCTGGACAGGCTACAACTAGGCACCTCCTAGTCCCCACTGGAGTGGTATGAGAGAAGGCCAAGTGGGGACTGGGGACTTCCTTGGCAGAGGCCATATGGAGAGTTGGAACTTTCATCCCCACACAGTGGGAATGAGGAACCACTCCCTCCACATCTGTGGTTCTGCAGGAGATCTGAGAGTCAGGACTTTCATGTTGATCCGGGTAATGAGCACCCCCCACCCCACCACACACACTATGGTGTCAGTGGAAGTCACGTGGGGAGGAGCAAGGAGGTGTCCCTCCTTCTTCTAACCAGAGTGGGTCATCAGAACCCTAGTGGGGAGTCTGAATTCCCACTCCTGCCCAGCAGTTACAAGGTGCCCTTCCCCTGTTGTGTGAAAAGAACCTAGGTGATGAATCTGAATTTCCACTCCCGCATAGCCAGCCATAATCACGTGGCACCTCCCTTCACCTGCTGGCACAATGTCAGAGGAGGTCTGCTAAGACAGAAGATTTAAATAGTATCCAAAGTCTCATAATATAATACCACAAATGTCCAGGATATAATTGAAAACCACTTGTCATACCAAGATCCAGGAAAATCTCAACTCAAATGAGAAAAATCAACATCAGGCACCAATACCAAGGTGACACAGGTGTTAGAATTATCTGAGAAGGATTTTTTAGCAGCTATCATAAAAATGCTTTGAAAAGCAATTATGAACACACTTGAAACAAATGAAAAGATAGAAAATTTCAGCAATGAAACAAGATAAAAAATCAACTGGAAATTTTAGAACTGAAAAACTACAATAACTGTAATGAAAACTTAATGGTAGAATGGAGAGGTCAAAGAAATTAATCAATGAACTGGAAGATCGAACAATTGTAATTACTCAATTTGAAAAATAGAGAAAAAATCCACTAAAAGAATAAACAGAGGAAACTACATGACCATAAAAAAGATTTAACATTCACGACATCAAAGTCCTGGAAGGAGAGGAGAAAGAAAATGAGGCTGAAAAAGTATTTGAAGAAATAATGTCTTAAATTTTCCCACTTTGGCAAAAGACACAAACCTACAGATTAAAGCAGTTGTGTGACTTCCAAACTGGATAAATCCTAAGAAATCCTTGCCAAGATATCATAATTGAATTTCTGAAAACTAGAAAAAGCAAAAATGAAAGCAAGGAGAGAGAAACAACACTTACTTATAGGAGGAAATAATTCAAACAACAGCAAATTTCTCATCAGAAACCGTGGAGTCCAGAAGGAAGAGTATACAACTAGTAAGTGCATTCAGTAAGTTTGCAGGCTACAAGATAAACATAGAAAAATCAATTGTACTCCCGTATACTAGGCAATGAACATGTTAATATCCAAAAATTAAGAGATGATATCATTTCAAATTAATCCAAAATTAAATACTTAGATATAATCTTAAAAATACATGTACAGAACTTGTATACCAAAAATTACAAAACACTGAGGAAAGAAATCAAAGATTTAACCAAATGGAGAAACACATTGACTTAGTGAATTGGAAAAATCAACATAGTGTACATGTCAATTCTTTCCATGTCAATATGTAGGTTTAATGCAATTCCTATCAAAATCCAGGAAAATCTTTTGTAGATGTAGATAAGATGATTCTAAAACTTATATTGAAAGGTAAAGGAACTAGAATAACTAAAAGAGTTTTGTAAAATAATAAAGCGAAAGTAATCACTCTACCCAATTTTAAGAGTTTTAAACAGCTACAGTAAACAAGATGGTGTGATAGGGAACAGAACCCAGAAATAGGTCCATACAAGTACAGCCAACTGATTTTTGACAAATGTGTAAAAATAATTCATTGGAGGAAGGATAGGCTTTTCAACAAATGGTGCTGAAACAATTGAATATCCTTAGAGGGGAAAAAGAGAGAGAGCCTTGACATAAGGCTCACACCTTACGCAAAAATTAAGACAAAATGGATCATAAATGTAGATGGGAATGCAACACTAGAGACACTTAGGGAAAAAAAAATAGGAAAAAATCTTTGGGACCTAGGGTTAAGAGAACAGTTCTCAGATACGACACACCAAAAGCACATTCCATAAAAGAAAAAAAACTGGTAAGTTGGGCTTTATCAAAATTAAAAACTTTTTCTTTGCAAATTGCCCGGTCAAGAGGTTGAAAAGATAAGCCACGAACTGGGAGAAAACTTTTCCAAATCTCATGTCTAACAGAAGTTTCATATCTAGATTTCTCAAAACTCAACAGTAAAAACAACTCAAACAATCCAAATAGAAAATGGGCAAAAGACATGTAGTGACATTTCATTGAAGAGATTACAAAGATGGTAAATATGAACATGAAAGAATTTTCAGCACGATTAGCCATTAGGGAAATGCAAATTCAGACCATGATGAGATATCATTAGAAACCCATTAGAAGAGCTTAAAAAAAATAGTGACAACATCGAATGCTGGTGAAGATTCAGAGAAACAAGATCTCTCATACATTCATTGCTGGTGAGGACGTAAAATGGTACAGCCACCCGGGAAATAGTTTGGCAGATTCTTTTTAAGATAAACATACGCTTGGTGTAAACACCATAGATATACTCCTGGATATTTATCTCAGAGAAGACTTACATCTACACAAAAACTTGTACATGATTATTCATAGCAGCTTTATTTTTAACAGCCCAAAACTAGAAACAACCTAGAAACAACAAAAACTAGAAATGCCCTTCGATAGGTAAACACCTAAAGGAAGGGTGGGACATCCACAGCACGAGTACTACTCAACGGTAAACGGGAATTAACTACTGATACACACAACATCGTGGATAGTTCTCAGGGGCGTTAATGCTGAATGGAAAAAAGCAATCTTGAATGAAAATGAAAAAAGCAAAAAATGAAAAAAGCAATCACACTCTGTATGATTCCATTTATATAACACTTTCAAAGTGCCACAAGTATAGGGATAAAGACCAAATTAACGGTTTCTAGGGATTAGGGATGGTGGGGATCAGGGGTGTGTGTGTGTGACTATAAAGAGTAGCAGGAGGGAGATCTTTGTGTTGATCTGATACTTCAGTATCTTGATTGTGGTGTTGGTTACGTGAATTTGTACATGTGATAAAACAGCTCAGAATTACACACCCACGTTGTTCTGATGTTACCTCCCGCCTTTTGATGTTATTCTCTGGCTATGTAAGATGTCACTATTAGAAGAAACTGGATAAAGAATATAGATGACCTCAATATACTATGTTTGCAACTTCCTAGGTATTTGCAATTAATTCAAAATAAAAAGGTTTTCTAATAGTACAAATACTTTTTATTTGGGAAGATGGGGAGGGAGGCCCCAAGGAATGGAGCCATCCACCAGGAGCTTATCATGACTTCCAGTCTCTGGGTAGAACTTCTAGGGGCTGTGTCTCAGATGGGACTTGCCCCAAGTGACAGAATGGAGTAGAGTATCAGCTGCCACCAAGCCTGCCTCACCCCACGTGGGATGGTAGAGGAAGGAATGGATACTGAATAAGTGACCCAGAGTTTCATGGATGCCACCTGGCTGTATCACCAGGGTCTAACCAATGACCTCAAGAGCTGCTTGCTCTAGGGCCTCATCAATTGGTTCCCTGTTCACGGCATTCAGGACAAAAGTGTCTTGGAGGGGAGCTCAGATGCGATCAAGGTGAAACCAATGACTGGCTTCAGATCTACTTTTCATCTGATAAACCATCAGCGTTCGGAGTGGAAGGGGCTTGTGGGGTGGGGAGGTGTGGACACCCATCTGGTCAGTGCCCACTAAGATTCATCCTCTGTCTGAGGCTCTCTCCATCTAGAGCAGAACTGGGTTTATCTTCTGGAAGTTCAAATTGGCCTTTGTGCTCATATAGTTAAAAAAAGGGATGGGGACTGCTGTCACTTAGGAAGCAGAGTTATGTCATTTGTTAATATGTCAAGTTGGTAGGACAGTGAGAATCTACACTCCAAAAAGCTGGGCAGTCCGTCTGTATCTGGAGGGCAAATGAGGTGGAATGAAACTTCAGGGGGGTGTCTTCCCGGGGGATCAGTGTTCCCTAACCCTTCTTGGCATTTTATCCCAGAAAGAATAGAAAGTGGAGCCTACTGGGACGCCCTGGCTTGGAGCAGAGCCTGTGATTTGGGTGCTTTGATTGGGAATCACATTACTTTCCAGGTAAACAGACCTGGAAGGAGGGAGGGAAACAGACCAGACGGGACAGGTACAGGAAACTGACCCGGCTATGGGCCGTGACAAGACCCCATGTTCAGGTCCACTTTGTGCAGGTGTTTGCACCACAGAGACTCAGCTGACATGTGGAAGACGCCCAGGGCGGTGACACAGCGCCCCTGAAAGGCTTGTCATGAGAGGGGTATAACCCCTGGGGAGGCAGGAGTTTGGAAACTTCTGGATAAGCCGGCTGGCATTTAGAGTACTTCTCTGCTCCCGAGTGCTCGCCAGGGAAACTCACTGGGTTAAAATAGCAAAGGAGGAGGTACACTCTGTGGGCTCACTCGTTCCTAGATCTATGAACAGCAAGACGAGTATTCGTTTCTGCTTCTTGCCTCTGTTGGGATCGCCCCAGGAACGCACAGGCAGACCCAACAGTGAGTAGTGGGAAAAAATGAAGGCAGGGACGTGGGAAAGAGGCTGCCCGATAGGCCGTGGTAGTTACTACTGTCACGAAGATTAGTTTGCCTAATTGGTTCTCCTGTAGGATCTCTTATTTTTTATTTGTAGAAGTATAAAGAATTTCACTCCTTTCATTAGTGGTCAAAGGGGAAAAAGGAACAGCAAGTCCATTTTCACAGTTTCAATCTAGGAGGTGGAGGGATTCCCAGGCCTCGTATCTAACCAGAAAGGCAGCAAATTTAAGTTTGCTTGGTTAATGCTTTTTATTCATCAAAAAGCTCGAGTTGTAGGTTTCAGAAAGTGTGACAGGGCTTCAGGTAGAACCCAAATATCCCTACTGTAGTATGTAATCAAGAAGTTAAAGACATCTTAGGTCAGAGTGTGGATTGGCATTTGTACATCTGTTTTTATAAAGGGCCGAGTGGAGACAATGAGTTTTAACTGGAGTAGATATGACCCATGTCCCGTGGAGGTGCTTACCCACTATTTCACTGTATGTATAACTAAAGTCCTCTTTGTGATGGAAAGTTCTGACTGAAAGCATGTGAATTATACACCATAGTTTCCCCATTCATGGCAGTCTCTATAGAGTTAGGGATTTTGGGCCAGTGTTATTATCTGTTTTTCTGAAAGTGAGATAGAGGAATTAATCATTTCCCTTTAGATACTCAAGATGCTGGAGGGAAAATTGTTTTCAGAACCCAGATCTTCAGAGCTCTTGGCCGTGCTCAGAGGGCTAAACCCAGATTTCCGTGCCTCATTTTGCCTACCTGTAAAATACGGATGTTCTTACTCTCTCTGCTGTTTTAGGGAATGGCTAGTGCAGACAGATTGGGAGTACAAAGGAAATACACAACAGGGTGTCAGAGTAGAAGAATTCAAATATAATCAAGTCAGCGTTGTACAAATATGTGTACGATTCAATTCCTGGAGTCCCCAGAATGGATGTGATATAGATGCCAAGTCTGGCAGGAAGCTCCAGTTCTTTCCAGAACTTGTTTCCTGGACTTCGGGGTATAAGAAGAAAATTCTGTTGTCTCTACTCTGGACTTTCAGGCATCTCATACCAAATTCCAAGGTCTTTTGGCTTCGGCCCTTAGAAATTGGACACTTTCCTTCCTTACTCCCTCCCTCCCTCCCTCTCTCTCTCTTTCTTATCCTTCTTTCTCTCTCTCTCTTCGTTCTTTCTTCTTCTTCTTTTTTTTTTTTTTTTTTTTGATTTTATTCCCCCAGTTTTCAGGCACATTTACAAACTTGCAGCTGGGGCTGGTCTTACCAATCCTAGAAATTCTTCCTCTTCAACTATTTTCTAAAAAGTCTCCCTCCTCCCTGCCCCGCCGCCATTCACTGGATTTTGAGCCCCTTGAGTTCACATCCCTGAAGATATGCAACACCCTCAAAAATGTCTATTGAATGAATGAAAACTGTGAATGCTTTTCTAGTGGTGGTCAGATGAAAATAGCGTGGATGTTATTACATCGTTACACTGAGACACTATTTGCTTTACACTAGCTTTCTGCTAAAACTTCCAGTACATTTTTTTTCTTTTTAAAATAATTTGCTTCCTCGTGCACCTCTCTATCAATTTCTATTTCTCGTCTACATTCCCATCTAGTTCCTAGTTCACTGGCAGAGCAGAGACAATCGACACTGTCAGGGTGTGAAAAACACACCCTCACAGGGTGTGGTTACCACCATCAATTACCTTGGTTCTTAGTCATTATTCAGTTTTTCTCCCTGAATAATGTGAGAGGGGTTTTAAACAATATCAAAACACTTCCAATAGACAGAAACATTAGCAGTCAAAATTCCCATCAAAGGGAGGAAATCAAGTCACTTTTTTCTCTCACTCAGTGGAACTCAGCATTGTCATCCAGTGAAGGAAATACGCTGGCCCTGCACTTCTTGCAACTACCTTTTCCTGCTACCGCCTCCTGCTCTAAAGAGGAGAAGGAAACTCTTCCGGAAACTATGATTGGGTAGTAGGTTACTTCCAACCGAGGCCAGAGGTAATCATTAGTTTTAGCAACTTGTGGTTCAATAAAAACTATCTGTAGCAATGCGATAGGAAGCTCTCTCTTTCAGGGAACGCGATTATTTTTTATTCAATCCCTGTTCTCTTTCTAAATATCATGTTGATAGAAATAAAAACACATTCCTGAAACAACAAAAGAAATGGTGGGTATATCAAGCTTTTTGCCCTGAGATGTTTAACTCTCACCTTGCTTAGTTGACATACACCCTCTTGAGGCAGAAATGGAATAAATAGTCCAGAGTGACAGTGGAGTCGAATCTCAAATGACCTTATGCCTCAACCGTGCACCATTTAAAGCAGCGGACCCCAACCTTTTTGGCACCAGGGACCGGTTTCATGGAAGACAATTTTTCCAAGAACGTGGAGGAGGGGGGCGGGACGGGCGGTAACGCGAGCGATGGGGGGCGGCAGATGAAGCTTCACGGCTTGCCCGCCACTCACCTCCTGCTGTGCCGCCTGTTTCCTAACAGGCCATTGATCAGTACCGGTCTGCGGCCCAGGGGTTGGGGACCCCTGGTTTAAAGGTTTGTTCCAAAAATATCAGACACTCTGAAAGGATAGATGCCCGTAAAACTGCCTTCCCTTCTATGAGTGATGTTGAAACTCATGATTACCTTAGCTTGGACACCTGGGAACAGTCAAGATCCGTTTTGTTGCAGAAGGAATAAAAGCATAGCATTAGAAGGATGATAGGACTGGGTGTTCCTGACCTTCGGAGCAGACTTAACATGAAACAAAGCAAGCAAAACCTGTAAATATTTAGCAGGACATGTCACCGATTTTTAGAGGGGAAAGATGATACAATCTCTAAAGGGTCATTAGCTTGGGGATAGTCATGACCTTGAGAACACAGCCTCCATCCACTAAGTGACCAGTTGGTAAATCTGTACAGAGAGCACCATCTACCCATATCAGCTCAGGGTCAGTTTGATCTTATTGTGGGTGTTTTGTATTTTGTTTCTGGTCTTTAAAAGTTATTTTAAAAACGCAAACAACAACAGCAACAAACTCTGCTTTTCTTTTTCCTACTTCTTGCTCCTGAGCCCTACCCACCTCCTTTTCTGGCTCTTGTCTACCTTTGCAATTTCTGGCACGTATGTGCTCTGCTGAATGCCAGTTTCAGGTCAACAGATGTTGTCATGAAAAACAAGAACTAGAAAATTAGAAAATCTCACTGCTTTGCAATGCTTATTAGCAGGAAACTGCAGCAATATGCTTTATATTTTTTAGTAGTGGGCATCCTACTCATTGGCTTGTATATTTTTAAACTTTCTTTTTTGAATATGTGTTATTTTTGTAGTGGAAAAAACCATTTAATTTGGAAATTGTAATGATCTTCCCATCCGCTTCTCTTTAGCTTTGTCTCTGCGATAAAGTCTGATATAGCATATGCAAGTGTGTAGAAAAACTATGGCCATTAACAAAAAAAGCTTTCAGAGGAAACATGGTTTTGAAAAATTTTAAATCTGCAGTTTTGAAAAGATGTCAAACCTTCCCTCTGCTAAACAGAAATTTTTTTGAAAACTGGCTAATGGTCTCAAAAACAGTTCAGACAGATTTATAGGAAAAAATATTTGGTTCCTACCCTATAATAATTTCTTTATAAATGAAAAGACTGAAATATTTTTTTAAGCCAGATTCAAATGATTTCAAAAGCACTTTAGATTAGTTTGCTCTGTAAAGGAGACTCTTAAGCTTTTGGAAGAAAGCTTGTCCCAGAATCTCATGAAATTGTCCCATCCAACCATGAATTTCCAAAAGTAAGATGCCTACCATAAAATATGTATGATGTTTCAACGTGAGGCTGATGTTACATAGAGCAATATAGCATATGGACTGCCCCGATTTCCAGGGCAGCAGAAATAATACACAGTTTGCAGGGCCGACATGGGCCTCACCCACTCATCCTGTCATTTGTTCTTGTTGAACTGTAATAAAGGGAAAACAGATTCCTGGTCCTGGGAAAGCATTTCTTGTTTCTTTATCTGCATAATAAGGGGTTTGAGCTAAATCCTTTCCAAGACGCTTACCAGATATAAAATTCTGAAGTTCTTATGTAGCAACATATAATTTTGGAATTGCTCACAGACACACATGCCTTGGAACTTTCAGCAAAACCCTGAAACAGAAAGTCAGAGTGTATGTGTGTGTATATATATGTATATTTGTTTCTTTGTCTTTATAGTGCATTTTTATTTATCATTCTATTAGTCTCACTAGAAGCTCAACACTGTGGACTAATAGATTTTTGATCTTACATCATAACTCACTGATAATAATTTTATTAAATTTTCTACATTATTACACATATTTTGATTATTTATTGTTTTTAACAATTTCTTTGAAAAAGTAAAAAATATTTTATACAATTTGTATAGGTTATCTTCTATTTACGGTTCTTACAAAATATTGTCTATATTCCCTGTGTTGTACAATACATCCTTGAGTCTATCCTACACCCAAGAATTTGGGTATATTAAATTCTGTATATTAAATTCTGTAGCTTTTATCTTTGGTACTGTTAATGTGATTAATAATAACAACAACAACAATAATAATAATTGCTTTTTTTCCTCTAACTTTGTCTTATACAAATAGGAGATCATTCTCTTGCAGATTTCTGAGGCCTCTTACAACTACTCTCTTTTTTATGTTTCTTTCTCTTTCATTTTTTCATGGTTTATACTCTTTATCTTATGTCTTTTCCTTTTCATTCTTTATTTTCTCGTTTTCTCTCTTTGCTTGCCATTATGTTTTCTCTTTTCTCGGTTCCTATTTGAGATTTTGTGAAATCAGTTGTCCCTTGGATAGAATAAACACCATGACAGTACTGGCATTTTGGGGTTTACAGAAGAACATGATTTTTCACAGCACTAAATTATAGCCACTTAAGTGTTTGGTGAATCTGCGCCATCTTCTGTTCATTTAATTAAAATGCCATCCTAATTGTGCTGGGTCACCATGCATTTTCTCCTTCCTGCTCATCTGAGTGTTCATTTTACTGTCATTTCCCCCATAAAAACCTCCTCTAGCAAATAGATTTGACATTTTGTGAGCATTTCATTCTACTTGAGGCCTGATATTTACACGACCTAAATGGTGCTTGGAGAAAAGCTTCCTGGATTTTTAAATGATTTTATTTTACTTATATAGTCAAATCCAGATGACACAAGGAAATGTATTAGGAATAGTCTGGATTTGTGTACCATTTCACCTTTCACCTTTCTCCTATCCCCGCAGAGCTAGAGGACTGTTGGGCCATTAGAATGGGTTTGCATTTCATGAATATTCACATAGTGTCAGAATCGTGGGCATGGCTGACGGGAAGAGATAATCTGTCTCCTAGGTGACTTTGGGGAAAACAGCTTATGATTTGTAAAAAAAATGGTGCTCTCTGGGTGAAAAGTTTAACAGCTAATCTGTCATTCTAATGGAACAGGCCATCACAAGCCAACGAAAACAGAAAAATGACTGGAAAATGACTACTTTGATGACCTTCTTATTTTTGTAGTTCAATAGTAAATACAGGGTAGCAATATGAAGATTAATTTTATTAGGAAAAGATAGCAAGAAAGCTTGAAATTCAGAAAAGAATCATGAATAGTCTTCTAGAATGACCTAAAATTTATGTCTATATATCCTCGTCTTTTATAAGCTTCGTCACTGAAAGGAATTACTAAACTGAAAATTCTTAGAAAAATTTCTCAGAAATGCATTTGGTAGTAGTGATGGATGGATGCAGAGGGGGATAATAGTGAAAGTTTAATAAAAATATATTTCATCCGGATCTTCCTTTTACTTTATTTATTTTTTTAATTTTATTTATTTTATTTTATTTATTTTTGGCTGCATTGGGTCTTTGTTGCTGCACGTGGGCTTTCTCTAGTTGTGGTGAGTGGGGGTACTCTTCATTGCTGTGCGCGGGCTTCTCATTATGGTGGCTTCTCCTGTTGCGGAGCACAGGCTGTAGGCGTGCAGGCTCAGTAGTTGTGGCACAAGGGCTTAGTGGGATCTTCCCGGACCAGGGCTCGAACTCGTGTGACCTGCATTGGCATGCGGATTCTTAACCACTGTGCCACCAGGGAAGCCCCTGGATCTTCCTTTTAGAGAACAAATTTTTATCTTATACCTATCATGAAAATGTTCCGATGCCTAGCAACTAAACAATTACTTTTGTTTTCAAATGACAAATGGGTCGTATGCTCCTTGTGATGTTATTGGAAGATTAGAGCCATGACCACACTGAGAAAGAAAAAAATCTCTTTGAAATAAATTTAAGATACTCCCTTGCTCCAATGCCCTCCTCCTCCCCCACCCCCGAACTATGAAACTCAACGATGCTTCAGAAAGTTGAGAGGGATTCTGGTACAAGAGACATGCTCTTCTCCAGAGGGTACCACTTCCATCTCACCATGAGCACAGAGCACTTTTTCATAGTTGACGTGTATGTATTCTATATATGTAATAGGTCCTGAAAATATTGGAAATTCTCCAAGTCGGTATTGACTGCCAAGGTGATTTCTAAATCCCTGGTGATTCCAGGCTCCTCAGAATGCAAATTGCAGGAGCTGTTTTAACAGTGGACACCTGTGGTTTGTGTTGTCCTAAACCTCCTTGGCAGCCATTTTATTGTCATTCAGATACTAAAGCTTGACTTTATGGGTCTGAAAAGGCCAGCTTTCCCCATCCCCTTATCAACTGAGATCAACTGCTGTTTAAAGGTTATGACAAATGACAGAATGGCTTCTCTTTCAGTCGTTTCTGGCCTTACCAATATATCACTCAACCTGAGCTCTCCTCCCTGTTGATATTACACAGAACGTCTACTGAGCGTGTTACCTACCAGCAGGCATTTTGTCCTTGTGAATTTAGCATCGTTTCTGAACCATCCCCTGAATCTTCTTTCATTCTCCAAAGGAGGGAAGTATCCTGGGTCCTCAGAGTTTACAGCTTTATCACAGTAAAGAGGGTAAGAGGAGGTGGTGGAGGTGGGCGGGGGAGTGGCTCTGGGGGATTCTATGTTCGCATTCAATCTTGAATTGAGAGCAGTTGCCTGGGAAACAAAACCTCAAAAAAAAAATCTCGTTTTTGCATGCATCTTCAAATCTTCAAATGGCAGGACGTGCTTTTGTGTTGAAAGCAAGTCCTCTAAGTCTAAAGGCTCAACAAGGCCAGGTTTATGATCTGCCCAATCCACCTGAGCATAGCACGGATACTGTCTATCACAGTGCTGATCAAATAGAATACGCTTATGTTAAAAACGGAGACAAAAAGGTTAAAATGCTCTTCTCTGGTCCCATGAGTTGAAAGGCATCAGGGAGCAGCAGAGTGGATGCGGCAATGCAGTCAGAAGACCCGCTTTTGGGACATACCTCTAATTGGTAATTTATGTTTTAATGTAGGGTGTGAGCTTGGGCTGTGTGTGACAAATATACCTAACCTCCAGGCTCAGCTTCTTCAACTATAAAAGAAAGAGTTGGTCTGGTCTCCAAAGCACCACCTTTCCCCATCCCTCCTCCTAGAGCTAATAATTACCTGGGCCTGTAAGGGTGTAGCTTAAGACTGCTATTCAGTGTCTTTCAACAAACATTTATTGCATATTGATGATGTCACCCATGTAGGGGTGGAAAAAAATTTCTGTTACCCTTTTAGGTTCTGTACCTGAGGCCTGTGAATTAAACTGACAAACACCAGATTAATGGGAGAAAAGGTTTATTTTGTTTGCACATGGGAGCTTCACAGAAAGAAGTAAAAACTGAAAGAAGCAGTTAGGTTTGAAAGCTTACGTACCATTTTAAGAAAGGGTGATAAATGGTAGAGAAGTGACTAGACAAAGGAAAAGGAGTTTGGGCTTCTGATACATTGTGAGAAAGTAAATATATGGGGAAAGCATGGAAGATAAGGGTTACTTCGTGAGGTTTGCTAAGTGGACTCAAGTGTGTATGTCTCCAGTGATAAGAGTCATCTCTGGTGATTAAGAGTCATTCTCTTTTTCCTGGTATAGGAGAGGGAGACATTTTACAAATGGAAATGTATGTCCTACTTTCAGGCAGAAAGGAGGAAGGCAGAGTATCCTTCTTGCATCTGCTGTTTCCCAATTGCCTTCAGCTCAAAATAATCCTTATGCCAAAGGGGCACGTTTTGGGGTGGTGTATTCCGATCCCCTTCATTAGCATAGTGCTGGATTTTTTTCTGGCCCCTCTCTGTATAGATTGACTGATCCATTAATTGAAGGCATTAATTACAAGAGCTGATTTTTTGCATTTAAAGCATCAAAGAAAGGTTTCTTCAATTTTTCAGAGATTATACGAGCTCAAGTGTATATATTTATTAGGAATTTTTTTTCCTTCAGAAATACATTCAGTAGAAATGTTGATTATTCCAGAAATAATTATCATAATGAGTGTGTGTGTGTGCATGTGTGTGTCTGCCACCAAGTATATGGATGCAAAACAAATATTTGGGATGGAAATTATGCTTTCCTTCTAAAGGGTACTATTACGTGTTTTATTCTTCAAAAGCACCATCTAGTAACGAGAAAGCCTCATTCTTGCTCTATGGGAGGGGAGACGAATTACTTTTGCTGATTTTATTGTTATATGACTTATGCCAAAACAAAAGACATTTTTCTTGGGGACTATAATTAACTCATTATTAAATAAGCAACAATTTGCATTTTTGTAAACAGTGCATCCTTTTTTATTCCCCTCACGTTTCCAGAGTCATAGGCACACAGGAATGTTCTAAATTAACACCTCAGTTATATGTATTTTTTCAAGAGCGGGTAACTTCCTTTCAAATGAACCCTGTTTCTTCTGCTTGGCATTTCTTTACCTCTTATCTCCAAAGGCCCAAATCCACCCCACTGCTTCAGACCTATTTCAAATGCTCCCTTGCACGTAGCCTCGTTTGATGCTTCTCCCCCCTCTCTGAACTGCCACGGCAGAAATTTTTTTCTGTCTCTTACATAGCGTATCACTCTCTGCCATGTATACGTGTCACTTAGTTGCTGCACGACTTACATCTTCCACTACAGTGTGAGCTCCTGAAGGCAGCGTCTCAGAGACCACAGAGTGCCTCACTCAGAGCAGTCCTCAGTAAATAGTTCAAGAATAAACGAAAAGGTGGGAGACGACACAGTGAGTTTTGACAATTCTTGGAAGATTAGCCACCCTGTTGATTATGTTTGGAAAACCTTTCATTCACTTATTTTCAGCTGGTGTATACGCAAGGACCATCGTTTAATATTAATAATAATCTGATCAAGGACTTCCCTGGTGGTCCAGTAGGTAAGATTCTGTGCTTCCGCTACAGGCGGCCTGGGTTCCATCCCTGGTCGGGGAACTAAGATCCCACATGCCTCGCGGTGCAGCCAAAAATAAATAAATAAAATAAAATAAAATAATAATCTGATCAAAGTAAATAAGGAGCACGGTCAACCTTAGGCAACATGGCAAACAGTGAACTGAAACACATAATTTGGTCAAACATGAAATACGAGTGGTTTTGAGGTCATCTGATTTTGGCTTACTTCTAGGCTGGTTTCTCTGTTAGATGGAAGAATAGAAGTTGACTGTAGTATCTGGGTGCACTGGGGGAGGGGAACAATCATCATGGAACTTGGATAAAACTTGTTTCAAAGGACCTCTTGCGTTCAGTTGAATAAAATGGTTCTGATTTACCACCATCGACAGTATAATCAGGGATTACCCAAATGGGACATTTCTAGAGAGAGCTGGAGAAGAAGGAAGGATATGGAAGACAGCTGATTGTCTCGGCATCTTCAAGGATAGACGTTTTGAGTCTCCAAAAAAAAAAATAACTTCAGAGAGATTTGCTAACACACAGGGAAATAAGGTTTGCATGCGAATTCGAATGGAAAGGGTAAATATCATGACCATCTTATGGTTGCCAAGAGAAATAGGTCACTCAGATGGTGTAACCTGGCTTAAAGAGAAGATTGACAGGCGCGTTTTTAGGTAATAATGAAGTCGTCATGGAGATCTAAAATGAAACCTAATGAAAATAATAAAAACTGTTAAGCGCAGTAACAAGAAAGCGTGAAACGCAGGTTACGTCTCCCGTAAAAAGATGTCCACACTGTATTTCAACCTAATGACAATTCACTTTGTCCAAAAAGCAAAGTTTCATTGCTCCTGTCAGTCAGAAGAAGTAACCAAAATATTGACCTTTACCAGTTTGCTACAGATTAAGAAAGATTTTTCTTGTAACAAAGATTCTGACCCTGAGAAGTTGAGTTTGCAAAATATCTGCAAACACACTTGTCCCGGTGTTGGAAAGTTGGGAAATTAAGCAGGTTAAGCTCTTAAACCCAACAACCTTCCTGTTGAAGAACAGACGGATCAACACAATCCTCTCTTCCTATCCGTGAAAAATAATATGAGTTGCAAATTCTACCCCATGTAGGCTTCTGATGACCTATATGTTAATATTAGCTGTTGCCACGTACAGTAAGATGGTATCTATGGAGGGTTCCATAACTACAGTGAGCCTATAGCCTCTAGGCTTGACCTTCTATTTTCAGATGGGGCGCCCTTGGGGCCAGGAAGAGCCCAGCTAATTGCATAAACCAGGAAGAGCCCAGCTAATTGCATAAATCTGAAGAATTCACTATGAAGCCACTAGCCACATGTAGCTAGTGAGCACTTGAAATGTGGCTAGCCTGAAATGAGATGTGCTGTAATCCTAAAATACAAGTCAGATGTTGAAGACTCAGTATGACAAAAATAATATAAGATATCTTGACATTTAAAAATATTGGTTGCATGTTGACAGTATTTTGAATATATTGGATTACATAAAATATATTACTAAAATTAATTTCACCTGTTTTTACAGAAATGTGGGTTTCACAGGTGTGGGTTAATTTATAGGAAAACAGAAGCAGAGGCAAGACAAGTTGCTGGTAGCCAGTGGGATGAGCAAAGACTTGGGGAGAGTGAGCAGGACACCTCCATAAGACCGAGCACTTCTATGGAGTTGGACGGAGGGTGAGAAAAGAAATGCCTCCTTACAGTTGAGGAAAGATGTCACAAATGCATACTTTCTCACTTGTGTGGCATCTGGCCTGATTACATAATAGAGTTACTTCTTCATGTTGTACCTTTTACGACGATCAGATGATATTTGCTAAGCACAGTGAGCTGCTTGGATGAAAATAAGATAAACACCTTGGAGGGTTGTCCATCCCCACGGTGACCAGCCAGCAGGTAAGAGTCTGTCTCTGTACCAGACCATTTCCATACGAAATTGAGAGAAGTAATACAGTTTACTTGACAGTGTTTCTGTTTTTTAAACAAGTTGGGAGGAAAGCTGGAGCCTAGAATATTTATCCTGGTGTAAAATGTATGAAAACAACACTTAGAAAATACTTTTTTGGTGTGGATGGGGAGTCCTTAAGGAGGTACTTGCTTGTGTCTGATTTCACTTTGTTTTTTACTGACTTCATTTAATTAGATAGATCCTCTAAGACTCAGAGGAGTGCCACTGAAATCTCATAAAGCTGTATAAGGCTGCGTGAGCTGTTTAAACTGAGATGCAGCCTCTGTGCTTGTGGTTGTCATTGAACTTGCCTTAGTCAGTCCAGGCTACTGTTGCAAGACAGCACAGATGAGGACTTAAATAAAAGACATCTATTGATATTTTTCTTAGAGTTGCCATATAATCCAACAATCCCACACGTGGGCATATATCTGGAGAAAACTATAATTCAAAAAGATACATGCACCCCAATGTTCATAGCAGCACTATTTACAGTAGTCAAGACATGGAAACAACCTAAATATCCATCGATGGATGAATGGATCAAGAAGATGGTGTACATGTATACAATGGAATACTACTCAGCCATAAAAAAGAAGGAAATAATGCCATTTGCAGCAACATGGATCCACCTAGAGATTATCATATGTAGTGAAGTAAGTCAGAAAGAGAAAGACAAATGCCATATGATACCACATATGTGGAATCTAAAATACGACACAAATGAACTTATACCATGAAACAGAAACAGACTTACAGACATAGAGAACAGACTTGTGGTTGCCAAGGGGGAGGGGGAGTGGGGAGAGATGGACTGGGAGTTTGGGTTAGCAGATGCAAACTAGTATATATAGGATGGATAAACAACAATGTCCTACTGTATAACACAGGGAACTATATTCAGTATCCTGTGATAAACCATCATGGCACGGAATATGAAAAAGAATGTATATATATGTATAACTGAATTACTTTGCTGTGCAGCAGAAATTAACACAACATTGTAAATCAACTGTACTTCAATAAAATAAAGTAAAAAAAAAAAGAAGACACCTATTTTCTTACAGTTCTGGAGGCTGGAAGTCCAAGATCAAAGAGCTGGCAGGGCTGGTCTCTGGTGAGATTCCTCTTTCTGGCTTGTAGACGGCTGCATCTCACTGTGTCCTCACATGGCTTTTCCACTGTGTGAGCGAGAACCCCTGATGTCTCTTCCTCTTCTGAAAAGGACACCAGCCCTATCAGAGCAGGGCCCCACTGTTATGACCGCATGTAACTTTTATTACCTACCTAAAGGCCCCATCTCCAAACACAGTCATAGGCGGCTTTGACGTATGAATATGAGAGGGACCCAATTCAGTTCATAACAGGGCTGTTCATGAATGTTCCATTTCTCCTACTGGGCATTTGGAAAAATTGTACATCCCTGCTTCCTTTGAACTTGGATATGGCTCAGGGGTGAGGGGGTATGGCACCTGTCTGTGACCTGCTTTTTTCAATGAAGTGTGTGATGGAGTGACATGCAACCTTCTGGGAAGAAGCTTTAAAATGTAAGGCACGAGTCCCCACTGTCCCTTCCCCTTAAAACAGTAGTTCTGGAGCTACACGGGAGGTGGAGCTTTTGGTGGAGCCCAAGAGAAAAGCATGTCTGCTGACCAATGCTGTCCATGTAGGATGAATAAGAAATGTTTTAAAAAGTTAGTATTTAAAAGTATATTTTTAAAAAATATGTTTTGCCATTGAGATTTGGAGGTTGCTTCCTGCTTGTACAGACCTAGCCCATCCTGACTTACACAAGGTCAAAGATTCATTGGTTATGACATTTGGGACTTATAAGATAAGTAAGTACTGGGGATGTGATGTACAACATTTTGCAGCCCCTAGTGAAATAATAGCTCCAGGTCAGTGGTTCTCAAAGTCTGGCCCTGGACCAGCAACATCAGTGTCACCTGGAAGCTGGTTTAAAATGCAAATTGGGGGGGGGCTTCCCTGGTGGCTCAGTGGTTGGGAATCTGCCTGCCAATGCAGGGGACACGGGTTCGAGCCCTGGTCTGGGAAGATCCCACATGCCGCGGAGCAACTGGGCCTGTGAGCCACAACTACTGAGCCTGCGCATCTGGAGCCTGTGCTCCACAACAAGAGAGGCCGCGATAGTGAGAGGCCCGAGCACCGCGATGAAGAGTGGCCCCCACTTGCCGCAGCTAGAGAAAGCCCTCGCACAGAAACGAAGACCCAACACAGCCAAAAGTAAATAAATAAAATAAAATTTAAAAAAAATGCAAATTGGGGGTCTAACCCAGACCTATGGAGTAAGAAACTCAGGTTGGGGGCTCAACGATCTGTATTTTAACAAGCCCTCCAGGTGATTCTGGTGCACATTCCAGATTGAGGCATGCTGCCCTAGACAGTGATCATCCATGGCTGCTGATATCACAGAAAGAGACAAGCAAATATCGTGAGCCTCCTGGTAGAAGTGTAAGATATCACCCATGCGGCAGTTGTATGAAATAATGCATATCGTACCTCTATGTCAAACAATTTATAGGAAATGCCTGGGAACGCAGACAATGCTAAACTATCATTCTCGGGACTCAGTCAACAAATCCTACTGTGGAAAACTCGACCGGCAGCCACGCTGGGGTCTTCAACACATGAACTGTAAGGAAAAGAAAGTGAGAGAGAGAAAGGGATAGAACATCTGTAGCCAGAAGAAACATGTCAACTAACTGCAGTGTATGGACCTTATTTCAATCTGACTCACGTTGACAAAAACACCCACAAAAAATTATGAGACAACTGACAACAAGCAAAAGAACACTGACTCAAAATGTCTTACATAGCTAATCATTTTGCAGTGGATAATGGTGATGTGGCTATCTTTTAAAAAAAAAATCCTTATCTTTTAGAAATACATAGTTAAACATTTATAGCTTCAAAATAGTCTGATGGGGGTGGATATAGAAAAGAAAAGAACAGGACCAGCCATGAGGTGATCGTTAGTTGCTGGATGAGGGGTACATAGAGGTTCATTTTACAACCCTGTCGACTTCTATGCAGGTTTGAAACTTTCCAAAACAATTTTTATAAAAATAGAGAGATTTCAGAGACATTTCACCTACCCCAACACACCCCCAAAATGTTTCTGAGGTTTGTAGTCAGGATGATTATATAGAAATGGTGACCGGAAGAAAGTAGTGGAATTGAGGGGGAGGATAAGTTTGTTCCTGAGCAGGTGGAATTTCAGGCACTGGCAGTGTATTTATGTGAAGAATTCCAGGCAGCCATTCGGAAAGGTTAGTCTGCAGCTTGGGAGAAAAGTTGGTATTAGAGAATTACCAGGTTAGATAACATATATTGTAGATATTAATGGACACGTGCTCAAAAAAGAAAGAAACAAACAAAAAAGTCAATTGCCAGAATGAGTACCATAGTACACTGTTTTCTGTATTTGTTTTTATGCTCTGTATTATGGTCACTGGCATGCTTGTCTATTACCCTTTGTAGGGTACAAACGGTCTTTTTGTTGTTTTATTTAACGCCATACCTATGCCCTCTGCCTTGCAGGTGCTAAATACGTATTTGTAGAATTATACTGAATGTGAAGTATTAGTCAGAAACTAATATCTCATTCATTGAAATAGATATGGATATAGAGGTTTATATATATACGTAAGTATATAAATGTTTATATTTACATATATCTTATGTCTACAAATTCTAAGGCACCAAGATTGTTCATGTTTTTCTGGATCATTCAAAGCACCATCATAATTCTGCAGAGAGGCAATTTACAGGGCCAGCACCCTCTGTAATCCCATTCAGTAATCTAGGAGGACAAATGATTCTCTCCTTCTTGCTCTACCTGTAATTTCCTTTAAGTCCTTGCTGTCACTCCACTCCACAGAGATCTGGCCCCATTTATCTGACATGGTATGCACTGCTCTCTCTAGTTACTCATCATTCAAATATGTCTGTGCTCTGACTGATCCCCCAGCTATAACTTGAAAGATGGGGATTTTTGAAAATCAGCTTTTAGGGATAATAGGTACTAAAAACTCACGTCCCCTTTCTTGGAGCACTTTGGAAAGAGGGTTTCCCACACTTCACAGTGCTGTACCCTGAAAAGCCAGAAGGGAAATCAGGTGGATAATTTTTATGTCTGTTGCTATGACAACTAACCCAACCACTTCCTCAATGATGTGGACCATTATGCCAGGGCAGGGATTCTCAGCCTTGGGTCCCTGAGCCACACTGCCAAGTAAACCCTCCAAATCCCCCCTTGGCAACATGAAAAACAAAATCAAGTGTGCCAGAATTCCCATCCTGTTCTGTGGAAACACCTGTAAGAGAAGCCATAAATGACTCACTGATTAATGCTAGAAATCAGAATAAATTGCCTCGATGCAGTATTATGGCAGGAGCCATCTGGAGGGGCCATACGATTCACAAGTCATGCCCAAGATCGCACTTGGGGAGCTGCTGATATTCACAGAAAAAAAGGACCACTTTCTCACTTTCTCAAAATCCAAGAGCTCTAGGTGGCATCCAACATTTGGCTGTGGTTGCAGAGAGGGAGCCTAATTTCAGGTGTTGAATACACGCAGTTCTGCATTTTATCCTCAATATTATGATAAGCTTGAAGCTTGGGAATGCCGCTACTTGTGATTTTAATTGTACTGTTATCTGAATTCTTAAAATGATTTTTGAAGGAAATCAATAATCAAACTGATTATTGGTAGAGTTATCTTGAGAATCCATTTGGGGTTGAAATGTAATTCCTTCACTGCGTCTTGGTCCTTCATGGGTTAAAACATGCCACCATTTTTATTTTATGAAGCTAGGTAGATCCCTCTTTTTCCTCTTAAGTAAGGGAAATGCCATCCGTAGGAGGAACAAGTCACATATACAATCTGCAAAGAAATGACTTTCACTTTTATTTTGAAAACAATACTCAGTTTGAGATGGAAAGGTAAAAATATTTCTGAAAATGATTTCAGTGTGTGTGTGTGTGTGTGTGTGTGTGTGTGTGTGTGTGTGGACATGGGTGTATAGAGAGGTAGAAGGCAAAATTGGAAATCACTGGTAGGTGCAGGGTACAAAGAATTTGGAATTGCTAATTTCTTCAGTTTTCTTTTCCTGAGGTGCTAAATTTTAGCACACCACTCCTTGTTCCTTAATTAATGATTAAACAAATTCAATTCATGGTTTAACTTAATTAAACAACTAATGGATTTGTGTATGCAGGAATCATTTATGTGTGTCTGAGGCAGGCCTCGAGGGCACAGTTAGTTGCCTCAGTTCTGCACAGCTCAGTAAATTGTATTTAGAGCTGAATTCACATCTCTTTGCTTTACAAGCCACACCCCTGACATATAGCTTATTCACTCGAATTGGGATTAGCTATATGCATAGATCACTCTTTACGTATGAAGATAAACTTTCTGGTACATTTTCTAAGGGGTATCTATTCAGAAATGTATTTTCAATAGTGCAATCAGTTTAGTTGTTTTTTTTTAAAGCTGTTTAGGCTCATCGTGGAAGTGCTCATGCACAACTCATGTTGGGAAGACAAAACATAATCTTGTTATATTTTTAGGTATTCTCATTTTATTCTGAAAGTACAATCACATCTCACAAATCCAACTTAAAGGCCACTCTAGGAAATAGAAAATTTGAAAAGAAATCGTTTTCATTGCTTTCAAGTGGAGGCCCTTACATGGGGATAACTAGATGTCTCTCTCTCTCTCTCTCTCTCCTGGGTGGAGGTACTATTCTGGAATAAATGGAAGAGAGAGGAGGGGGAAAGGTAACCACCACATATCAGAACTTGATATCTGTTCAGTGCTTTAGATCCATTAGCTCATTTGAGATGTTTTCCCTTGGTTTTCAAAACCAGGGCTTGGAGAGATGAAGTAACTCGTCCAAGGTCCCCCAGCTAATATGCAGTGGAGCAGGAGCTGCTTTGACGTCTGTCTGATGCCACGCCATCCATTTAAGCCGTGTCTGGCACACACCTAATTGATAGCTTGAGGTTCTAGCAAACTTGACAACAGTTTGTTTTGTAAAGTAGGCAAACATTTCCCTTGGACTCTCATAGGCACTCTTAATTTGCTTAGCAAACCGTTCTCTCCCTGGGTAACGCCAAGGAAAACTTGAGCCATCCCCTGTCTTAATTACCCGGACTTCAAATTAGTGAAGCCCTGTTTAATGAGGTTGTACTGTAGATCTACACAAAAACACGCGGAGGCTTCTTAACTGGGTTATTCTTGTACAGCAGGCCCAGACATAGAATAAAGTTTTGATGAGAAGAAGCAGACAGCAATTGGCAATGTCTCTATGGGAAAAGCAAAGCTGTAAAGTGTACATTTGCCGTGTTAATTTGAGGATTACATTAAAAAAAAAAAAACAACCTGGATGCGGTAGGTGGCTTTCTGTATGTCTATATTTTGGAGACAGAGTGGTCTCAACTCATTACGTTTTCCATCCTGTGTAGACAAGTGATAGGATCTTCTGATTTTAACCTGGGAATGTCTCTATATGCTGATTCCAGCCTTTCTACACAAGCAGGATAGCTCAGTGAGAGGAAATGGATTAAGCTGGGTCTGTTTTAACAAACTCCTGGATCTATATTCATTGACCAATCCTGGACTTTTCTAAACCATGCCTTTTTCTTGAACAGGCTCATGACACAAGCAACGTAAAATGTGATGTTAGTCAACAGCTACTGAATTCACGAAACATGGAATTAAGCAATAGAGGTCCTTTTAGGGTAGGTGAAAGGCAAAAGAGGCTTTGGGTCCTGTGTGAGAAGTCCTCAAATGCCTCTGTCCTTAGCTCTTGGTAGAATTGGTAGGATTGCATGTAAGAGCCTGGGGAGTTCCAAAGAGGAGAGGCTCCTGGGTTTGACCTTCCCGAAAGTGATATCTTGGGTGGGTTAAATTTTGTCTTGAGAAGGGAGGCCAGGTCAAAATACAAATAGACCTCAGATACCACCGCTTTCTCTCCTCAACTTCCAAACTCCCAGCTGAGAAAAAAAGGCAAACGTCAAGTGCTCTGAAGTTGTCCAGCTCTGATTTAAGATAAGAAAGACATTCTAAACAACATGGATTTGTCCTAGTTCTTCACCTGGGCCAATGTTTTGTATTGCATTTAAATGCATACTCTTTATCGTTTGTTATTTCTTTATTTTTAAAAGTAAGTTTAGTTTATTTAGGTTCATAAAAATTTATACATAACTGTTCAGAAGAGTATTTGACTAAGAAAGAAACACTCATCATCTTTATCATTATAATCATATTAATTTAAAAAATTTTTATATTGGACTATAGTTGATTTACCATGTTGTGTTAGTTTCAGGGGTACAGCAAAGTGATTCAGTTATACATATACATGTATCTATTCTTTTCCAAATCCTTTATAGTTTTTTAGTATTCACCCATTTCTTCCTGAGCACGTAGAGAGAAATTTCTCTCAGATCTTAGGACCAGGGACATCCGAACTCCTGAGTAACAACTGGTTTGTTTTCATTTCGTGTACACATGACTCACTCAGGAATCTTGTGGTATCTCTCTCATTATTTTGTCTCTTAAGGAGTTTAGAGGAAATTTTGTGTTCAAATCTTAGCAATGGCATACAAATTTCATACAAACTTATACATGGCTAAAATCTATTTTCCTGCCCTTACTTCACTTTCATGAAAATTTCCTCATCTGTATTTTAAAAATTCTGCCATAATGGCAGGCTAACTGATAAAAGAATCCTTGGAGCATCCAAATTTGAATTTGTATTTAGTAAGCTACTCAAATTCCTTTTTGTATGAACAGGGTTTACACACATAGTCCTACCTACACATATAACTATATAAAAGGCTTGTGTATTCATTTGGGTCTTTTCCTCCATAAATGGAACATACTGTGAGCAGCTTCAGGTTCACAACTGAGAGGAAAGTACAGATTTCCCATATCCCTCTTCCCCCCCACATGCATTCCCCCACCATCAACATCCCCACCAGATGGTACCTTTGTTACAACCGATGAACCTACATGGACACATCGTCATCACCCACAGTCCATAGTTTATGTTAGGTTCACTCTTAGTGTTGTACATTCTATGGATTTGGACAGATGTATAATGACATGCATCCACCATTATGGTTTCATATAGAATATTTTCACTGCCCTAAAAATCCTCTGTTCTCCACCTATTCATCCCTCCCCTCCCCCTTGACGACTCTTTGATCTGTGAATTCATAATCATTTCTTTTTGCTGCTCGGTGACTATCCCAGCAAGCTTAACATTAGGAGAACCTTTTCTCTGCTATTCCAGGCCCTGTCCCACCTTCTTGCATCCTAGGATTTCCAGGGGATGACCAGCTAACTGAATACAGATAATAACAATGGCTATGATGGCTTAGTACCCACCGTGAACCCTGTGCTTTACTGACAGGAGGTTAATTCTTTTCCTCATGGCACTCCTGCAAGAGGTGATTTAGTCATTATTTACAAATGAAAACCAAATGCATCCTGTTATGGTGAAAGCTCACCCACCCTCATTTCTTTTCTCCTCTTCACCAGTACACGCACTTTTTCCTTTTGGTAGAAACCCCTGATTCTAAAGTCCCTGTTCTGAAATTTTCAAGACATGCCAGCACCATGACCAAATTGCAGTATGTCCTGTGCATCTTTTTGGGTTGTGCACTGCATAATTCTAAAGAAATGTCATTCACATAGACTTCAATGAGACCACAATGTGAATGGTGCCCCCTAGACTTGTTCAGTGTACAACCTGGACAACCATTCATGGGAGAAAAGAGTATCTTCCAGAAGTTCCATTCTTCATCCATTCTAGATGGGAAACTTACCTTTCACAGGCTGGAATTCTTCAAGGAAATGTCTCCAAATAATTTGAAACATGACTCAGGAAAGCCCACCTCTGATTCTCTTCCTCCTCCGTGATTTCCTTTTGAAACAAAGCAAATAGCTGGGAGAAAGTTCTAAATAGAAAATGGTGCCGTGTTATGTATTCTGACAGAGCACACAACTTGGTGAATTCTGTTTCCTTCATTCGGATAAATTCCTGGAACGCCTGGCACCTCTTTTGCCAAGGCAACTTTCTGGTGTCGATTTCCTCGTTTCTCCCCCTCACTGGGGTTGTCCCTCATGGAGATGCGAGAGATCAAATGCCATTCCCACTCAGCTTCCCTTAAAGAGATTTCCAAGTCAGAAAATTCCTTCTGTGATGGCTGGACTGATCTTCTTCTGAGCAGAGTTACAGGGACATTTACATCACCTCTTTGTTATCTATAATGAGAGAGAAGGAAAGACAGCTTACAGTTACATCCAAGAAGTAGCTCATGCTTTCTGGTTAGCAGAATGTACATCACATTCCCAACACCAAACACATGTTGGTCTCAAAATAACCCACTCATGTAATACTAGAGTTTCTTCTAAAATTTGCCATGTTTCTTAAATCAAAAGCGTATCCCTATCAATCATACGATAAGAAAGCATCTTATAGACCACAGGTCACCATCTGCTTTTAAGATTCTCACCTGCCTGTAATACGCTGATATTCCAAACCAAAACACACAATAGTAAAACATGCAGGGGCAAGTGATAATTTAGCAGCAAAATGTTGACATTATACAGAAGCCTGAAGTGACTAGATTTTAAGTATCAAGATTTAAAAGTAGTTGTATACCTGGAAATGGTAGCTTGACTTGTCGTGAGGATCATTTTGTGATGTATAAAAATATCAAATTCCTATGTCGTACACCTGAAACTCATATAAATATTGTAATTCAATTATACATCAATTAATTAAAATAAAAAGTAGATGTATCATTGGCATGCATCTTAGAGAGAGTAGCTAAGATCATTTCATGTGAAGGCAGGAAATGTGATGATGTTAACAACGTTTTCCTTCTCAGTCTGCACAGGTTTGGGAGTGGAAGATGAAAGTATAGACTCATACTGAGTAAGGGAGCAGTCTAGTTTCAGAGAATGTAGAAATACTAGCGGTATAATGCAGACACTGTCGGAACAGTAAAGACAGCATCGGGCTGGAGTTCAAGGTCTGTGACCCAGTTTCCTCTTAGCAAAATCGAGACTTCTGCTTCTCTGTGTTGTAGAGACACCAGAATGAGGGGAAATACATGAAAGCATCGTGTGGGAAACTTCAGGCAGAACAATGTTCTTCCGTAATGCTCACAGCTAACCCACTTTGGGACCTAGCATCTTGATTTTAATATTGTGATAAGGTGCCCTCAGGGATTAAAGATGACCAGAAAGAGTTGTTAACAATCAGTGGATACAAAAACAAACAAACAAAAAAAGGAATGGAAGCTCTATTTATTTTCCTTTGCAATTTACTCAAGCATAAATGAATATTGCATCGTGGGGTGCTCTTTATTTCCATTTCCAGTTCATTAGGAAACTGGTTTAAAGATTTTTAGAAAGAAACAAGAGGGAATTTACAATAGCCAAGACATGGAAGCAGCCTAAATGTTCATTGGCAGATGAATGGATAAAGAAGATGTGGTACATACCTATACATGGAATACTACTCGGTCATAAAAAAGAGTGAAATATTGCCATTTGCAGCAACATGGATGGACCTAGGGATTATCTACTAAGTGAAGTGAGTCAGAAAGAGAAAGAAAAGTACCATATTATATCACTTATATGTGGAGTCTAAAATACGACACAAATGAACTTTTTTACGAAACAGAAACAGACTCACAGACATAGAAAACAAACTTATGGTTACCAAAGGGGAAAGGGGGTGGAGGAGGGATAAATTAGGAGTATGGGATCAGCAGATACACCCTACTATGTATAAAATAGACAAACAACAAGGTCCTACTGTATAGCACAGAGAACTATATTCAATCTCCTGTAATAATAGTGGAAAAGAATATGAAAAAGAATATATATATGTATAACTGAATCACTTTGCTGTACAGCAGAAACTAACACAACATTGTAAACCAACTCTACTTCTATTAGAAAAAGAGGCAAGAGGGAAAGAAAAGAAACAGGAAAACTCTTCACAGGATGTGGCAAAGAATAATCTCTCTTCTGGTGTGATTTGCTGTGCGTTCTGTGTTGAGCAGGCCCTGCAGAGCCTTTGGGGTGTGCCCATACTCTTCTTGGCCCTTCCTGTCTGTGCTTGGGGACCAGGTGATGATCTCAAGGTTTCCACTCCCAGCCTTGCTCAAGGTGAGCATCTTTATCCCTTGCATTTTTAAGTAAGCTTGCCTCCTCCAATATGCTCTGCAAAGCAGTACCTGCTGCTGATTGCTTGGTCCATGGAAGGCCTCGCTCTGTGTTTTCATCACATGTGCTGCTCTGGTTTATAAGAAGCACAGGCATTGGCCATTACATGTGAGTTAAGGTGCCTAGTATTTCCTTGGCTTCCCATTCAAGTCTCACTAGGGCCCTGTGAAATGGCCCTGAGACTATCCCCCATCATCAAACAGGCTCTGACAGATGCAGAGAAAAAAGTGACAGGTCCAAGTCAGCGCTGGGATGTAGACCCAGGTGACCCGAGGATAACCCCTGCCTTTTTCTTGATCACATCTTCATCACTGCACTGGCTTCTACCTTGTGGTCACGGACAGAGCTAGAGCTTTACATCAGACAAACAACTTCCTTTATAAAGTTTGACTTAAAAACAGACTCTCCATTGGGAACAAGTGCCAAGATTTTGCTGTGTTACTCTCAAGATATATTTTTTTCTTGTTATTGTCTCATTATTCACATTTGCCATCTATTTTAAAAAAATTTTTACCAGAGTACAGTTGATTTACAATGTTGTGTTAGTTTCAGGTGTACAGCAAAGTGAATCAGTTACACATATACATCTATCCACTCTTTTTTTTTTAGAGTCTTTTCCCATACAGGCCATTACAGAGCATTGAGTAGAGTTCCCTGTGCTATACAGCAGGTTCTCATCAGTTATCTATTTTATATACAGTAGTGTGTATATGTCAATCCCAGTCTCCCAATTTATCTCTCCCCCCACTTATGCCCTGGCAACCATAAGTGTGTTTTCTACGTCTGTGACTCTACTTCTCCTCCCAAGGACCATTAGTGTGAAGGCTACAGAGTACCCAGTACAGGGCCCAGAACTCAGAAAGAACTCTAAATAAGAGCCAGTCTCTTTCTCTTTGCTTTCTTTTGGCTGGTAGGGGGTAAAGCTGTACTTTATCCAAGCACGTTAAATGCATATCCAAGCACGTTATTTTATTTGTTCTAGGGTTTTTGATTCATTTCAGGTGTCCGATCAATAATAATAGAAATGACGATAGCAATGATAATGGCCCTGATAACGGTGCTGCAATCATTTCCGTTAGCCTCTGAGAGATCAGACTGTCATCTGAGGTATATGCCAGGACAACGCGGCTCATGCAGCTCCTAAGTGCCCCGGTGGCCTGCATCCTCCACAGCCCCGCTCAGCCAGACCATAAGGAGACATCTGTTTCTGTGAACTTATAAATATCAAGGTTGATGCATTACATGAATGCTTCGGAAGCTCTGTTTCATACATGTGTCAGAGAGCAGCATCCAGCAGCTAGGTCAGGCAACAAATATTTTGCAAGAAGAACACGTATTCCTGGGGGAGATGTGAGTGCATTTCCCTGGCAAAGCATCCATCATGTTTATGAACATACTCAAAGAAGATGAGGTCTTTCCCTGGGTGAGTTCAGTTCAGAATGAGCAAACCAGGCTGAGAAGACACAGCGGGTGCCTCGTATATTTTCAACTTTCTATCAAAACCCACTTTAACCTGGAGTTTTAAGAAAACAGTTATGATTGAGGAAATCTGCATCCATGTTGTGTGATGAAACCGTGAAGCTGGAGAAGGTTTTTTGTAATTCTGTAACTCACCCTATTTTAATCTGGGCTCCTGGCGTTAGGTGCACTTATTTTATTAAAAGAAGAGTAGGTTCAGAAATTGTCAGTGTCAGGTGACTAAACTATAGGTGTAGTGGCAACAGCCACTGGGCAAGGCAGTCTGTTTTTGAATGGATATATGTAAATATACGTATTACTGAATCACTTTGCTGTACACCTGAAACTAACACAACATTGTTAATCAACTATATACCAGTATAAAACAAAAAATTAAATTTAAAAAATTATAAATTTCCCACTTAAAAAAAAAAAAAGGCCGTCTCCTTTTCTTGGTAGAACACGGAAGATGCCCGCAGACTCAGGGATGCAAGTGTGAGATGTTTTGCATCCCGTGTTTCCAATGCAGCCAGCATGTCCTGCAGAAAAAAGGTGTTCTGGAAACAATTTGAAATCTCTAATTTAACCTCAGAAGGTGTCTGGACATGATTCGCCTCAACATGATAGTCTAGCGGGAAATTAAACCCATGTATTTAAAAGTGAATAGAACAATCCACAAGTTGATAGGACATTAGCATGGCTATAATGGTGAATAGTAATAAACTAGACTATAAAGAACCATGTAGAAGCCAGAGGTCTACACCACATAATATTCACACCAGTTCCATATGTTCACTCAGCATTTAAGAATAGTACAGAAAACACTTTTTTTTTTTTTTTCCTGAAATAGAGCTCTGGGGTTCTCTGGCTGTTTTGAAGCCTACTTTATAAATACCAGTGGAAGGAAAGGAAGTACAATCAACCACACGCAAGGGGAAAATTCAGCAGTGCTTTAAGCGGAGTGCAACTAAATTATCTTGGGACAGTGAAGACAACTCTATTTTGAAAAATTAAGGTTTAGCGGGGGAATGTTGATGTTTTTCTCTCTCTTCCTGTGATGTAGTTTTGATTAAGAAGTTTTTGAGACCAAATGTTGACGAGCTGTACAGAAACTGGTCCTGAAGCAAAGGCGATGGGGCTCGGGTCCTGCTCCTGTTCCTGCAGAGCTTATTAGGCACTGGATTCTGTGAAGTGCTGCAATATAGCATCCTCCTTAGGCTCACTGCCACCCTCCGAGAGAGGACACGTAAACCTGCTGATTATTTTAGATTAGAAAACTGAGCGTTCCAAGAAAAATAAAGGCACATCCTTGGTCTGCCTTCCGCGAATTAGAAGTCCAGCAAGGTCGTGCTTCTCATTGGCATTCTCCTGTTGCTTTAGTACTTTTATTTTTGTTTGTTTTTTTGTTTTTGTTTTGGTTTTGTTTTTTTAATTTTTTAAATTTATTTATTTAATTTTGGCTGCGTTGGTCTTCGTTGCTGCACACGGGCTTTCTCTAGTTGCGGCGAGCAGGGGCTACTCTTCTTTGTGGTGCGAGGGGTTCTCATTGCGGGGGCTTCTCTTGTCGTGGAGCACAGGCTCTAGGTGCATGGGCTGAGTAGTTGTGGCTCACAGGCTCTAGAGTGCAGGCTCGGCAGCTGTGGTGCACGGGCTTACTTGCTCTGTGGCATGTGGGATCTTCCCAGACCAGGGCTCGAACCCGTGTCCCCTGCATTAGCAGGCAGACTCTCAACCACTGCGCCACCAGGGAAGCCCTAGTACTTTTATTTTAATGAAGGATTTTTTTTTTTTAACTAGGGCAAGAGCTCTGATTTTTAAACAAATCACCCAGCCTTTTTTATTTTTTAAGGAGAGATACAGGAGAAATGACTAGGAAACTTTGGTGCCTGCTTTTGATAATCCTATCATTTTTTGGATAGTTGTCCTTTGTTTTAATTTTCCATTTTCAGACAGTGCAAGGAGGGACCAGGATGGGGATGAAGACTGTGGCTTGGGAGTCAGACTGAAAACTGTGGCCTCAGATCTTACCAGCTCTGTGGCCTTGGGCAAGGGAGGCCAATGTTCGCCCACATCCCACAAGATTGGGTGAGGATGGAAAAGTGGAAAGGTCAATGCATTTTTTTAGGGTAGACAATTTGTGAGCAAAAAAAATCTGCTTGGTCTCTTCTTTTATAGTATTAGCCTTTCGATTTATTTTTTATCCCATTGCATTGGCTAAGATTCATGGGACAGTGTCAAAAAACAGCAGTTATGGCAAGCAAATATCTTACCTTTTAAAATTTTAATGGGAATAAGTATTTCACTTTCAAGCATTAAGTAAAGAAGATTTCCTTTCATTCCTAGCTTGCTGAGCATTTTCATCATGGATGGGTATCAAATTTTATCAAATGCTTTTTCAGCATCGGTTGAAAGGATCATGTGAATTTTCTCCTTTAGTTTGTTAATTTGAACCAATTACATTATCAGTGTTGCACATTCCTTGCATGCCTAGGATAAACCCAACTTGGACACAAAGGGGAATGACTTGGTCATTCTTTTAATAGACCATTAGATTGAATAAGTTCATAGTTTATTTAGGATTTTAGCTTCTACGTTCAGATAAGAGGCCCATTAAGTATACCAAAGATAGGTCAGCTAGGACACATAGGTGGCAATAATTAGTAGTTGCCATACAAAAAGTTTAATGGGTATAAAAAAGAAACACCTAAAGGTTAAATGAATTTCTCATGCTCAGAAGACATGGACTTGATGTACTGTTGTCTAGAATCGCCAGGGGGTCTCTGGGCATCCTGGGTGTAAGTGCTGTTCTCTTTTTGACACAAATTCTCATGGAATTTCCTGTGCAGGTTACTGCAGGTCAGCTCTTGGAGAAAGTCCATAAACAATTCGGGGTGAAGGAGCTCTCCTAAAGGTAGACAGAAAGTTATATTTCAGCCTGGAAATTTAAAAAAAAAGATGAGTAAGGACATTATTTTAAAAATCCATAAACAGACACAGACTAAGAGAACATGGACTTAGGTATTGGAGCTTTGTGGGGTGGGAGCAAGTGGGCTGGACTTGAATTTAGAAGAACTGGGTTCAAATCCTAGGCCTTTCACTTATTATAGGGATTCTTAAACTGGAGTTCCACGAATAGGCTTCGGAGGAGACTACAATTCCAGAAGTAACATGGAAGGTTATGTGTCTCTGAATTTTTCTGGGGTGGAAGTATCATTAAAAAATGCAATAGCTCTGATTTACTCTTTGTTTGACTTTGGGATTGTAACTTTAATTTTATGAGCTTTCAGCTGCCTTCTCTGTAAAGGGAGGATCATAAGCCGTAATTACTTCAAAGACTAGATACAGACTCAAATTATAAAAAGTCAAACGTAAGTATCTATGTACTGAAAGAGATGCTTTGAGAATAAGTAAATACAGTGTGCAATAAAATCTTATGGACATTTGCCTTCAAAGCAAGTTTATAAAATGTTCAACAAATATATAGATAAATTGAGGCATCCCAAGGGCAGAAAAGTAGGGTTCTTTCATAAAATTTTTATATATTCTTTCCCCCCAAACCTCACTAATATCACCACAATAGAAAGTGTGGATCGGGCTGGGTTGACCTTATGAAATATTGCTAAAGCAAGCATTTCAGGGAGGCCTCCTGATTTGTTAATAGCGGAATAAATATGCATCCTTATTTTAATGGAACACAGGGTAGAGGATACTGGCCTTGTAGTAAGTAGAGCCATAGGAAGGGATATTGAGTTTAGGGAATGAAGCTGGCAGTCTCCTTTGCTCTGTCTCTTTCATACTCTTTATCATCTTTTCTGTTTGATCCAGGTGGATTGATTGCTTCAGGCTCTTTTAACTCAGAACCTCCACACTTGAAGGGTCAGCTTTGTTTCTTTCTTGTCTGATTTTTGAGTTTCCTATTGAATCATATAAGGACTAGATCATTCCACTTTGTGATTTGGGAATATCAAATAAAGTGGTCTCCATGCTGTCATTCATTGCATATAATCTGTTTCCCAACTGACCTCGATTGCAAAATTCTGAACAATCAAAGGGAGCTAGCATGGTGATAATAATATCGACTACTTGGGAATTCCAAGGGGGTCCAGTGGTTGGGACTCTGGGCTTTCACTGCAGAGGTCCCGGGTTCAATCCCTGGTCGGAGACCTAGGATCCTGCAGACCGTGTGGCACTACCAATAATAATAATAATAATAATAATATCCACTACTTTTACAGTCTTACTTTGCAATTCTCCACATGAAATTCCATTTTATGAAATAGTTTCCATTTCACTCCCCAAATAAAACTTGTCATAGATGTGTCAAAGAAGTAGAATCATTTCTCTTATATAATTATATGACTGAACAAAGGCAAAATGGATACTATGAAAATTCTAAGTGCAGTGAATATTGCACAAGTAAATTATAGCATCAAAAAGAATAAGGTGATTAGGTATCAAGCCAGTGGAAAACATTTTATTAGAAGATGTGGAGGGGGACCACACAAAGCTTAAACATGATTAATATTGCATTTCTTTAGGGGGAAAAGAACTATGTATTTTCCAAAAGTTAAGCGTGTGATCTTTGTGTATTTGAGTTGTGTGTGTGGGATTTGCCAGCATTAGGCTAAGGGTTTTATATATGTACGTACCTCAACTGATCTTCTATTATCGCTCTCATTTTACAGAAAAGGAAACTGAGACTTAGAAGAGAGATTTTGTAAATTGCCTAAAGTTTCCTCAATAGCAGGACGAGCATTTGAAAGCCATGGTCTTCTGAGTCCAGATTCTACATTCTGAGATTTGTTTGTACACAGATCTTCTGAGTACAAAATCAGGTACCCAGATAAAGGGATTCATGTATTAAACCCTCAAGATGCCTGAGAGTTACTGCAAATGGAAATTTTAGATTAGAAACCACAGACAAAGCACAACTAATCCTGGTCTGTTTTCTTGAAATTGAGCCCTCTGTCTTCAGGGAATCCAGTTCCTATGTCCTTTCTTGCTCTTGTTTCCGGATGAGTGGGAAAAGTCAGTCAAGAGTTCACTGTAGTGTAGTTCCAGAAAATACACAGAGCCAGACCCAAGGCAGAATGACTAAAGAATCACCTGACCCACTGGAGTATCCCCTCATTTAGAAACATTTATTCCTACATGAAGCCACCCCAAATGCTGATGGCCATGCCTATGGATGTTCAAGAACAGAAAGCACCTGTCATGTGACCCCATTTTTTTAGAGAAGATTTTCATTAACATCAAGGAAAATTTTGTTTGGAAAACACATAGATAAAAATGTAACAGTGTTAATTTCTGGCTCTTGAGAGCGTCGGTCAGTTGTGGGGTCTTTCCTGTTAATCTATATTTTCTATTTTTCTAAAGTTTAAGTGATACCATGTCATGAAAATGGACGTTTTAAAAAAACAATTCAACAAGCAGTTAGTCAGTGTCTACTGTGGGTCAGACATTTCACTGGGCACCAAGAAGACAAAGAGATTCAAGCTGCAGGGCTGTAAATTCCTGCAGGCGCTGGACCCTATTGGTCTCGTTCACCTCTCTTGACACATTGGCCGAGACGGATGCACAGTAGGGCCCTGTAAATACTTGTTCCATACGTGGATGGAGAGAGACTGACCGACAAGTGAGAAATAATATTTTATAGGTGCCATGATGGAAATATACACAAGCCAGAGTGTGTGGGTCAAGAAGGGGGAAATCCAGCTGGAAGTTGGGGGAGGAGGGATGTCAGGAAGTGGAGACTTTATTCAGGATTTGATGCCTGAACGGAGTCTTCTATTGAGAGGTGAGTGGGGTAGGAGGGAAGGGTGCCCAGGGTGTGAGGAAGGAAGAACAGAACAGACAAAGGAAGCTGTGTGGGTCAGCACATGCTGGCCAGCTCAGAGTAGGTGGGAAAGAGAAAAGAGAGAGAGACTATCCTAGGGAAATGAAGCCTCTAGAATAGTAGGGAAAGTCAACTTTAACCTTTTGCAGGTGCAAAGACTAAAGATTACACGCAAAAAAAAATTAAGGTGCTGAAATATAGTGGCATGCCAGCGCAGAACAGAAGAGAATCAACAGACAGAAGAAAATACAGGAAGAAAGGCGTTACAGAACAAAGCAGAACTAGAGGTATTCTTTTAGAAACTCTAATTAAATGCTATTTCCATTTGCATAGAAACGGCACAAGTTGTTATTTTGGGGTGGTGAGAGTTTTGAGTAGTTTTAATGGACTTTTAGCTTAACTATCTTTTTTTTTCTAAAATAATTATGCACGTTGTCACTGTGTCTTTAATAAAAATGTACTTAAAGAGGACATTGGAAGCTCACTAAATAGGTTATATAGTTATACAAATATTTAGTAACGTGGTTTTGAAAAGCCAGGGAAGGGATTCAATTCATTTCTCAATAAATCTTTTTAATATCTATCTAAAGTGCTAAGTATTTTAGAAAGACAGGCAGATGAAAAGAGAGAGAGAAAGAAAGAAAGGAAGAGAGAAAGAAAAAAAGAAAGAAAGGAGGAAGGGTGGGAGAAAGGAAGGAGGGGAGGGAGGAAAGAAAGAAAGAGGGAGAGGGAGGAAGGGAGGAGGGAAGGGAAGACAGAGGAGAATAAATTCCTCTAGATCTTGCTGTGTATGGAAAGAGTAGACCCCACCTATGGGCAAAAGCAAGTTTCAATACTTCTTAAAGAATTTCATCTCAACAAATACTATTTATGTCTGGGCGTGCTATTATTGTCACTCATTAAGAAATAACCAAAAGTATGTGTAAAATGAGTCAGAAGAGAAAGAGACTGTCTGATGCCATAACTAACTGGGTCATTGAGAATCGGTTGTCAGTTATGGTCTCACAAATAACATGTAAATCAATAATAACCATGCATCAACTCACTGCTAACCTGGGGAATAATGTTCCTCACTGGAACAAGAGTTTTACTAGCAAACATTTTTTTTCCCTGAGTTACCTTAGCAATACATACAGACTTCCTAAGAATCTGAGCTGTCTCCTCCCCTCTTTGTAAAAAAAAAAAAAAATCGTTCAGAACTATTGGAATTTCATCTTCAATGTTTCTGCTCTAGTTTCTAACTTCATATCCTTTTCATCTTAATTACTTTAATCCATAACCACGTACTGTGTCAGCAGCGCCAGACCCTCTTCCCACAACTTCACATGCAGTCTCTTTGGCAAATACAGAGCATGTCATTTTCTGGATGAGTAACAGGCACAAAGTGCATTGCAATAGATGATTTTATGCCCCGGCTCCTTGTTTAATCAAATCAAAGCAGATGTGGTTGATTACATGGACAAAAAGCTACTGAATAAACACATTTGTTCAAGAGTAACTAAGCATTAGATAATATTATGTAATGTGGAAGTAACTGCCTGGCGTAATGTTATGGTTTCCATGGCAACTACATCAGTGAAGGGTAAAGGAGTTCAGAAATACTGGTTTCTTTCAGCGCATTAAAGGGAAAATCTACATTCACATGATGTTTTTGGTGTTGTTTTTTTTTTTTTTTAAAGTAGTCTACTCATTAGAAGGTGACCTTAGGTATTAATAAGTAAAAATAGTGGGATTATAATCTTAGAAAAATTTTGCTTTTCCTAAGATTTTGGCTTTGTTTTCCCTAAGTTCTTTAGGGATAGGAACGAGGTTCCACTTGACAGAGGGAGAAAGAGACATGAATTTTACATGGGATGTGCTGTATTCCAAGCTTAGCTGCCCTCACAGGTAGGATCCATGTGCCATGGATGGGTTTTTTTTTTTTTTCTTCTTCTTTTCCAAAAACAAAGACAGCGATGGTGATAACAAAAGGGAAAGTCCCACCCAAATTCTGAACAATGCAGAGGATGGTTCCTGCGGAAAACAGAAAAGATTAATTGTGGGAGGGGAGGCGGAGAGGAGACTGTGTTTTGTATTCAGCCGGGCTCTGCAGCAGCACTCCCGGCCCCTTTATCTGCTGCAGCAGCGCAATTACAGCGCAGGGAGGAAGCAGGTGCGCTGGGGGACCATCAGAGCCCAGCCCCAGCATTGTTCTGCTTTTAGTTATTTCATTTTAATCCTCTTAGGTCAGATGAGGATGAAGTTAAACACACAGATTCTTTTGAATTGCAAGTTACACATTCATAAGACGTAGAGAAATCCAATTATTTTTTATCCTGTGGTTGAAGGGGAAATTCATTTCAGTGGTCAGAAGGAAGGGCTGAGGGCCAGGAGAGCTGAATTCCGCCCTTGTCTCCTTTACCTGCCCTCTTCACACCATCACTCCTAATGGCTCAGGTGTGGTTTTCCCCCAAAGGCTGGGCTTTTAATTATGGGAGATTTAGAGGCTCCTTCCAATCTAAGGATGTTCATTTACTATGAACCTTAACTTTATAATTCCTCTTCAGCGGTTCCTTGTTATCCCACCCCAAGAAGGTTAGTATCCTTCTAAGGTGTGCTTACAGGGCACATGGCATCACCATTTCATAGTTTAATGACTCCGGGAAAGATGCATAATTACTCTGGGCCTCAGATTTCCCTACATATAAAATGGGGATTTAAATGCCTGCCTGGGAGTGCTATGAGGATTTGCCTTTCTATGTGAAGTACCAAGAACAGTATTGATACCAAATATACATGAACTCTTATGGTCCTTCATCATTACCATTGATCAGGAGTATGTCTTCTTTAGGGGATTCACAAAGTCCTTCAGAACTCAATTGTCCTTCTCTAAGCTGTTAAGTAATACTTGACATACACCTCAATGGAGAAGACAATTAGCAAAGTCACCAACACTGATTCTATGTTATCATCATGGTCTAGGGCACGGGTCAGAAAGCCCTTGAGTCCAATCTGGCCCACTGCTTGTTGTGGTTAATAAAGTTTTAATGGAACACATCCATGCACATTCATTTATGCATTGTCCACAGCTGCTTTTGTGCTATAGAGCAGAGTTAACTAACTGCGATCAATCCTCGGATATTTATACCTGCCCCTTTGCAGAAAATTCCTGTGATTGCTGGTCTAGGGTAATTATTTCCAAATTTACATGAAATTATTGACTTCTATTGACTCCCTGAGTGCAAGATTTGGATAATTCAAATACCCTATTTTGTGTATTAATATCCCTAATAAAAGTAGAAGTTCTAGCTTCTAAATACTTGGAGAAAAAGATAGAATCATACAGAAGTATAGCTGATGGATCTTGCAGCTGTTCTGCCAACGGTTGGGGAAATTCGCTCTGTTCGTGGCAGAATAAACATTAGGCATTTGCTGTCCTAGCCCAGTGAGCTTAAGATCACCAGGAAGAAGCCAATAGCCTGACACATCCGGGTTTACTGACCAAGGCAATGAGAGAGCAGGTTGCCTCAGAGGGCGTCTCGCCAAAGGAAGAAAAAAATAGAGGCATTTAGGACTCTGGGGAAGGGAGGAGTCTGGATGAAGTTTGAATGAAGTGGTGTTTTGATAGGCAAAGTAGTGTCGTGTGCAGACCAATATCAGGTCTAGACTGAAAAGTGTTTCCGTGGAAACAATAAAGTTAAGGTAGATAAAGAACGTGGCGCCTGGAAGCCTTTTATCTGAAGTCCCACACCTGGCTGGTAAATCGCCACTGCTTCCCTACGTCCAAGAGAAACCAGGTTTTCCAGGCAAAAGTGGGAGGTTTCACTCTTCCTGAACCGATTTCCATCAGAGGGAGGTTCTGCCCATCCAGGATTTTAGAGAACAAAGATTCTCAGTGAGTCACTCCAAGAAGGGGCTCTTGTGACTCATTAGGGTTGCAGTATGTCCTTGGGAAAAATAGTGTTTCCTGTCAACTTTGCAGCTGGCTGTGTCTGTTATTCCAGCCTGATGAATGGCCAGGCAAGTTTTTCCTTCCGCCGTATATGAGCTCATTTTTCCTTTTTCACCAGGGAGGTAATGGTGGTAGGCGTGGAAGGTGGGGAGGTGCAGAAAGGAAAGCAGGAGGGAGATGGGGTGGGTCAAAGCGGAGAGGTCAGTTCAAGGCAGACGATACCCTTCCTACTGCCTAGCACAGAGCCTGACATATCGCTCCCAACATAATAAACAGAAGCTGATACCTGAGAGGATAGCATTTGAATGGTCGTGAAGAGTCTTCAACATCAAGGTGTAGGGATAATCAAACGGCCCTAATATTAGTAATTACACCCTCACATAGAATGTCATGATGCTCATTTTAACATTTAACCAGAAAAAGGGAACACAGGTGCTGACCTCCAACCATCAAATGTATTATGAATTTTTCCCTTAGACACTCACAGATTACTGTCAGGGTCATTCTTCATAGTAACAACTGTCGCTCGGGAGCCACCGGTCTGAGTAACGACAGTCTGTCTGTGGTTTTAAAGAACAGATTTTAGAACCTAAGAAGGACCCGATTCCTGGAGTGTCGGGGTTTATTTTTGGATGTGTTTGTGAAAGACAGGATGTCCTCAGTGCTGTGTCAGAAATGGGTCAGGAAATGAACCTTGTGACTCTAGGACTTGAAAGCATAGCAGAACGCAAACACGTTGACCCCGTGATCCTCTTATTTCCTCCGTGTCACCCTCGTGGAAATGCAGGAAGTGGAACTGGGAGAGGCAGCCTATCTTCTCCAAGCTCCCAGACTTCCATTCTCTGTAGGGGATAGCTGGGGCGCTCCCCGTCTCCTGTGAGCTCGGGGGTGGGATGAGCGGAGAGAAAGAAGCTTACCGCTTTCCCCTGTTCAGAGCACCTCCACCTTGCAGACCACAAACTCCTTGTCCCCATCACAGACTGTTCTTAGCAGATCTTTATCTCTCTGAAGCTCTCTTGACCTTTACGTGTTCACTTCGTGCCATCTCTATTTTTTTAAAATTTATTTTATTGAAGTAGAGTTGATTTACAATGTTGTGTTAATTTCTGCCGTACAGCAAAGGGATTCAGTTATACGTACATACACTCTCTTTTTCGTATTCTTATCCATGATGGTTTATCACAGGATATTGAATATAGTTCCCTGTGCTATGCAGTAGGACCTTGTTGTTTATCCATCCTATATATACTAGTTTGCGTCTGCTAATCCCAAACTCCCAAACCATCCCTCCCCAACCCCCTTCCCCCTTGGCAACCACAAGTCTTTTCTCTATGTCTGTGAGTCTGTTTGTCTTTCATGAATAAGTTCATTTGTGTCATATTTTAGATTCCACACATAAGCGATATCATGTAGTATCTGTCTTTCTCTTTCTGTCTTACTTTGCTTAGTATGATAATCTCTAGGTCCATCCAAGTTGCTGCAAATGGCATTATTTCATTTTTTTATGGCTGAATAATATTCCATTGTATATATGTACCATATCTTCTTTATTCATTCCTCTGTTGATGGACATTTAGGTTGCTTCCACGTCCTGCCTATTGTAAATAGTGCAGCTACAAACATAGGGGTGTGTGTATCTTTTTGAATTATAGTTTTGCCTGGATATATGCCCAGGAGTGGGATTACTAGATCATATGGCAGCTCTATTTTTCATTTTTTGAGGAACCTCCATACTGTTTTCCATAGTGGCATACAATCTCTATTTTGCCAATTTTTCTCCCTCTATCTTCCACAAATCACTACTAGTATAAGTTATCTTCAGTCTGGAATATTCTTTCCAGCCTCCGTTCTCTTTCTCTTTTCCTCATTGCCACTCCTCCATGAAGCCTCTGGGCTAGCACGAACCCATCCTAGCAGCATCCCAAGAGCCTGAGGACTTTTACATGAATTAACTCCACCTCCAGGTCTCGTTCCCTGGAGTTGGGGAGGAGGTATGGCAAAGGAGCCAGAGCTGGAAGGTAGTTAAAGCAGTAAAAACAGATTTTACCCAGAAACTATGACAATAGGGGAAAAGAGACCTCAGTATAGAACCGGGCTCAATTCCAAGTACAACAAGGACAATTGGGGATTTATAGCCAAGGAGCAGGGTGCGTGTCAGTGGATGGAAAACTATGAAGAGGAGGGATCAGGGGTAAGAGGGGACGTGCTGGCTAAACAGACCACAGGATTCTTGCTGAAGTCAGCCCAGGGTGATGAGATATCTGATCAAGCATTTGATGAGATATCTGATCAAGCATTTGATCAGATATGGGGGGTGGAGGACTCTTTCTGAACTGACTTATCAGGATTCATGGTAAAACTAGGCTGCTGTGCAGGTCTGAAAAGGATGAGGCATATTTGAGAAAAGAATATGAGGGCCCTGACCAAAGTCTGGTTAAGGAGAGAGGCTTTATCGCATAGGAAACCAGTCCTATTCTGGAAAATACTGACCCACAGGCTATGAAGAGAGATGGGCAGAGGAGATTGTGAGTTGCACATAAAACAGGTAAATTTACCTTCGGGAGGCTGGCACGAGCTGTGGGGAAGTGGAGGGATTGAGAGTCTGCTTGGTTCGCGAGCACCCTGAGTCATCTTGCTCCGTGGAAGGATGGGGGCCAGCACTTGGAGCCCGGGTGAAGGAATTAACTTTGATTAGAAGCAGCTGGGAACAGAGCAAACCCCTGAGGTCCTCAGATGAAGGAAAAGGCAACTTGTGAAATACAGGCCTATAAGCTCACCCTCATCGTTCAGCTAAAATAATTGTTTATAGTATAAGACATCTATCAAGAGGAGGGAAAAAATCTAATGGATGGAAACTAACTAGCACCAAACCAGAGAATAATAATGAAACCTGGGACCAATTGCAGCGTGGTTTTCTTAGGGACCGATACTGCCAGACACACTTAATAGCTTGTTTCTTGAAAACAAATGTGTATGTGAACACACACACACACACACGAACATATCACCCGAATGAATGGTTAAGAGGAACACAGCAGATGTTACTTATTTGGACCTTACTAAAGCACTTGATAAAAACGTCTCATGAAATTTGACTTGCAAAACAAGTTCAAATTGGCTGGAATAGGAGAATTCCGACGCAGATTGGAAACTGGCTCCAAAACCAGAAACCAAAGGTAATGGAACTGATAAATAAGTGGCAGCAGATCTAGTTGCTGGAAAGTGTTTAGCAGATGCCCCAGGGGTTAGTGAGTTTATTAAAAATCTTTATCAGTGAGTTGGAAGAACCAGTGAACAGGATGTACGGGAATTCTGCCAGGAATACTAAGTTGGCAAATGTTAGAGAAAGCAGGGAAGACCAAGTTCTGGTGCAGAGGGGTAAGCAGAGAGGTTAGACGTGTGTATAGGAGGAAAAAGGAAGGAACAAAATGGGATGCATGTGGGGAAAATCTCAAGAGCGCTGATCTGTAGGAGGTTAGGTTGTGGAATGATGTGAAGCAGACAGCAGAGGGACGACGGTGGAGAGGGCGAGGAAGCAGCAAACTGAGGGTAACTTGGTGAAGCTGTTCAATGGCCAGCAAGGAAGAACCCAGGTTTGTGGGGCCTGGAGTTTACAGAATTTGGGGAGCCCTCTTTAAGAAAAAGACAAAAATTATTAACTTAAAATTAGGTACAGGACCTTGAACATGGACACAGTAAATGAAGGGCCCGGAAGCATAAGCTTGGTGAATTTCATGGCGACTCTGCCTACGGTGGCCAAGCACAGCATCAATAAAAGGTTTTCTTCTCCTGGTGTGGGTAAGAGGAGGCGAGATGGTGGGGATGGAAAATGAAGGTAAAGAGAGTGAAGAACGCTTGGTCTGTGTCCTCGTGGGAACCAAAATCTTGGAGAGATGCACTTGGTAGGCAATTAGCAGGCAACTAATTGTTCTTTTGGAACAGATTCTGAAATAACTTATACCCTTTTCCATTATACCGGTTTTCCAGTTCTATCAAATATCTTTGGTCACATTTATAATAGTGAGTTTTTTGAGGACAGGACCTCCCAGTGGCCAGACCATAGCAGATTTCACTGGTTCTTGAATGTGTCAGAATCTGGCTAAATGCTCACTGATTCTGTTTCCTTTTCCTGGTTTCACAGAAAGACCATGGATTAAGGGGCAATAAGAGGGGTGAACTGGGAGGTTGTTACAGTAATCCAGATAATAAGAGTGTAGTTGACTGGGATGGGAGATGGAAAAAGAGTGGATTCATTTAAGGAATGTTTAAAAAAGCAAGAAATGGCAGGACTTGGTGCTCAGTTAAATGTGGGAGTAAAAGACAGAAAGGCATTTTTTTAAATGTCTATAATTCTTGCATTTGAAACTAAGAGAATAGAAATGCCATCTCATGAAAAGTTGTTCCCAAGCTCATTTTATTAACTGCAGGGTGTTCATGGGGTTATGTTTGGGAGGAGACAAGAGCCTTAGAGGCATGAAACCACCTACATTATACTAAAAGCTTAGAGGTAAGAAAAATTTGCAAGCTTGCCAGGACATTGTAATCTTTTCATGTTCAAAGATATTTATTGCAACATTGTCATTGGAAGGAATGAGGGGAATTTATGGATAAATGAGGATATCTTCTTACCTTCATACCAACACTCTACAGCCAACTAACAAGTCACAAGGACATCCAGAAGAGTCATAAAGTAAAATAGCAAGTTGCAGAAAGTGATGAAAAATGTGAGACAACTTCCGTTTTAAAAAAATAAGTGTTGAGCATAGGAAGATTCATACAAAGCTAGTAACAGTGGTTACCTCTGTGTGATGGGATCAGGGAGCAGAGAGAAAAGGAGAAAACCACTTCATATATTTATAGGATGCTGTATTTTGGGTGAGATAATTACACACACAAATATACATTGAATGGCTTTAGAAGGACTTTGAAAAACTTAAGATGCCCTATTCAGTAGAGTTATTATGATCTTCCGTTGCCAGGTCTTCAGATCATTGCTGTACAGAGACAGATGGAAATCAGATGAAAAATGACTTGGCCGTGTTGAAGTGGTTGAGCTGAAGCAGGCCAAGCCTGAGCTCAGTTTCAGTTCCGTTTTCTGAGAAGCCCCGTGACCTGGGTGCACATCTGTTAGACACACCCAAGCAAAGCTGCTTGGTTGTAGGGTGTCTTGAGCCCAATTAAGGCTCAGGATGACGCTGAGTTTGTTGAAGTCAAACTATAAGCTAAACACAGCCTGGGGCTGCCCGCAGGGTGAACCAAGAGAGACAAAGCAAGTCGAAACATCCAGGGAAGACTTATCTGTGCTGATGAACTGGGGGTTACTTGGAAGTTTCATTTATTCCACTGAAGGGCTTGCAATCATCTTCGGATTGGTTGTTACCTTCAAATCTGCAAAATTTGCAAATCTGCAAAATTGCCTCGGACATCATGGGAGAACAGACTTTGCTCACGGGACTACCATTACGTTTTGTTTCCAAAATGAGCTAGAAATGCCCATAGAAAGGCTTTGTCTTGCAATATTCTATATCGTTTTATTCTGTTTGGATTTCCCATCATCTGTAAAGAAAACAAATAGCTTTCTTGTGAGTAGTGTGTTTGGGGCAGTATAACTATAATCAGCTTCAATTTCGAGTTTCTTCTGCTCATGTTTCATTCCAGCCAGAGGTGCTGGAGTCTGACAGTGTCCTTTCTTTGTATATTGATCTTGGTCTATAGCAACTGCCTGATGAACGTAAAAATTATGTTTATCATCTGCCAGATTTTTGTTGTGAGATTTAATTTTTTTTTCTCTACAAGCTGTTCAAGTGTTCCAGCTATAGAGACCAGATGGTTTTTCTATCCCCTTGATGTTTCCTTCATGTGGATGGTTGTTTGGAGATGTTCTCAGGCTGTACCATGATCGTATACTTTGTATCGTTGCTCTGGTTAACATCGCGGCGTTGACACCTTTGCCAGCATGAAAGAATATTCAGTCTATCAATGTCTAGAAACCACTTAAAATAAATGGCCCCGTGTGTTTTGAAATCATGTGGGGAAACCCCAGTTTTCTAGTAACCATTAATAAATAATTACCCCTTTGTTAATGCATCCTGCCAATTCCATGATTAGACAGAGTTGATGGATGTCATAGCTGGTTCGTAGCCCCACGCTCATTGGAATGTGCTTGTCTTGTATTCCCCACAGGTGTAAGCTTCCAGAGGGCACATGAGAAACGTGCTGTACCCACGCCATATAAAGTATTTGGTGGATTTTTTAAAAATTTAGAGAGACAAAGCTTTTCCCCCATAAGCTTTAGCCCAGAGCCTGTTCTGTAGATGCCCAGTAAATACTTGCTCACCGATTCAGGATTTCAGGCTGGTGATGTGGGAGATCACATTTGACACACGTTTGACTGAGAGACCACTACAAACAGCGCAAAGAGAGGAGTTTCTCAGTGACACTGATTGTTTGTGTGACCCAAGATACCCAGGGATTCAGGACAAAGTATTCGGTAGTCAGTAAACAAAAGTAAGCAGCCACGTTCTTAGAACAGGGCTTAGCTCTTCTTCAAAAGCATCAACTGGATACTGAAGACATGTCAAGCCCCCCAGGTGAAGGCCACCAGGAACACACCTGTACTTGGACAAGGGGGGCTTATTATTGGCTGCAGTGAGAGAGACCACACCGTGGGGAACCAGGGTTTCTCAGTATAAGAGGGTGTTTGAAAGAATCCGTTATAGAATTTGGGCTCCTGTTGGGTGATTTGGGCGAGGATCTAAGGAAGCAAGGTTTGCTCCAGCCTGGGTTTTGTTGGAAAGCAGGGGCAGCTCTGTGAGTGGGTATCTCAAAAGATCTTACCTACAGGGAGGACAGATTAAAGCCAGGATAAAGCTGGAACTGGTCATGATGTAGCAGTGACTTGTTTGGAAAGATTGGGGGTGGGGGGTTGGGTGTCTTGTGTGACGTGTTCTGGGTAGATTTTCTGAGATTATTTATGTCCAATGGGAGAGCACATGGCTGGGCAGGAAACATCAGGTCACCTCGTGATTAACACTGAGGCCAAGATGTAAGGTCACATTAGTTCCCAGATGTGATGGGGATGGAGAGAAATGGGGAGGGGTTGCTTTCTTTCTCAGATGTCATTGAAGAAGTCGAGAAAGGAGCTGGAGACCTCAGGCTTCCTGTTTCCCTGCTTTGTCATTGCTCTGTCACTCTGGCTTAGGAAGTGACTTAAGTCAGACTGCCCTAAACTCTGACTCTCATTAGCATCCCCTCCTCCCTTCCACCTGTAAGATGGATGGACCCTCAAGTCAGGACAATTTGTTCCTCTCCATATACATGAAAACTCATCTCCTAGGACTGTCCTTTGTTAAGAGACAAAAACGTCACTTCTCTACAGGGGTTTACATGAGCTAGAAATAAGAGGATTTTAAGACTTAGGCAAGTAGGTGCATGTATTTTAAAAGTACATCCCACTCATCCCAGTTCATGGAGGCAAAAAGCCTATTTTCCTTATAGCCATCCACCTATGTATCTTAAACTACTGATGGGGTCATACAGCAGTTCACTCTACACATACTTTTCAACTCCAAAGTAGAGTGACATATAGAGAAATTCTAAATGGGAATATATTTGGTTAAGAAGCTTAAAGTATTTCAAGTGGGAGACTCTTTAAATACAGCAAACATCTATGCACATAGAGCATATAATAGGCACCAAGCAAAAAAATGTTCATTGATTTAATTAGTCAACTTGTTTTCTTTACTTAGATCAACTACAGGGAAGGAGTGGCTCAGTTATTAGAAATCCTTTTTTATCTGATTGTAGAAGTAATCCATTCCCAACGTAAAAAGTCTTGGAATAAGACAAAACAAAGAGAAATAAATAAAAATCGCCACCTGGAGACAACCACAGTTCATGGTCTGGGTCTTTCATTCATTCAGCAAATACTTAGCAATGACCATGTAGTAGATACAGGGCTAGTGGCTCAGAAGACACAGATGAATAAGACACAATCTCTGACCTCAAGGATCTCATAGCTTCATGGGCAAGACAAGTTGAATAGTTAGATAGGTAGGTAATTAAAATATAATTTGGTGAGTGCCACGGTAGATGTCATCATAGGGCATTATGGGAACCAGGATGACCTCCCCCCCCACCATAGACATGGGCGTGAGACAGGGTGGGGTAGAAAGGAAGCTCACTTCATGGGGAAGTTCCTTGCTGAACAATCTAGAAAATAAAGATAGAAAGGAGGAAAGCGAAAGAGTACAAAATCCCACCTTCCAAGAGTAACCAGATGCAGGCTCTTTATGGCGGCTCTGATTCCATCGCATGGATGTCCTGTAATTTGCTCTAATAAGCTTCACAATCTCTGTGTTGATCAGAAGTAAGAGTTTCCCAGGAAACTATTTCTATGACCTGCGTCCTTATAACTAAGCTGGTAAGGTTTTGGTGTGTAATCGCAATGGCTTCATGCCAAGCTATTCAGGAGGAATCTTCGGGATCTGGATATGATAATCCAGGGACCTAAGATTCTGAATTTGTTATATTTTTTCTAGTAAAGCAGTTTGTTGGGTTTCTGGCGTGGTGGAGGAAGGGGGTGACAGAAATAGCACGCACACGCTCACACACAGGCACCTGTGCACACACACGTGACTTCAGAAGAATCCCGTCCTCTTGTGTCTTACTGTCTCTTCTGCCCATCCCCCTCAGCCCCCTTTCTAATTTTGCCTTTATAATTGCCACTGTTCATCAGCGTCCCTTCAAGGAGCCAGTCCCCAGCAAATGCCCCTTGTTGGCAGGTATTCATCAAGCTCCATTTGTCAAGGTGGAGGCAACACCAGGGAAGCAGTGATTGTAAGAGAAACCTGCAGAAAACAAGAGTGCCTCTGTAGAGTTGTTTAGAAAATGTGGCGAGGAGAGGAATTTCAGCGAAACCGTCTTTAGGTATATTTAAACGTGACTCACTGAAGCCCACTAGTTCTCAGTTCCAGCTAATTAATATATGGAAGAGGTTTTACTTCAGAGAGATTTCTAATGAAAAAAAAAATTGTGAATAAAACGCCCACATGGATGACCCAGGGCAACCCAGAGGAATGCATCTCTCATCTCTATCAAATACAGGGAACTGACAGGGAATCTTCCACGCACACATTTCTATGAGGATGGGGTGGGCTGCTTGCAGCGACTTCAGCTCTGAGAGCGTTGGAGGTGGGTTCCTGGGAACTGAACTGATTGCAGGGGAAACTAGATGCTCAGAGACAACTCTGAAATCCTCCCGTCTCCTTTCCGCAGTTTCCAATCTTAATGCTGGTGACTTGAAGACAGGACAAAAATAAGCTGTGGGTACCAGAGAGAGAGGGAAATAGCCGAGAGTGAGCAGTGGTCCAGGCAGGGAGGGTTATCCTGAGACACTTGGCCAAAGGAGGCAGGGGCCATCCATCCGTGGTCCCTAAACTGTGGCCCCTGGACCAACAGCAGTCATCACCTGAGAATGTGGAGCCCCAGAAATTCCGAGTCAGCAAGGAAAGACCTGGCCCTGGGGAGCTGCCTTTTTAAGAGCTCCCCGTGCGATTCTGATGGTCTTTCCAGTTTGGGGACCACTGAGGTCTTTGGAAGACTTTGAAAAGTGCTCAAAAGGAGCCATTCCTCATCCAACCATGCTTCTGGCGCACCTGAAGTTTGACTACCATGACGCATCCTACTTAGACATCTGCTTGTTCTTGCCATCCTTCATTAAAATGCAAAGTCCCTTCTGATGGATGGATCAGTCCTTCGGTCTCACGTGTCTCCCAGGTGCAGGGCACTCTGCTCATCTAAGGTGGGTGAGGGAGGTACATTGTGCCAATGTGCCATGGATTTGCACCAGGCCTTCTGGCTGCAGAGCCCGTGTACCTAACCGCTCTGCAAAGCTGACCCCTACTTTACCTTCTAGGCTAGGACCTTGAAGATGGGGGGGGGGGGTCGATGGTGAACTGACCAGTTCATCTCCAGTCCTTTCTCTAGCTGCCTTGGCCAGACCTGGGCACAGCCTTACTTCTGCAGAGCAAGAGAGGGGCCAGGTCCAGCCCCGGTGCCTACCGTCACCTCACTGTTGTGGAGCACACCCACCCCATGCATTACGTGGGTCTGACGGCTCAAGTGGGGGGAAGCAAACCTCATTTGTAGTTGCTTGAAGTCAGGAGAGGGAGTAGCCCTCTTCATCATTATCTCTGTATCTTGGAGAGGAAGAGGGAGGTCTTCTGAGTAAAGGAGCTCATTGTCAGCTTGCCCTTCCAGAAAAAGTTACCCCATCCATTGCCATATCGTGGGTACTTGCTGAAGAAAATCTAAGATGTTGACCTCTTGCAGAGCTGTAAATTCTAAATCAGCAGGAAGCATTGATACCATCAGGATAAGCACATGGCATTGATTATTAACAAAGAAAATGAAGCTTTGAGAGTTTAAGGAAATTGGTCAAGGTGCCCTAGCTAGAGGATGACAGCTGGGATTGAGGAAGCTAGTCTTCTGCTGTTCATGCCACTGTCAGCATTCTTAACGAGAAGATATTTTATCTCCCAACATTGAACAATATACATTAGGATGAGTTTCTCCAGCTCCCAGAAAGGTCAACCCTACAGGAACTGTTCTAGGGAGACAGTGTGGAGGCTGAGAGCCCGGGGGAGGTATCTTGCATACTGGCCTCAATTCTCCCTGCTTCCCCTTCCATGTTCTTTGCCTCATGGCTTTGCAGTTCTCCCCATAAAAGGCATGATGTGGATTTTCTTACTCCTTGGCTCTGGGTTTGGCCCTGTGACTTTCTCCTCAGTAGAGTGGGAAGACAGCCATGCCAGTTCTGAGACCAGACCAAAGACTTGTGCGTTTTCACGTGTGTGTGTGTGCACATCTGCCATCATAATCAGAAGAACGTGCTCTGGCCAGTTCACTGGTCCCAGGAAAAGGATGAGAGTCACGTGGGACAGAGCTACCCCCAGCGGCACTCATGCTAGATCAGTGGACCTCCTGCCCACCCATATGTTCCTGAGAATAAATTACTGTTTTTTGAAGCCATTGTGTTTTGGGGTGATTTGTTATGCTGCACCTTTGTGGCAATAGCTAGCTGATACAAACTGTGTTTGAACTGTGGGATATGGGCTCAAAGCAGGTCCTGCCACTTGCTAACTTTGGCCATTATTGAAGATTTCTAAGCCACAATGTCTATCACAAAAGATAGGAAAATAGAGGTTCCAACCCATAAAAAGTTGTGTTTGTGTGGACTGAATAAATGAGATCATGCTGGTAAAATGGTCACTATAACACAAGTTGTACTGTATTAGCTACTGTCACAGCAGCCCATGCCTAGTGCAGGGTCACTGTATTGGATGCGGATGTGCTGAGTGGCAGGTTTGTGTCTGCTGACTGGTTCTGTGATGCTCAGTCTTACAAGTTTACCTGGGTGAGAGCTACACGGATATGCTCATTCAACATAATCAGCTTCCACATGCAAAACATTTCAGCTTGAAAGAGCAGGTGTGTGTGCGTCTGTGTGTGTGTGTCTGTGTGCATGTGGGCACACACACCTCTGTGTGTGTTTATTCTGGCTGGAGTGTGAGCAGAGACGGACAGGCATATTTCTGCTTCTCTGAGATTCTGTGTGATGCCCTTTATCAAGTTCCCATTATTGCAGGAAGTTGGGCACCACATTTCTTGGAGTTCATGATGCTTAAAAGAGGAGAAGGTATCACAAGACACTGGCGTGTCCTCCAGCCTTTATTTAGTTGATAAACTTTCCTTTCCTGAGCTTCTCTGTTTGGAGAGTTGTGGTTACAATCTTCCCAGTCTGAGGAGGATGACGGATGCTCCAGGACCTCGCCACCCCGCGCTCCCTCTTTGTGGTGTCAGGCGGCCTCTGTGTGATCAAATAAGCAGTGGCAGCGTTTCCAGGCCTGAGCCACATCCTCATTCATGTGGGCCCCTCCTTCAGCGAGCCTCATAGCTGCTTGCCAGCCTGCAAACTGCTGCAATGCAAGCCCCGCCAAGGCAGAAGGAGGAGCCACCTGCATTGACCGAGGCTTATAAAACTGTCGGCAGATCTGGGCCCCAGAGCTCAGACTCCCCGGCCACTGTTTTACAGTGCTGAAGTCAGCAGCTTGATTCAACCTGCATAAATAACCCCGTGGAGCCCTGCAGGGGCCTGGGGGAGGAGCGGGGTGGGAACCCAGGAAAGATGTCAGGATCAGGATACAAAACGCTGGGGAGGAGCGACAGACTGATCCACATCTGCAAAGGGAGGGTTTGGTTTTGCTTTAATTTTTCTATATGATTTCTAAATCCCGTATTGACTACATCATGTATATAATTGATCCTTAGCAATTGTTAGCCAAATGACGAATGTATTTAGAAATCTGATTGACTTTGAGGCACTTTCCCTTTGTCTCTCCCACCCTCCCTCTTTTCTCATTATAGTTTCTTCTCTCTCTTTTTTTTTCCAATTCCTCTAACCAGATCAGACATTTGACTTTCAAATTGAATAATCCCTTTGTATCTTTGGTCAATCCTAAGAAGCCCATTTTTTTCTGAACCTAAGCTGTTGGTAGAATAGTTTGCCTCCATCAGTCTCAAAAATACCTTACTGCCTCTTATTTCAGTGGTAGTGACAGTAGCCCAGATGCCAACCAGATGCTCTCCTCCTAGCTGTAACCACTCTCAACCCCAGCCAGACTGAAGAAGGAAAGTGTCCATCACTCACAAGGGCAGGGGGTCTGGGCCAGGATGAAGCAAGGCCAGGTTCCCTCTTATGGAGAAGATGGAGCAGTGAACAGCATCCGAGGTGCACCCACTGGGCCGGTGTAGCACCTTGCATGCATTCCGCCACGATGGCACTAAGTCTAGCAATCTCAATGTGCATGAAGAAAACCGCAGACGGGACTCAGCAGAGTAGCTGGTCAGTGCTCCAAGGTGCCAAGTGCCGGCTTCTGTTGTAGCACGTGAACAGGCCTGCGTGGAGAGTCCTAAATCAGATATGGGACTGCATGCCAACCTGGTCCCCTCGAACGGCACAGCCTTGCAAATGCAACGAGGAATGTGTGGGAAGCTTCTGCAGTTACGTCGACATTTTGTCCCTGGAATTAATTCAAATCAATGCTCTGCAACCCATTTGTTGAAATTGCGTCTTACCGTGGTTCCCTTTGGTTCCTCTTTGGTTTCTGCTTTGGACAGAATCATATCCCCCCAATATTCATAGTGAAACCCTAACCCCAGTGTAATGGGATTTGGAGATGGGGCCTTTGGGAGGTAATTAGGGTTAGATGAGGTCATGAGGGTGGGGCCCTTGTGTTGGGAGTAGTGGCTTTATAAGAAGAAAGAGAGAGCGCTCTCTCTCCACCGTGTGTGGACACAGCAAGAAGGTGGGCATGTGCAAGTCAGGAAGTGATGCTCACCAAGAACAGAGGCTGTCAGCATCTTAATCTTGGACTTCCAGCCTCCAGAACTGTGAGAAATAACTGTCTGTTGTTTAAGCCCTCCAGTCTGTGGTAGTTTGTTATAGCAGCCAGAGCTGACTAAGATAGTTTCCACTGTTTACTCAGATTTCTGTATTAAGCTAATGGTGACCTTGACCACATGTAGGTAGTCAGGTGGTCAATGTCACCATTTTTCTACCTATTCTTTTCTACTTATTCTTTCAAAGAATGGATATAAAGCAGAACACCTGTGCCCTTTAGAACCAGTATCCACACAAGGGAAGGGTGAGGGGAACAGGGGATCCCACCCCTGTAAGACACACACCAAAAAGTAATAATGAGAAAAAAAATACATGATAGGTGTGTGAAAATTACTTAGAAATCCTTAGAAGTAACATAGAAACACATACAAAATAACCCAAAATAAACAGGATACAAACTCTACTTTTAAACATAAGAGTTATGCTTAAATATTCTAATGCCGTAGGCTCAAAAAATTAAAACTCTTATTGCTGGAAAATGTAATTATCCCAGAGCTTTCATAAGTTCAGTACATAGTTCTCTGTTGTTTAACAAAGAATAATATAATTATAAATGATCAAGGGATTTTTTTAAACTTTCTCATTATGAATTTCCATTTCTAATGATAGTACATCTTTGAGTCAGGAGGATAAGGATATATCTTAAAGACATGAAACTCAACATCATTTAAAAAGAATTTATTTCTAATCTGCTCTGAAGTTACATGGTGCTATTTAGCGAAGCCCGTGTGCTACAATATTTTCAAAGAAATTTGCTTTACATGTCGGAAATATTCAAGTATATAGGTTTATATTCAGCTTTGAACTTTGAAAGATCAGGTTGGAAATTATATCAATGTTAACTCCCAGCTGAGAGTAACTGGTGAGCTGGCTTCCAATTATGTAACAAAACTGAATAAAATGCATAGTTCTACCTGCCCTTGCTTTGCTTTATGTCGTGCAAAAAAATCTATTTTCAAACTAACATATTACCGTAGGAGATTGGCTTGTGGTCATGATTGTGCTGATTACTTAGAACAAAAACATTCTCCAAAACTTGCTATATTTAAACATTTTATCGCTTGAAATTGATTCCTACTTCACAGGCAGACCTCAGAGTTACTGCATGTTCATTTCCAAACCACAGCAATAAAGTGAGTATCACAATAAAGTGAGTCATATGAATTTTTGGTTTCCAGTGCATATAAAAGTTATGTTTTCCCTGTACTGTAGTCTACTGTGTGCAGTAACATTATGTCTAAAAAACAATGTACGTACCTTAATTAGAAATATTATATTGCTAAAAAATGCTAACCATCATCTGAGTCTTCAGCAAGTTGTAGTAGTAACAACATCAAAGATCACTGATCACATATCACCATAATATATATAATAATAATGAAAAGTTTGAAATATTGAGAGAATTACCAAAATGTGATAGCGACACGAAGTGAGAAAATGCTTTTGGAAAAATGGTGCCGATATACTAGCTCTATGCAGGGTTGCCAGAAATCTTCAATCAGTAAAAACAAACAAACCACCCCCAAAACCCCAAAATATCTGCAAAGGGCAATAAAGCGGAGAACAATAAAACGAGGTATGCCTGTAAATTGAACTCATTTTGGAGATCTGATGAATGGTGAAAGTCTACAAATTCTTTATGAAAACTCCCTTTTGCAAAATAATACCAAATTGTTTTTGTTTTCCTTCTAACAGAATTCCAGGATCAAAAACATTTAAAAATTACTTGTTCTGTGTTAAACCAAGATTGCAAATCTTAAGACTGATCACCTTTCCTGGGCCATATTTTCTGTAATCATAAATCTCATATTTTAGACAATATTTGGGTATACAGATTGAATCAATGATGCCTATTAACGGCAGGTAAGAAGATGGAAAAAGCATTTTCAGATACTAAACCTATTTTTCAGTGAGCTCTACGTAGCATTCTACTTCAGGAAAATATAGGTTTTAAAATTGTAATTTCACTGGAAGTCACTGGAATTATAAATACATTATGAGACATGTTAGAAAAAGAATGTCTTTGTCCATTTATAGTTCACCTGGCTTTTGTAGACAGCAAGTTAATGTGTACTACACCAGTTCCTGGATGATTATGCCTGGCACATCCTAAGAGTTTTATCTAATTGAGCCTGTAGCAATAAGACAAGGCATTGCATTCATAGGAAATTCGATGACTGGATTTCAGCAAGCTTTCACCAAAACAGACTCTTTTTATCCACATTTGAAATTGTTTTGGCGTTTGACCATGTTTTGCAATTATATTTATAAAAAATTCACAAACTTTTTCTGCAGTCTCATGGTCTAAATATTTTTTTCAACACATGCACCTTGCATCCATCCACTTGTTCCCGTTTTAATTTTTTAATTTTATTGAAGTATTCTATTGTGTTAGTTTCAGGTGCACAGCAAAGTGATTCAGTCATATATATATATATATATATATACACATTCTTTTTCAGGTTCTTTTCCATGATAGGTTATTACAAGATATTGAATATAGTTATATAGTTCCTGGTGCTATACAATTATCTATTGTTGGTTATCTATTTTATATATAGTAGTGTGTATCTGCTAATCCCAAACTCCTACATTATCCCTCCCCCACTTCCCCTTTGGTAACCATAAGTTTGTTTTCTATGTCTGTGAGTCTATTTCTGTTTTGTATATAAGTTCACTTGTATCATTTTTTTTTTTTTAGATTCCACATATAAGTCATATCATGTGATATTTGTCTTTCTCTGGCTTACTTCACTTAGTATGATAATCTCTAGGTCCATCCATTTGCTGCAAATAGCATTATTTCATTCTTTTTTTAATGGCTGAGTAGTATTCCGTTATGTATATATAACACATCTTCTTTATCCATTAATCTGTCCATGGACATTTAGGTTGCTTCCATGTCTTGGCTATTGTGAATAGTGCTGCTATGAACACTGGGGTGTATGTATCTCTTCGAATTAGAGTTTTCGTCTTTTCCGGATATATGCCCAGGAGTGGGATTGCTGGATCATATGGTAGCTCTATTTTTAGTTTTTTAAGGAACCTCCATTCTGTTCTCCATAGTGACTGCACCAATTTACACTTGCCCGTTTTTGATATCATCCTTCAGAAGGTACACATGGCCAGGTAATCAACCACATTCCCTAACAGAAATCTTTTGCTTGTGTCAGAGACCAGAGATTGTTAGCTGAGAGTCACTTGCACTGAACGCAGTGCATTTAGGCCCACGCAAATCTGATGGAGTTGACATTTTTTTTGAGTTCTCTATGTGCCACCTGTGATGTTATATATGTTCATACGTTTTGTTTGACTTGGCTTTCAGAGCAGCTCTGTGAAGTAGGCATTGTTATATCTATTTTAAAGACACAGAAACCGAATCTGAAGGTAAGCAACTTGCCCAGGATCACACAGCTAATAAGAGATGGAGACTCCAGTCTTCAACTTCAAGTCCAGTCAGCGCACGTCCAACCACCATCTTGAAATGAGAACTCCCTGAGGAGCGTCCCCGCACGGACCCTGATGCCAGGGAATGTGCACAGGGCATCAGCACTGTCTTCCATCAAAACTCTCCGAACTCCACCCCTTTTGGAATATACACTGATCCTGGCCCTCTTTTAGGGTCCATGCTTCTCATTTAAGCTGCTCTTCTTGGCTTTCCGTGATCCACACCTTGGAATACTTACTCTGTATCGTAATATAGCATCCAGCTCTCATTTACCTGTTTATTACCTAATTATCGCACAGTTAGGTTACTAACCACTCGTTTTGCCTTTGGTTTCTTCACTCCGATTCCGTTTTCTTCAGGGTGCTTCTATGAACCTCTCTTTCCTTCTGTACCTTTTCTCTTCTTGCCTGTTAACGCTTTTCTTTGTCTTAGGCTAGCTCTATTTTTTTCTGTGTTCTTTTCACATCAACTTCCTGCCTCCAGTCCCCTTCCCTTTGAACGAGGGGAATTTGCTTTGTTAAAAAACAAAAAACATGTAACGTCACCGGGGAGAGCAGAGAAGCCGGGTTGTGGCGCGGCCGTGAAGGCGCTTCACCGACAACATGTCTCATTTACCGATGAAACTTTTACGCAAGAAGATCGAGAAGCGGAACCTCAAATTGCGACAGCGAAACCTAAAGCTCCAGGGGGCCTCAGCTGTGAGCTTGTCAGAAGCTCAAAACGGAGATGTGTCTGAAGGAACAGTGGGAGGTGGAAAAATTAAAAAGGCCCTAAAACAGTCTGTGACTGTGGGCTTGTCAGAAACCCAAAATGGAGACATCTCTGAAGAAGCAGTAGTAGGTGGAAAAGTTAAAAAATTCCTGAAACAGTCTATGAATGCAGGCTGGTCAGAAGCCCAAAATGGAGACTTACCTAAAGAAACAGTGGAAAATGTAAAAGTTAAAAAATCCTCCAAGAAATCTACCACACTGACCAGTGGGGAAGCAGCAATGCAGTCTCCCAATTCAGAATCAAAAAAGAAGAAGAAGAAGAAAAAGAGAAAAATAGTGGATGATACTGGGCCTGATTCCAAAAAAGCAAAAACTGAAGGCAAAGGAGACTCTGAAGATGGTGCCCAGGCTCCTGAAGAAACAGGAAACAGTGTGGAGAAGCCAGACAATGAGGACGATGACAGCGTGGTGCCCAGCCTGCCCCTGGGACTGACAGGAGCTTTTGAGGATACTTTGTTTGATTCTCTGACTAATCTTGTCAATGAGAACACTCTGAAGGCAATAAAAGAAATGGGCTTTACAAACATGACTGAAATTCAGCATAAAAGTATCAGACCACTTCTGGAAGGCAGGGATCTTCTAGCAGCTGCAAAAACAGGCAGTGGCAAAACCCTGGCATTTCTCATTCCTGCAGTTGAACTCGTTGTTAAGTTAAAGTTCATGCCCAGGAATGGAACAGGAGTCCTTATTCTCTCACCTACTAGGGAACTGGCCATGCAGACTTTTGGTGTCCTTAAGGAGCTGATGACACACCATGTTCACACGTATGGGTTAATAATGGGGGGCAGCAACAGATCTGCTGAAGCACAGAAACTTGCCAATGGGATCAACGTCATTGTGGCCACACCAGGCCGTCTCCTGGACCATATGCAGAATACCCCAGGGTTTATGTATAAAAACCTACAGTGTCTGGTTATTGATGAGGCTGATCGTATCTTGGATGTTGGGTTTGAAGAAGAATTAAAGCAAATTATTAAACTTCTGCCAACCCGCAGACAGACCATGCTCTTTTCTGCCACACAAACTCGAAAAGTTGAAGACCTGGCAAGGATTTCTCTGAAAAAGGAGCCCTTGTATGTTGGTGTTGATGACGATAAAGCTCATGCAACCGTGGACGGTCTTGAGCAGGGATACGTTGTCTGTCCTTCCGAAAAGAGATTCCTCCTCCTCTTTACATTCCTTAAGAAGAACCGGAAGAAGAAACTGATGGTCTTCTTTTCGTCCTGTAAGTCCGTGAAATACCACTATGAGTTGCTGAACTACATCGATTTGCCTGTCTTGGCCATTCATGGAAGGCAGAAACAAAACAAGCGTACGACCACGTTCTTCCAGTTCTGCAGTGCAGATTCGGGGATCTTGTTGTGTACAGACGTGGCAGCTAGAGGGCTGGACATTCCTGAAGTGGACTGGATTGTTCAGTATGACCCTCCGGATGACCCCAAGGAATACATTCATCGTGTGGGCAGAACAGCCAGAGGCCTGAACGGCAGAGGGCATGCCTTGCTCATTTTGCGCCCTGAAGAATTGGGTTTCCTTCGCTACTTGAAGCAATCCAAGGTTCCTTTAAGTGAATTTGAGTTTTCCTGGTCCAAAATTTCTGACATTCAGTCTCAGCTTGAAAAACTGATTGAAAAGAACTACTTCCTTCATAAGTCAGCCCAGGAAGCATATAAGTCATACATTCGAGCGTATGATTCCCATTCGCTGAAACAGATCTTTAATGTTAATAACTTAAACTTGCCTCAGGTTGCTCTGTCGTTTGGTTTCAAGGTGCCTCCTTTTGTTGATTTGAACGTGAACAGCAACGACGGCAAACTTAAAAAAAGGGGCGGCGGCGGTGGCTTCGGCTACCAGAAAGCCAGAAAAGTCGAGAAGTCCAAGATCTTCAAGCACATAAGCAGGAAACCATCTGACGGCAGGCAGTTCTCTCACTGAAGACACGCCTTTGTCCTGAAATGGAATTTTTTTTTTTTTCTTGCTCTAACAAAGGAATTGTTGTTGCCGTAGGATTTGGGACTCGTCTAACGAGTATGAATGGACTTGGGGCGCCGGCACTGACATTTCCAGTGGGTCTCCTCTTCGGGGATATAAAACAGTTCAGTATTTCTTGATTGGCCAAGGACGAAGCAGGGGACCTTCTTAGTCTGTGTGATGATAGAATGTTTTTAAGTTTAAATCTTTTCTTCCCCAGACTGGTTAGTGTTGTAGTGTAACTCCTTTGGCACCTTTCCTTTCTGGCGTCTGAAGATGTGTATGGCTTAGGGTGCCGTGTCAGCCTGCCACACAGGGCAGGTGCCACACAGGGCAGCTGACACTGGACAGCTGAAATTATCTCAGTTTATTTTTTTGGTTTTGGTTGTTTCTTGGACCTTTCGTCGTTTCTTGGACCTTACTTCAGTAGTTTTCTGACCCCTCCTGAAAATGCTGCCACGTAAAAGGGCAGAGAGCTTTGGGAAATACCTAAGACGCACCTCCGGTTAAAGGTGGCACTGTGTTTTTTATATGTTGGATTTTAAAACAATGATCCTTTCTCCATTTTACTTTTTTAAGGGTAAGAAATACGGGTTGTCATTGTTATTTGAATAAAGTGCCCCAGCAGTCCTGACATGGAGGGTAGGGTGGGGATGAGATCTGAGAGTTTTGAGCCTCATTTACAGGTGTAATACTCTGCTGTTCTCCATTTGGTAACTTAGCAGACTTTTGTTTTTAAGGCACAGAGAATGGTGACACTCCTCAGTCAAACTTGTTTGTTTGAAGTGGTTTGGATTTTGGTGAGCCCTTAGAAGGCAAAGCATCTTTTTGAGAAAAATTGCCTCTTCCAGATCCATGAAACAAAAATAGATTTATGGTGAAAATTGAAAATGAACACACATCAGAATGAGCAACAAAGTCAGTGGTTTAGTCAGATGGGGTTTTTTGTTGTAGTAACTTTTGATTTCTGGTGTGTTTTATGTTTTATTTCTATGTGTTTTGTAACTACAGAATGGTTATTACATTTTGTAGTTATTTAAAACCAAAGTTGCTAGCATCATTTTGCTGTTGTACCAGTTCATGTTCATAGATTCCTATTAAATATAAGTATCAAATGTAGAAGAAACAGTCTGGTAAACAGCACTGCAGTAGGAAAAGAAAAGAATGATACACTGTTCCACATCTGGGCTCGACCACTGTCCCCCTAGCTAGACATGTCCTGGGTTTCAGACCTTGATTGCTGGACTTCCGGCATTTAATAACTGTTTCTCTTTCCAGTAACTATTCTTTTTTGTTTCAGAAATAATCATGTTTCAGAAAGTACACAAAAGCAAAGAGAATATTTAATCACTGAACAGAAGTAAATACTGCCAATATTTTGATACATAACCCTCCAGTGTTTTGTACACATACTTTTTCATTTTTTTTATCAAAGGTGTAGTAAGTCATCCTTACCCACTATTTGTAACCATCTTGTTTCATAACATTATTTTCCTGTGTCATTAAATAATTAAAAAAAAAAAAAAAAAAAAAACAAAAACAAAAAACAAACAAAAACTGCTAGAAAAGCAGGCACTTGTAATATTTCTTATCAGAACTTGGCTTGATCTTCCGTCTTCTTACGACTGATTGCTCTTCCCGAACTGCTGATTTTAAAAAACATTTTGGTAATGCATTTTCTGGTTGGTTAGATTCAAGATTAATAGTTTATGCTAAAATTCCAGTTTTCAAAGTGGGAAATGAGACACCGACGGGAGAAGTATCCTCCCTGAGTTTGTAAATCATCAGTACTGGCAGATAAGACAAGAATTCAGACCCTCTCATAAATTGAACTGAGTGAGTGGTTCCTAACATTTGGAGAGAAAGAGTTCTGGGTTTTGTCTGAGCACACGTGGGGCGGCAGGAGCTCCGGGCAATTCCGAGGCTGAGGTGGGTGTGGGATTTGGGTGATGCTGGTAGGAAATGTTCTCCCCACTGAGCTGGAAGGCACAGCTGACGCTCCCTCGTGTGAACCCCAACAGACTTCTAAGGTGGGGTTTGGTAGAAGGAGGGGTGAGAGCAAGGTGCATACTCCTATCATCAGGGAATCCCGAGGGTTTTTGAACCTCTGTGCAGGAACCAGATACAGAGAAAATATATGTATGTGTATGTATGTGTGATAAATCATACCATAGCCCCTGCCTGAGGAATATCCCCTGTTCTCCTTGCAATCAAGATTCTAAAGAAAGCAGCGGCAGTAGAAAACCCCAGGGAATAGGTTTTCCATGCAGTTACCATGGCCTGATTTATGTCCTGAGGAACCCCTTCTCTGACCTGTCTCTGCTCTGGCTGGAGTGTTTCAATTCCTCATGGCCTTGGGCTTTCAAAGAATCGAGTGTTGGTCTCCTGTCCCCTGAAAGTCTTCACTCTCATGACCAGATAGAAACAAATGCAATGGAAACAGATCTGAGTATTTATTTCTCCTTTAGATACAAGTAGCCATTGCATTACCAGATTTTAGCTTTGCTCAAAGAAAGTAATAGCTGGAAGGTCAAATGGGATCTCTCATGATTTTTTTTTTTTGCATGTGAATCCAGTGAAATGGTGTGTGTGTAGGGGAATCGACCGATTATCGAAATTAATTCAGTAACTAAAATAGGTCAAAGGATATCAAGGAAGAGGGTGTGAAGTGCTCCAGGGGCTGGACACTTATTAGCTGTGTGATCTTGGGCATGTTATTTAAACTCTCTGTGCTTCATTTCTTTATTGGTGAAGCGGAGACATATCACAGAGAGTTGTTGAAAGGATTAACTGCAAGAATAGACAGAAAGCACTTGTAGCAATAGGTAGCACATACGTTTTCAATACATCCTAGCTAGTAGAACTGTCATCTCTGTGTCTGGTTCAGGCTCTCTGTGCATGCCCCCTGCTCCCCTCCTGGTCCTTCTGTGGGAGTTAGAATCGGGGTGGTTCTCCTAGAGCTGCCTTTGGTCTCTTCCTTCTCTTCACTCTCTCCTGGGACCTGTCCCTCCCTCAGGTCCCCAGCTCTCACCTCGGCTGATGATTCTCACTCCTGTCTCTAGCTCCTCCTCACTCCGGCTCTAGATTCATCACGACAACATCCGACGGCCATTCCACTTGGATGAGCCTTCACCCCTCCAAGGTCATGGACCAGATTGCACTCATTCTCTTTCTGAACTCACATGTGTCCACGCATCCGCCAGTGGTGCTTTATTCTTCCAGTGACTCAGGTTTAAGCCGTTCCTATGTGTCAGGCACTCGGTTTTGGAGAATAAGGAGCTGAAAGAGGTAGTCCTGTCCTCAAGTGGCTTACAGCCCAGAGGAATTCTAAACTAGAAATTCCAGGCAAGAAGCACAGACTTGGACACACTCCTGCTAGCAAGGAGGGATAAAATGTAAAGGAGATTAAAAAAAAAGAAAACAGGACGATGTCTCCTGGGCCACCAGTAAGAAAACATCTCATTGGACAGGATACAGCGTCACCAGAGTCAGGAAGGCTAAAGGCACAGTCTTGCAGGAGTGGCCAGGAATTGGCTTCTGTGCACTGATGGGACTAAAAAGAGCTCTGCACTAGAGTGAAGCTCCCTTATTGACGGGGATTCAGTTTTCTTCAATTCTTGGCTACTTACAACAATGTTGCTCTAAATTCCCTTAGTCTAACCTATTACTTCAATCCAGAGATTATATTAATTAAATAATTTTAATTTCATGGCAGCTAAATGATTCTAAGAAAGCCTTTTCTTCTTGCTTGAGATTTTTCCCATCCTTGGGCAAGGTTAATGTAGCAGGTCACACACAGGTGAAGTATATCTTTATGGCCAATACTGTCAGTTCAGCCGTAACATTTAAAGCAATGGAGTATCTTGATAATGACCGTGTGCAGCATGTCCATGATGGTCTGTCTGTTCTCCTCCGTCTGTGGGAAAGGCTGTCCTTGTCCTTCTCATAGAAGACCCTCCTGCCTTCCATCACCAACCCTCTGCAGAACCCTGCAGAGTCAGGTGAATTAGTGACGCTGCTGGGGTACGTGACAACAGTTGCTAAGCAGTCCACGGTCTCCCTGGCTGTTTTTGAGATGTGTGACTCAGAGCAAGGGTCTCTGGGTCCCTGGACTTGACGGGAAATCAAGGCAGGAGTACAGTCTCTGATTCTAACAGGGGAGAAAGAGAAAGGCAGAGACAGAAAGAGGCAGAGCGTGACAGAGAGGAAGACAGAGACTGAGTTTTGGCTCTTTATCTCATCCTTGTAGGCTGGAGTCTGCTTCTAGCTCCCAAGCTCAGAGCTGTCTCCGACGTGGCATATCCGGGGCAGTGAGTGTTGGCTCTTGACTTAAGCTACACACCATCCACGGTGGGTGACATCATCCCAAGCCCCGACATAATTGTGGAGCTTCCGTGGTTTAAAGACAGAATAAATAGATAACCAAACAAATAGAACAGCACAAACAAGCAAAGAGAAAAGCTCAGGGCATGAGTTGCCCTACAACACCAAACCGATGATCAGAGATATCCTCGAATAAGTGCAGATTTGCCCAGGAACACAAAATGGGGGAAATGATGCTTTTGGTGGTTGCTAATAGGCCTCCCAGGTCCACTGGTCTACGGGTCCAGATGGAAGCAATTTGCCCCTCACTTCTCTCACAACTGCACTAGACCAACCAAATGCAAGATGAGTGTGTGTGTGCATGCACACGTGTGCACATGTGCAAATGAGTGTTTATGTCTGTGGTGTTGGAGGACCGAGCAGGGGCTTACTTAAATGTCCGTAGTGCCTGATTCATGGACTTGTCTCAAGCAATTGAAAGGAATACTAACAAGGAGAGAAGTGTTGGCCCAAATCCCTGGGGCACAAAGGAGTAGGGCAAACAGATGACAAACAATCTCTGGACCACTAATTGGCACCATTCGTCCTGCCTCAACGGATGTTACTTTCTCTGCCGGCTCTCAGGATGAGAGGGGCCGGCTTGGTTTCCTCGCCGGCACAGATCTCTGCACAAGCCCAATAAAAGAGGAACAGAGAGGCGGTGATTAAATTTCCCTTAAACTCACACACTCATTTCTTTTAAGCCCGTTTCATTTCTTGGAAACACTGCAGTGAGCTGAATGCGGGGAGGGGGTGGGTGCCCAAGAGTGGTCAGCGCCCTGCCTGTGGCCGGTGTGCACACATTTCTCTAGTTTCTGCAGACAGGACGCCGTGTGCCCCGGGCCCCTGCAGGGAGTACAGCTGAGTCCTTGTGACGTGGAAGTCCCCCATCCCTGGCACTTCATCCTCACCCTGAAAGCTGAGACCCTTTTAATGTGCTTGTAAAGAGGCCTCTTACAAGCCCTTTTAAATCTCTAACCCAGAGTTTTAAAAGCCCTGAGCCTCACACTAATCCCCCGTGAATTTACCATCCCCCCCAGGCATGGCCCATTTCCCTCGGTGAACCCTGGGCACGCGGACACACATACATTTGGTGTTGTCGGGGAAGCTTAGGGCTGAGGGCCAGTAGCCTGGGTGTCTGGTCCTAACTTTGCCACTTGCCAGCTGTGGAAGTCTGAGAAAATCCCATGACTTCGAGACTCAGTCTTTCCACCTCTAAAATAAAAGATTTAGAGAGAATGTCATAGGAGGTCATTGGTCATTAGGTCAGCACTAATGCCTCATTTTTCTTTCATTCTGGAGCCCAACCAGGTGTTCAGAGAGTCGTGGGAAACATAAATGGCTCAAGATCCATAGAGACAGTGCACTTTGTCACAGCTGGGGCCTCAAGGCTGGTGGCCACGAAGTGTCCTAGCAGCAGGCACAGCCATCGCTGAACAGGGTTCAGACTGCCAAAGCAAGGGTGTCTCCCTTGGGTTTAAGGTCTAGGATGGGGTGGCTGGAGAATGGAAAAATGAAAAAAAAAAGCTGAAATCCTCATTTTACTTTGAAATGGGCTGGGAAGGGATAAGGCGCCTCATCCAACAGCCTCTCCTAAATGCAGCATCACATGCTCTGTTTGGCTCTCAAACAGGTGTTGCTATATTGGATTTTTTAAAAATCAGAGTGAACGGGTAATTAAGAAATGAGTTCATAAGTGCTTCCTCAGTAATTTGTGTTCCTGCACTTGAATCAATAAGTATATGTGATGTTAGACTGAGGATAACAGGTCAGGGCTTCTTCTTTTAATTAATCTTTGAGAAATGCATTTTAAGTATATGTGAGAGATTGTTACATATTTGTGCATTTATATTTATAAGCACAGTCTTCTTTCATCCTTCCCTCCTCCCTCCCTCCCTCCCTCCTTTCCTTCCTTCCTCCCTTCCTTCCTCCTTTCCTTCTTTCCTTCCTTCCTTCTTTCCTTCCTTCCGTTCTCTTTCTTTCTACTGAAAATCAAATCACTGCACAAAAGCTAACTGATGTCCCTGTCGGCATCTCCTTTGGAAATCGCCTGTTCGGGCATGTGTATCTCCTTTCAGTGAAATCAATGGATGGGGTGAGTCCCAGCCCCAAGAGGGCCTGACCGAGGACCAGGCTGCCCCGTGGACAAGAAGCTTCTGCCTGTCTCCGGGGTCAGCTTTCAGCCACTGATGGCCAGGCTGCTCACAGGCGCCTCTGCTTGGGAGATGCTGGCCGCCTGTTTTGACTCTCGCCCCTCTGCACACTCAGTAACACAAAAGTGACACCATGAGAAAGATGGGGAAGAAGAGACTTCTCTGTGGAGGGTCTTCTGAGAGGGAAAATAGAAGGTTATTCTCTAAATTTGTTCCCAGTGTGTCAGGTTTCTGTAGTTCTCTGTTTCTTTCTCTTCACACTGGAGCTGACTGTCCAATCCTGAAGGCTGGGGAGAAGGAGAGTTTTCTGTAAATAACACAGTCCTATGTTTTGAATGCAAAAAGACCACACGCTCTTCCTTTTTGTCTTTTGGACACCTGTGTTCGTCAGGGTTCTCCAGAGAACCAGAACCAATAGGAGACAGATAGATATCCTTGTATGTATTCCTTATAATAAATCACATACATACACATGTATGATTTATTATAAGGAATAGGCTCAAGCAAATATGGAGACTGACCAGCCCCAAGCTCTATAGTCAGCAAACTGGGCACTGATGGTACAGCTCCAATCCAAAGGCTGGCAAGCTGGAGACCCAAGAAGGGCCAGTGTTTCAGTTTGAGTCTGAAGACAGGAAAAGGCTGATGCTCCGGCTGGAAGGCTGTCAGGCAGAGAGAGAGAATTCTTTCTTATTCAGACTTTTTCTATTCAGGCCTTCAACTGATTGGACGAGGCCTGCCCACATTGGGGAGGGCAATCTGCTTCACTTCATCTACTGATTCAAATGTTCATCTCATCCAAAAACACCCAGGATAACATTTGACCAGATATCTGGGCCCCTGTCGGCCAGACGAGTTGCACATACAATCCACCATCACAGCACCCACGTGTACATCAGTATATCGAGGCTGAGAACAAGCCTTCTTTTTCTCATCTTTTGGGTGAATGGTCTTGGCCACACTGGGGTCCTGGGTTGGATAGGGGTGTTGAAATGTTCATAAACTCTGAGCTAGAGCCTTCCTCAGAACTGTGGGGTTGCTGAGAAGACATCTAGATTCCTGGGATTACTAGGGCTGGCAATGCAGGAGGAGGCCCCGAGCAAAGCACGCTAAATATTTCCAGTCTATCTGCTGTTTTTCACTGTGTCCAAACCTACCCTGGGATCCTGGTCCTTCCCACATCCCTCCTCTGTCTCACACCTCTCTCTTCCTTCTCCCCTGACCTAGTGGCTTCAGTCCAACCACTAGGCCTCTTCTGGCTCTCAGCTGATGTAAGTGCATCCTCCAAGGGTCAACGGATCGCTCATTCATTGGGTCATAAATACCCTTAGAAATCTGACTCCCTCCCAGAAGTATCGCAACTGAAAGGTTGATTCATTTTTAAAAACTTGTTTGTTTTCCAGCTTTATTGAAGTAAAATTGACAAATAAAAATTGCGTATGTTTAAGGGGTGCAATGCGATGATTTGATATAGGTATACATTGTGAAATGATTACCATAATCAGGCTCATAAAGATACACATCACGTCACGTAGTTAACATTCTCTGTGCGCGTGTAGTGGTCAAATTTAAGATCTACTCTCTTTGCAGATTTCAAGTAGATGCCATGCTGTACATTAGATCTCCAGAACTTATTCATCCTGTGTAACTGAAACTTTGTTCCCTTTGACCAATATCTTCCCATTTCCCCCACCCTAAAGGACTGATTCTAAAGTACCCAAGTCTTTGCATTTCAAAGGAGAGAATATCTGAGATTGAAAAATTACTCACTAAATTCCAATCTGAGGGTTGGATGCCAGGTTTAGTGCTAAATTTTGTATTTCAAAGTCTGTGCTCACCAAAATCTTTGGCAATCAATGGCTAATTCAAACAAAATAAGTGTGTGTGTGTGTGTGTGTGTGTGTGTGTGTGTGTGTAAATGAATATATACTGGTACAAGCTCAGAAGTTTTAATTGATTCTTATGGTTTCTACAAGTCACTTCTCTTTTTATTTACATATTCAGTTGTCTCCCTTATTTATTTTATTCATTAAAATTAAGTTCACAGGACTTCCCTGGCGGTCCAGTGGTTAAGACTTCGCCTTCCAATGCAGGAGGCGGGTTCGATCCCTGGTCGGGGAGCTAGGATTCCACATGCCTTGGAGCAAAAAAAAAAACAAAACATAAAACAGAAGCAATATTGTAACAAATTCAAAAAGGACTTTAAAAAAAATTAAGGTCACTATGGCACTATGGCCCACTTATGGGAATATATATCATGTTAAAAAAAACCTCTCCCTTCATCAGTTTTAAATTTCTATATCACACCAAAATAGAGATCACTCTGGCGGGTAGAAAGCTGCCATTAATCTGTGCCAGATTTTCTTTACCTCGCTGATAATAAAAATGAAGCATGGCCATTTTACAATCATGTTCTATTATTATTATTATTATTAATGCTATTAATTTTGAAAACAAGTCTAAAGTGTGGTGAGCACTCAGAAGTGAACAAAGTTAATGGAATATCTCATGAGTCCAAAGAGGCACCTGGGCTGAGCATCTTAAACTGTGCTCAACAAGGAGGGGGGACGGGCCCGATGTCACGTTTTCCTAACGGGTGGATGACACGAGTCTGCCTCTGATGTCTGAGCCGCCTGGAGTGAAAGACCTGATGTTATTTTTATATTATTAGACACAATTATGAGAAGCCATAAAAGGGGGAAAAAATACACACTTCTGTATTCATATGGAAATGAGTGCCTCATTAGTAATAAAAGCTCCAGGTTATGTTACTCTGTAACCTTTTGTTCAAACACACTGTCTGGAATTTGCATAAGTAGTCAGCTGTGTATATCTCAGGGCTATTGAAATGATGTGACTCACCAATCCAGGCAGCCTCATAAACAGTGTTTTTCTCCTTTTCTGGCACCCTTGTTTTCACAGAAACACAGCTGTACAGCACCGACCAGAGGCAGAGAGAGCAGGCAGGGAAGCCCAGGACTCCTCCAAGGGAGCCCTCCTGGATTAACGGAGCCCCACTTGGGGCCACTTTGAATGAGCAGGTGCAAGGCTGCACGGTGCCACTTTTGAATTTCCCACTCCTAGGGGCAGCAAAGGGTCCTGTGAGATGGAAATGGTGCAAACATGCTGACCAGGCTTGAAGCCCACACGGAAACCGGGCTTATCCTCTAGGGTGGCCTTTGCAACTCCTTAATGTCCTACTGGAAAGGCTGGGGTGGGGGATGGCTCGAAATCCTGCTTGGGCTTCCCTGGGACTCCCATCATCCTTTTCTGGGGAATTGAGTGTAAATCCATCAAGAACACACAGAATGCATTTTCCTTCAAGTCCACACATGGAACTAGAAATTCAGTGGGAAAGAAGAGCCTGGGGAGGGGTGGGAGTGTGGAAGAACAAGGGGAAAATGTGCCCTGGGGAACTAATCACATGAAAATGTTCCAGAAGGATTTGTCCGGGTTTGCCACCAGCTTGCAAAGTCTCTGGGATTCCCATCCCTTCCGAAGTCTGATGTCAAATGAAAATCCTTTACCTGCAAGTAAAGTGAGATTTGGTGAAGATTCTGGAAGGGTCGTGGCTCCTAGAAGGCTAGTGGAAGTAGCCTGGGAGAGTCTGCACTTGACTCATGTCGAAGGGCCAACAGGTGGTCTGCCTGCCGTGGATGCACCTGAAACACGTTTGCTTTGTGAATCTCGAACGTTTTCCCACACCAGGTAAGGCTGGATGTAAGTCACTTTCAGGGAGTCTGACCCCACGACCTCTCATTTTAAATGGATGAGAAAGGGCCTGGGAGGGAAATTGTTCAAAGTATTGGGATGGCCCAGGGCACCTCTGCATGGATTTAAAAAATACATATCTGATGCAGAGAGGAGACACAAATGCTTGTCCCATCTTGTCACTAGCGTGTATGAACTTAGGTAAGTCAATCTACCTACTTTCCTGTCCTCCCACAAAATGAGAGGTGTGGAGTCTCTTGTCCCCTATGGCACTAAGTCGAGATAGGAATCTACCTCAACTGATTCAGGTACAGGTGACGCTGACACTTGACTCCTGAGGCCACCTGCCCGCGTGATCCTCCTCTGTTTTGGACGGCACAGAGTGGGAATCAGGAATCTTTGTAGAAAACTTGGGATTATCGGATGGGGAAAGTTTGGCACAGTCAGAATGCACTGTGCTGAAGTTGGGACATAAAAACCCACAAAGGAAGGTGTAGATGGGCAGATAAGAGCTGCCCAGTCTTCAAAGAGACCCACGGTGACAGGGGATGGGGAGGTATGACGAATCAGCAATGCCCTGCCTTACAGTTCTGTGCCCAGCCCTGGAATCCAGGCAAGAAAAGCCAAGTTCATTTCAGATGTAGAGAAGGGACAAAGGCCAGAAATAGGCCACTTCCTTCCAACAGGGCACACTGCTTTTTATTTCATAGGTCAAAAGCGTCAACGATTAGAGATTTGCCAAAGAACCAAGTGCAGTCTAGGGCAGCTGGACCGTGGTGAACTTTCTCCTGAGATAAAACATATGATTTAGTGCAATTCCCCAAAGCCATCTATGGAGAACGAAAAACGTGCAGTTAATATTACCACCAAGGATATACAGCTTCAGAACAGTGATTTGATCTAGGCTTGGAAAAATGATCATGTTTTCATAAGGAAGAATTCATTCTATTTAATAAGGACAGCTAAACTTGGCTAGAGGCTGTACTGGAAAGAAACCAAAACAAAACATGTAGGTGTTGTTCCAGGATTGAGGGAACGATTTTTAAGTCAAGTTCTTACCATGCTCTGATTATAGGACCTTGAAAATGTCACAGGAGCATTCTCTGCCCAATTGCCTCATTAAATTATAATGAAAGCTCACATTTATGGAGCACTTTACATTATTTTATGTTTACTTTACATTAATTTAATCCTCATAACAGCCCTCTAAGCAGACATGATCTCGGTTGACTAGATTGGAAATGAAGGCTCAGAGCGTTGAATTGCCCAGTCACACAGCTTGAAAGCAGCAGAGCCGGAACTTATATTCTGATCTTTTCAACTCTAAAGCTCACGTTCCCAGTCATCATGCAGTGTTATATACTGCCTCCCCCATCGTTAAATGGACACAGTGGTATCTGGGGTACACAGGAGGGTTAACCTACATATCAGGCACTGCGCAGGGTGATGGAAAACCTCAGTTCTAGTTACTGAGCCCCAGCTCCGGCAACGCCACCCCCACTACTATTTACCTCTTTGGTGAGAGCTTGGGAAACCATTGCCTTCTATGGATCTCATTGCTGAGTTGTTAAATGGAGAAAGTCTACCCCACTCATCTGAAGACCGGGACTGAGCGATGGTCTCATGTCCCTTCCAACCCAAAGACTCAACCCAGTGATGTAGCAGGAAATGCATGGTCCTCCCCATCTCCACGCCCCTTTCTTCCTAAGACACACCCCCAGATCCACAACCCTGCTTTAGCGCCAACCCTCTAGTCAATATTTCAATCCTCGTTTCTTATTTTCAAAAGAAACAAGATCTGTGAGTGTGGCAGAAAAAAGAATTAAGATGACAAAAACAGTGGCTAACATTTACTGGGTCCATAGAATGTACCAAGGGCTATGCTAATTGCTTCGCAAAAAACAACAACAACAAAACAAATCAAAACGGTGCTAAACCTCATCTTGTGGTCCAGGTACATAGTGGAGCTGGCATCCCTTCCTCTGAAATCCCCACCCCTCCAGCCACTCAAGCCCGAATTCTGACCAGGTGTTTGTCCACATCACACACTGTGGGCGCTGGGTCTATGGGCGTTGGACAGTTACAGCCTCATTTTCCAAAATTACGTTGTTTCTTTCCACCTCTTTTAAAATTCTCACTCTCCAAGTGCCAGTATCTCCATTGACTAATCAATAGAAAAATAACGTGTTAAGATACTCATGCTTGATTGTTGCCGGCTTACAACAGCTTAATGTGTTACCCTTCCTAGAAAGAGTCACCTAAAAAGTAGGACATGTGTTAATTCACAGGAGTTAGTGTATGAATGATGGGTGTTGGGACCATGACGGCAGGTGAGTTTTAGGTAAAGGTCTTCTAGGCACAGACCTATTAGAAAATGGACTTGAGTATATGGGGAGGGGGAAGGGTAAGCTGGGACAAAGTGAGAGAGTGGCATGGACATATATACACTACCAAATGTAAAATAGCTAGTGGGAAGTAGCCGCATAGCACAGGGAGATCAGCTCGGTACTTTGTGACCACCTAGAGGAGTGGGATAGGGAGGGTGGGAGGGAGGGAGATGCAAGAGGAAAGAGATATGGGGACATATGTATATGTTTAACTGATTCACTTTGTTATAAAGCAGAAACTAACACACCATTGTAAAGCAATTATACTCCAATAAAGATGTTTAAAAAAAAAAAAAAAAAGGTAAGTTAAAAAAAAAAAGTGATTGTGAGATTAGGATAGGTTCCAGGTTTTCTGGAGCCTTGGAGATATTAAAGAAAGGAGAAGACTCAGAAATTCCAAGCTATTCTAAATGGTAAACATACCTGAGAGACCCTGCAGGTGGTACTGGGGACAGATTGCGTGGCACTATATTGTGGAGGAATCATGAAAGGACAAACAGAGTGTTTGATGTTTTCAGCCGAGCCAAGGCACTGGGACCCTTTCAGCTCTCTGGACTTGGTCCCCCTCTTTAACATCAGTGAATTGGGCCAGGTGATCTCTGCTGCTTCTTCCAGGTCAGGTGTTCTAGGCTGGCAGGCTCCCTTCCAACCTTCCTGTGCAAACATGATGAGCTCCAGCTGAACATCCCCAGGTATTGGCTTTTAGGATAAACTCAATCGTGCTTGGAGATGGATGATGAGGATGGAGGAAGAAGGATTCCTAAACCTGTTTACTCAAAGTCTCCCCAGTTTACTTGGGCAGCCTAACAAGCACACATTCCCTAGAGCCTGGAAGTTAAGACAGTTAACCAGGGCCTCGTGTTGCTGTAGAAATAGGCGTCAGGAATTTTCAAGAAAATCAGCAAGGCAGCCAGCAGGATGAAGAGAAAGGGTGGTGCTGTCTTTTGTTGAGAGAAATTAACTGGGCTACACACGCACACACAGACACACACACACACACACAGCTTGTTTTACCACCAAATTAAGAAGGACTGAGTGAGACTGACTGTATTTTTTTATTATTATTATTTTAAGATGTTATTATTTTTTAGAGCAGTTTTAGGCTGCCAGCATAATTGAGATGAAGGTACAGAGATTCCCCATCTACCTCCACACATGCATAGCCTCCCCCGTTATCAATATTACTCACTAGAATAGTATACTTTTTTTTTTTTTTACCAAGGATGAACCTACACTGATGCATCATTATCATCCAAAGTACATAGTTTGTGTTAGAGTTTACTTTTGGTCTTGGACATTCTATGGGTTTGGACAAATGTATAGTGGCAGTTATCCACCATTATAGAACCATAAAGAGTATTTTCACTGCCCAAAAAAATCCTCTGTGCTCCACCTGTTCATCCCTCCCTCCCCATTCACCCCTCACCACCACTGATCTTTTTACTGTCTGCATTGTTTTGCTTTTCCCAGAATGTCAATTGGGACGCACAGAGTATGCAGCCTTTTCAGATTGGCTTCTTATACTTAGTAATGTGCATTTAGGATTCCTCCATGTCTTTTCATGGCTTGTTAGTTTATTAGTTGTTAGTTTATTTCTTTTTAGCCCTGAATAATATTCCATTGGCTGGATGCACTGTAGTTTATTTATCCCTTCACCTACTGAAGGGATAAATAAAGCAACATCTTTGTTGCTTCCAAGTTTTGTCAAGACTAACTGTACTTCAGCTGGGAGTGTGCCTATCTATTTCCCCACCTGTTTTAAGACTGTGATTCATGAAAATCCAGAGACCACCAAGCTGAGCTCCCTGTGCTCTACTCTGTGATGACCTAGATAGGCGGGATGGGGGGGGGGGTGGGAGGGAGGTGCAAGAGGGAGGGGATATAGGTATACATATAGCTGATTCACTTCGTTGTACAGCAGAAACTAACACTATATTGTAAAGCAATTATCCTCCAATAAAAAAATCCAGAGACCATGTCCTCTTTTTCCTTGTAGGCCTAGCACCTCGCACAATGTCGAGCACAAAAAGAGCACAAAACGTAGCTCATGAGTGAATTAATAAGGCAATAAACATTGGCCCCCACTTGCCTCTGCCTCATTCCAGTCTTCAAGCTGTGTACTGATTGTGGACAGTGAAAAGTGATCCTATTTTTTGTGATTTCTTTCTCTACTGCTCTCCCTCAAGGTTCCCTCCCTGTGGCCTTTCATAGTTTCAAATGCATTAGCAAATCTGTAAGTGGGTGGGTTTCTACATGTGTGTAGGGCGGGGAGGCGGAGCAGACGACACTGACTGACTGCAAATGCCTCCGGAATAGTCCTGCATGGGGAAGACTTGATATGTCTGAGGCACTTAAAAAACAACTACTGGGAAAGAATATTTTAGTCTCTGCATGCACGACATTTTTTCTATTACCTATCTTTCTGAGAATTGAATTTTCGAGGACTAAATGGAATTTTGGTCAGGGATTCTATTTCAAAGTCATAAAAAAGAAAGGGTCACCCTAAATATGTGAGTTGGGATGAGGCTGAGAATCCTTATTGCCCTGTGGTTTTCTCCCTCACTCCCAGCAGGTATCAACTCACCTGTCACCTCATTGGAGGGGTCTTCCCTGACCACCTCTATAACAAGCTGCTGCCACTCACATTACCATAACACTCCCTCCTCTTACTCTGCTACATCTTTCTCCACTGGACTTTCACAACTGTGACATTTACAATATTGTATTTTATTTACTAACTCAGTCTTCCTCACCAGAATGTAAGTTCCAAGAGGGTTCCATTCACCAGTGTACCCTTAGAGCCCAAAACTGTGCCTGCGTAGTAAATAATTCATAGTTGTTGGGTGAATGAAGAGATAAATAAGTGAATAAATAATTGATTGAATGAATAAATGCAACAGAGAGGAGATATTTGAAGGTGAGGTTGCCCTTAATTTTCTCACTTTTAATGGCTATTGTGGCTAAACAAACTTGTAGAATGGGAAAGAAAAAACACAGCTCCAGTGAATGGTGTATAAGATGGGTGTCTTAGTCCATTCAGGGCTGCTATAAAGAAATACCATAGGATGCATGGCTTATCAACAACAGAAACGTATTTCTCACAGTTCTGGAGGCTCAGAGTCCAAGATTAAGACACTGGCAGATTTGGTGTCTGGTGATAAGTCTCTTTCTGGTTCATAGATGGCTATCTTCTCACTGCATCCTCACCTGGGGGAAAGGGCAAGGGAGCTCCCTGGGGGTCTCTTTTATAAGGGCACTAATCCCACTCATGGGGTGCTCCACCCTCATGACCTCATCACCTCCCAAAGACCCCATCTTCTAATACTATTACATTGGGGGTTAGAATTTCAACATATGAATTGGTGGGGGGGGGGGACAGGACACAAGCATTCAGCCCACAGCAGCAGGACTGGGCTAGAAGGGGGGCAGCCTTGTATGCATTTCTTCCTCTCTTCCTGCCTGTTCTCCTGGAACTCTGGATTTGATTGCATTCCATGAGGGCAAGTCACTGAGCAAGAACAGGGCTGGCTTGGCCCATCCAGACCCTTCTGAGGCCTGCACCAGACAGAGGAGGGAGCTCAGGAATTGCCCTGTCTCTAGGGAAGACTTTGCATAGCTTGCTTGGTGTGAGATTTGAAGGAGACCCTTGTGGTGTAGGAAAATGTGTATGGGGTTTGGAATCAGAGACCAAGCTCATACGTCAGCCTTTCCACTTAACTAGCTACATGAGGACCATTTTTTTCTCATCTACACAACTGGTTCTAACACTTTCCTTTGGGGTTGCTCTAAGGATTTAAAGACACATGCCTCTGACAAGAAGTGGAGTGTGGTGTTAACAGCACAGACTCTGGGTCCAGATCACCTGGGCTCCAAACTTAGCTCCCTTGCTTACTAGCCCTATGGTTACACACTCCAGTTTCTTCATAGGGCTGTTGTGAGGATTCAGTGAGTTAAGGTCCATACTTGCATTCCTAGCACAGAAATCATCGAATAAACATTAGTTATTATTACACTCATAGAAGACACCTCATATTTAATACGTGCTCAATTAATGGTAGCTCTTATGATTATTTACTTTAAGTCCATTGGTATAAGTATAGGTTTGGGGACCAGTGCTTACCTCCCACTCGAAATTCCTGTGGTCATGGATGTAGCGCGAGATGTGGAAACTTCCTTTCCTGTTTTTCCAAACACGGGATGGTTGTGATCTGGTTACTGTTTTTCATTTAACCCAAGAGTTAGCAACATGCTTTGTCAATATAACCTTCCACATATTATGCAACAACTTCAGGTAATCACGTCAACACTTCCGGCGGTCAACAGCCATCCTAACTCTTCCGGGAGTATCTGTGTCCATCTGTAAGGTTTATCCTCCTGTCCAAGTTGATCCTGGCTCTCCCCTCCCCGAGCCGAGCTTCATCTTAATCTTGACTGATAGCCATTCCTGGGTCTGTTCTCCTGAAAAGGCAAAAGCTGGGTGAGTGTTTGGCGACGGGTTTGGACGTGGCAAAGGAGTTGAGAGCGGGGTGGAGGTTGCGGTGCCCACGCCCTGGCCATCCTGCCTTTATGCCAGTCAAAGAAGAGCCCGGAAGGTCACCCAGGAATGAATTTGAGCTCAGGGAATGTCTTTGCCAAGTGCTAGTTATTGCTATAACTGAAACCTTGACTTTCCTTCAAGATTATTTCCATCACTGCTGATGGGTTTTTCTTTTTGGGGGAGTTGAGAGGTGGGGAAGGTGAGTGAGAACACTGTGCTGGAACATTCCCCATTCCCCATCCGCCTTCCCAATTAGGCCTGTGAACTGACCCAAACCTATCTTACTCTGGGCTTTCTGGAACAGGAAGGAGCACTAAGCCACACAGGCTGCCAGAAAGACCCAAAAGTCCTAAAAGAGGTCCCTCTTGTTCAATGAAGCTGTGGGCAGTGTCATTTAAAGATTCCTGAAAGATGTCAAATAATCAGTACTCCATAATCCAAAGCCTATGCGAAAACTGCCTTAGAAACAAAAACTCCCCTTTATGGCAGCCCCTTGGTGGGGGACCTGGAGAAAATGTGGGCCAAGAATATCTATGGAAACAGCTTTCAACAAATAGAACTCCAGTCATGTCTGGAAAGAAAATGATTTTACCTTCCCTGTAAATGTTTTGGCCAAAGTTGAGTGTGTTACAGCACCCGTATTGGAAGGTAACAGCTCTGGAGGTTTTTCCCCCTCCTGTTCAATCCCCAGCTCTCTAATTCAAGGTATTGAATGCCGGGGATGGTTTGTGTAGGGGCAGGAAATCCACACTGCAGTCTTGGGAGTAAAGGAGAGCCGGGCTTCACCTGCCTGCACACACGGCTGCCTCTTGGTGAGATGCCATGTTATTTATTCGCACGACCCCTTAGTTCAGTGTAGCAGTGGGGAGCATGGGCTCGGGACTGAAAATGCCCTGATTTCAGCGCTGGCCCAACACACTGGGTGTACAATTCCCGAGGCTCAGTTTCCTCACCTGCAAAATGGGGATAAGAAAGAAACCCAAGTCATAGTGTTGTGAGGGTTAGGTGAGATGGAGTTCTTACAGAGAACCATCATGGGTCAAATGGCATTTGTTATCATCATGATATTGATTATCTCTCAAGGTAGCAGTTTGAATGTTGTATGAGAGAACCGCTCAGAGTCGATAGCTGGTCAGCTCACTCTCAGGGGTGGAACTCAGCCTTGGCTGGGTGGGCATTCTACACAGTTCCATGTTTGGTTGGCATCTCGTAGGACAGGGACAGGCTTTTTCTGTGCGACTCTCTTCCTAGCAGGTATGAAACCTCCCAGTCGGCCTCAGGTCATGTGGGGAGGGGCAGTACCTACCATCCCTTCCCTTCCTGGCAGCTTTTCTCTCTCCCTCCCAGTGAAAACCAGCAAAGTGACCATGTCCCCAGTCTTCTAAGACCAGTGAACCCAACAGGAATCTTGGAACCCAATTTTTTAAAGACCTGAGGGCTCACGATGAACCATGTAGCTTATAAGCAGCGTGGCCTCCTTGCTGCGTACAACAGGATAACGGGTTTGCACATGAATCTCAGAACACTTCACCCACTCCCTCCTGCCTGTGCCATTCCAGGGACCAGAGCAACTGATTTATTTTAGCCTTGACCATTACTGTGAGAATGTTGTTCTCAGAGTCCCACGTCTATCATCTCATTACGTCTTCCACTTAAAAGAGGAAAATGTGATTGAAAGGGGGCCAAGTCCAGGAGAAAGAGCATTTGAGTTGCTGCAGGTTCTGGGAAATGTGTATCAGACCCCGATGATCGCCGTGTGCATAGCAATAAACTTTGCCATGGGTCGTTTTGCCAATATGCTTTTAAAGTCTCAGAACAGGTGATACACTTCAACCTAGCAAATTCACTTCTAAGAATTTGTCTTATGGAAATAATCAGGGATCTATACTTCCTGGGCATCCCTGCTCTAGTTTACAGCAAGGATGTTCCTCACAGGAAAAAACTGAGAGACAACCCACTAAAAGGGATTGGATAAACTAATTATGGTGCAACCATTTTGATGGATTGCTAAGTAGCCATTAGTAAAAAGACAAGTTACAAACCAGTATGTAAAGAGTGATTCCCAGGCTTGTAATAACAAGATAGATAGAAGCTTAAACAGACAAAATGCTAACACTTTCCCCTGGGTGGTAGAACTATGTAAAGCTTTTAATTACTTCCATGTAACTTTCCATACTGCTGAAACATTTTAACTACAAATATACATTAACTTGCAATCCAAAAGGAAACAAATGTTATTATAAAAATAAAAAGAAAGCTTGTTAGACTTGGACTTCTCTTCTGTCAACTCCACATGTGTGATCTTGGACAAGCTACCTGATAACTCTGTCCTGCCCCAGTTGCCTCATCTGTAAAATGGGAACAAAACATGGGCCCATCTATCAACATAGGGTTGTTGTTAAGCTCAGAGGAGAAAGTAAAGGCAAAGGGGTTTTATAAACATTAAAATATACACATATAACATATAGATATATAGATATATAGATATATATATAGATATATATATATATAGTGTCTTTATCCTTATTATGAGATAGAGAACACTAACGTACCACAATGGTAGGATTAAGATGAATGAACCCCAACTATTTCTGCTACATTATGGCATTATCCTATGAGAAGCCCTGTAGTGTTACAGAATATTTTAATGCCATATAATGCCTGTCTCAGTGATAAGCTACAAATTTGTTTGGTATCCCAGACAAAAACAAAATCCTCTCTCTTTGAATGATGTGGGCTTTCACTCTTTTAATCACAAAACGATGCAGGCATTTTCTCTTCTACTGAGAAACGTGCATTAAAAAAGAATGTCAATTTTTTTTGTCTTCAAAGGAATATTCAATCAATAAGGTGAATGGGAATGATTCAAAATGCTGCAAGTTTTCTTTTTCGGAGTTGCCTGTGTTTAGAGGATAATTTGGTTACAGTCTTAGAGCATAAGCATAGATTGTAACCAAAATAAGACCATTGAATACAATAAAGGAAACTGCTATTATTAAAAAAAAAAAAAACTGAGAGGGAGAGACATTTGGGGAATGGAAATTAGGGCAGGTTTTGAAATATTTTCAAACCCATTTACTACCATCTGTTAGGACTCTGTGTTGCTAGGAATTTACTGTTTCCTATCCATGAAATCCTCTGACTATGGAAAACAAATTTGGTAAGAGATGATTAAACTTCCTTTCAAATGATAAAGAAGTAAAGCAGGGATGTGGTATAGAAGACTTGGAATCAGAATCTTGGACACGGCTGTTAAGGAATGTCCCTACTCCACATTTTTTAAAATATAGGGCCTTTTGAATTGTCCTAAAGCCTGCTCTACCACTTTGCTCCTTCACCTAGGAGGGACAGTTAGCTGATTATATAACTTTTACGAAGATCAGGCAACAGGAAATGAGTTCTGTGAAGTCGTTTGCATAGGACAGCCTGCAAGGGCAGTTGACAGCTGAAGATTCCCTGAGATTCCTAAAACTGAAACCAGTTTAACATTTAGATCCATTTCTCAGATTGTGGAGTTTAAAAAAATCTGTAAACAGAATGAATCTGACTGTGTTGTGAAAATGGAAATCCAACAGTAAATGAGAACTGTTTTGCAGCAAAAGTGTTTGGGTCTTAGAGATTAATGAGTGAATTTATAAAAACAACTTGTATTAGCACAGTGCTTTTATATGCCCAAAGGGCCAGCTAAGTTGAGCTGGAAATTCTCATATAGATCCCCAAGTTCTGCTCTTCTCTCCACTCATAACTCACCTGCTCTCAACCCTCCATTAGTTTCCCATCTCACCCAGAATCAGATTGAAAATCTGATTTGTGTCATGTAGGACTCTATATGAACTCACTCTACTCAAGACATACTTGGCTACCTTGCTGTTTCTTAAAGATGCAAGCTGGTTACCTCCCCAGGGCCTTTTTCCTGACTATTTCCTCTGGCTGGAAAACTCTTTCCACAGATAGCTAATCCTCTCAACTCGTTTTGGTTTTATCCTAAGAAAACTTTCCCCTGCGACCTATTAAATGAAAATTCCCCATTTCCTTGAGAGTGAGTACCACATAACTTTGTATTTATTTATAGACTGTCTGCTCCACCTTCTAAAATGGAAACCCCATGATGGTACAATTAGTTTTATTCACCGTTGTATTCCCAGCACAAAGCGAAGTGCATGGGTAGGGCTGAGAGAGATTGGAGTATTTATTGTTCAGCAAATATTCATTCCCTCTCCTGCCTTTAGAATACTACTCTGCCATATTGATGTTTACTTGGATAAGCCCCTTGTTTTGACCTCATGGTGCATGAGGAATATTTTCCTTCCCCTTGACTTTGGTTCTGACCATGAGACTTGCTTTGGTTGATGGAATTTTAGTGAACATAAATAGGTGGAAGTTCCAACCATCCTTGCCTTCTGGACATGAGAAAAACATAATTCAGATAGTTGCTGAAACTAGGATGATGAGAAACATGTGGGGCCCACCTGGACCCAGCTCACAGCCTAAATCCAAGCTCAGCCAAGTCCATCCAAAATCAGCTGGGCTCCAGCTGGCAGAAACACACATGAGCAGGAAATAAACACATCACTCCAAGATGTTATCGTTTTTTACACAGCAAAAGCCAACTGATATAAGAAGTCCAAAATGCTTATTGAATGAATGAATAGTTAAGATTTTAGTGTTTTAAAAAATTCTATTCTATGAATGTATAATGAAATATTTTACATCTTAAAAATTTATATGAAATCACACAAAAACCCAAGGATGGAAGATGTGATTTGGTGCTAGAAAATCTGTTACCCTGGGATAAATGCTTGACAACACACTCTTTTTTCAATCAAGTTTATCTGGTTTAGGGGAAAGGTATAACAAAGAGTACTCTACTTCTGGTACTTCAATGGCAGCAATTAAAGTAAATATCCAGAAGTTTTCATGTTTTCTTTTGAACAATGGATGGATGTGTGTGTGTGTGTGTGTGTGTGTGTTTTAGGGTAAAGAAGATAGTGGAATTCAGTGGGTTGGAGGGAAGAGAGAAACCTCCAAATTGAAAAACTACTTTTTAATACCATGGTGTACACCTAAGTTGAGTTATACTGCTATTAATTTTGATATGGATCTTGGTAGAGGTACATATACTGATATATTTTAAATGCAGGTGACTACTTTTTATAAATACATTTTTTCCTTTTAAGTAGATGCACAGCACTCAAATAATGCATACTACCTATCTTTCCATTAAGAACAGTTCCTGGGAATTCCCTGGTAGTCCAGTGTTTAGGACTCGGTACTTTCACTGCCTGGGCCAGGTTCAATCCCTGGTTAGGGAACTAAGATGCCACAAGTCGTGCAGTGTGGCAAAACAAACAAAAAAACAGTTCCTTAAATCAAAGAGAACACAATCTTTGCATTTTTAAAGAATTTTCTGGAAATTTCCCTAAGAACAATGTATGTAGGTATTTTTTTTAAAACTGTCATATTATTCATTATTTTTTATGGACCATAAAAAGAAAAAAAAGACGCCAGAAACAAGGAAACACTGCTGTTTCAAAGAATTTTGAACTCAAAATTGGTCTATTGTCCCAGTGTCTCTGCAGTTTTACTGACAGTAAAATTCCTAGGGGAATTCAAATGTTAGTAAAGTTTGGGTCTGTAAGTTTTCCAGTTAATGACCTTTTGGAGGCACAGATTGCAGGGTTTCACCAATTGTGAAATATGGCCAGCCATAAGATGACACCACCACTATTGCATCAACAGAAACAGGAATCAGACAGTGAACCAGAGAATGATGGACCGTGGGCGCCAGTTTCTGAAAACCCATAAATTTTGGAGCGTCACTAGAATGTATTCAGTTTCTGATGGAAGAATTAATGTGTATTTGCCAAATCTGCCTTCTGATCTACTGAACATCCTTCATTAGAAGATACCACCAACGGAGAAAAAAATCCAAACGCGTTTGACTGTATTCATGAACATTTCTGCAAATGCAACATCATTTTGCCATTATGATAATCAGATAAATGTGTTTTGTTTGGTTCTGAGGGATTTAAGAATATTTGACCTAATTATGGAATTTTCATTTTAAATCTGAAACATATGGGTATATATTCAGATATGACATAACATCCTCAAGTGTGCAAAAAGGAACATCCTGACAGATGTTCACAGTGGATTGGATATAGAAGAAATATCAGGTGTGTTTTAAGTTATGGCAGCAGCTAATTTAACTTTATTGCCAAAGAAGGGAAGAGAGCTTAACTTCTGCCTTGCCTCTCCCAGTTCATTGCATTTCTCAAGTGTACTTTGCTCCAAAGATGTAGTTTTCCTGCCAAGGCTGACCTTTATGAGTAGTCAGAATAGATTGGTTTCAGGACTCAATGTGTTTTTTCTGGGATGCTTGGACAGCTGTAGTGCCAATAAAACAAACCAACAAATGCTCCTTACCCCAAAGCTAAGGATTAAAATCCTCTCATCCTTTTTTAGGGCTTTGGTTCTTGTTATATAAAAACATTCCTCAAAAAGCAATTTTTTAATGTCTTCTCTGACTTTCCACACTTAGTGTAACAGAAGAAGGTTGGTGATTAAATCATTGTTGTATGAAAGCATATAGCTCCAGGAATGTTTACTGTGGCTGTGTAGGTCATAGCCAAACACTAAGAACCACCTTAATGTCTGGCAATGGGGCATCGATAAAATAAATCAGCCTACTTCCATGTGATGGCATAGCCACTGAAAATAACATTAAAGAAGGTTTATTATATAACGAGAAAATATTCACCATGTGCGAAGTGAAAAAAGCAGTTTATAAAACACTGTAAAATATGATGTCATTATTTTATTTACCATTGCAAATAGGCAAAAAGATACATACCAAAAGGTTAATAGGGGTTATCTCTAGGTGATGGAGCTATGAATAATTTCAATGATCTTTTTACACATATATGTCCTAAATTTTCTACAAATGAAATGATATAAATCACAACACATATCTGCCCATGGTGAGCACTTGATAAATGCTAGCCCAAATATTAAATTGTTTATAAATAAATAAATAGAATTATTACATTTAAAAATTAATTAATTAATTAATTAATTAGCCTAGAGCCCAATTTTATTGTAATGGGTTTCCAAATGCATCTGCCCATCCAAATCATCTGGAGTGTTTGCTAAAATTACTGGCATTCCTTTCTTTTCTTTTTTTTTTAAATTTTTATTGGGATATAGTTGATTTACAATTTTGTGTTAGTTTCAGGTGTACAGCAAAGTGAATCTGTTATACATATATATATATATATCCACTCTTTTTTAGATTCTTTACATTTATTTTGATTAAACATTAGTTTTAAAAATTGCATTTAAACTTCTGAGATCCGGTTTGTTTGGTGCATGTATGTGCTGGCAGACATCAAATAGAAGTCAGGGAGTAAATATAGGGAAAATGTCCCTCTCTGGTTGGGAGGGGGTAGATGGGAACTGCACCACGGACGGTGGGTTGAGGACACTGAAAGCAGACTTTGACTGCGTACTTTGTGGTGCCGCGTGGAGCCATGTTTCTTTGGCATTCGTGAACCCTGATGATGTCGTACCCTCGCTCAGAACGGAAATTCTGGAAGTCTGTGGTCCCTCCCTCCATAGCATTTCACTTCCTTCAGAATTAAGCTTGTAGATATATCTCCAAACCATTGAAAAGACATGAAGAATAATTCTCAACTCTACTTACTTCCTTAAGAAATTTTTTCATCCTTTCTGCATCTCAACAATATACTATTATCTTCATCATACAATTAAAGGTTTTTTTAAGTTGCTTTTTTAATCTTTTTTGTTTTTTTTGAGTATAGTTGATTTACAACGTTGTGTTAGTTTCAGGTGTACAGCAAAGGGAATCTGTTAAACATATACATGTACCCACTCTTTTTTTAGCTTCTTTTCCCATATAGGCCTTTACAGAGTATTGAGTAGAGTTCCCTGTGCTATACAGTAGGTCCTTATTAGTTATCTATTTTATACATAGTAGTGTGTATATGTCAATCCAATCTCCTAAGTGGTTTTTTTAAATTGAAGAAAAAATGTAGAATAATTACGTGTATCTGGTTCTAGAAACTACCTTCAGATGCTTTAAAAAAAAAAAGGGAATATGCAATTTACAAGTTGAAACAGTGTGTTCTTTCTTTCTGTTATTTTTTTTCACCCAAATTTCTCTTTCTGCCTTGTGAAATGATAGTTAATTTAACTTAACTGACCTTAATAAGAATTCAAGTTAGGTGTATAAAATGCACATAATTTTTATACTCAAAATTATCAAATCTTCTTGCAAACAAACCTATATTTCAAAGTAAACTCAAAAAATTTAAAACAGAGTTGAAGTTTTATTCCAGAAGCTAATTCAGAAAACATTACTTCCTTACAAGGCTGTTAAAAAACTGATCACCATTTCTCAGCCTAGAAAGAACAGAATTTGTGTATTGTGTGAGTCTGTTTTTGTATCTCTCTTTGCTTTGCTAAGAAACTCATTAAAATTCATTGTAGAAAGTTTGGATGTTATTTTTCAAAGAGAAGAGGAATACAAACGTCAAGAAAAATTGGGAACATTGAGAAAAAGCATTAGGGAAAGAAAATGGAAATTTTAGGAAAAGTTTAAGCATATTCAACAGTTATTATGCAATGGCTTCAGACACAAACTCATTTTGCTTTACTTGAAGCCCTCAACTCTTGTGCAAAAATTGGCTTGCTTGTAAAATGTTCATGTTCGTTTTGTTTAGAGATTGGAAAAGAACCTTCAGGAAAATATTTTGTTTATTAGTTCAGAGAGGGGAAAACATCCTTGGGGGAAAACATGATTTCATGAGATTATTCTTCTACCTGCCCCTGCAGCCTCTGCCACTCCTAGTTGTCAGCTTCTCAAAAACTCTGTTGAGGTACTTGAACAATGGTTGTACAGAGTAAGCATTTACTATGATGGCATCACCCCAGAGAAGCACAGTGGTCTCAATATTTGCCTGTTTTATCCACTGATAAAGAAGCAGTACAAGAGAAAGAAAAGGGAATTATTTTTAAAAAGTACACTAAGCATGTGTTTTAAAAATGGCCACAAATTCTTTGACACTATTCCCATTGAGAGGTGGGAGACTAATGGCCCCCTCTCGGCCCAGTGAATCTGCGCTGGCCTCAGGGACCCATTTGTAACCCACAGAATGCGGCAGAAGTGACATTGTGTGGCTTCCAAGACGAGCTCAGAAGAGGTCGTGCAATGTCCATCTTGTTGGTCAGAACATTTGCTCTTAGAACCCTGAGCCACCATGTAAGAAGCCCAGCTACTCTAAGGCCACCATGCTGTGAGGGAGTCCAAGCCACACAATGTGGTCCTTCCAGTGGTCCCACCTGAGCCCAGCCTTGAAGTCATCCCAACACAAGTGAACCGATAGGTGAGTGAAGATGATTCGCCACCCCACAGCCTAGATGATTCCAGCCTGTTTGAGTAACCCCAGCATTCAAGTCTTCCCAGCTAAGGTCCCAGAGAGCAAAAAGCAAAAAGAATCCATCCTTGCTGTACCATTTTAAATTCCTGTCCAACAGAATCTGTGATCATAATAAAACTGATTTTTTCAATCACTAAACATGGTTTTTTAACATTTTTATACATCAGGAGGTGACTGGTATATCACATAATCTGGATTTTTGAGGAACTGGAATAAATTTTTGAGGAGCTGTTAGATATGTTACTCTGAAACTCCATTTCATTTCTGAGGTGGAAACACTTAGATTATATATACTTGGCGTTTTAATAAAATATAAGGGTATGAAGTGCCTTTAGCTTTCAGTATAATGAAATCATGGGGTATCTTTATTCCAAGTCTTTACTTGGAATGCTTCAAACTGGACAAAGTAATTGCTTCCACAGACACGCCTGTAAGGAAATGACATTTTGTTTTCTGTTGGACTCTAGCCCAGTTCTGGCCATTTCTGGTGTCAGTTTACCAATAAATGCTCATCTGCATGCTCTGGCCCGACTAGTGACATATGCTGATCACATCATTGAACAAACACATCACCCAGGCAGCTTTGGGGACGGTTCAGCTACACCAGCGTCTTGTTGGGGCTACGGACAGGCCCATCATTCAATGCTTGTGGGTTTTGTTTCATAACAAGCTTTTGTTATACATTTTGAAACAAAGAAGTCTAATTTATAAATCTGCAAAATAGAAACAAATGCGCAAGAAAAAAAAAACCAGTTTAGGCTTAAGTATCTTTAATCCTGGTAATTCTCTCTTACTGCAATAACAGTTCAAAGCGATAAGATGACCTATCTATTTTTTACCTAATTATCTCTGGAAAGAAAATGTCATTCCATTTATGACACTCGAGGCCCCTTGTTTAGCTCTTGTATTCATTTGCTATTTCAAAATTCAAAAAGATTCCTATTCGTCTTTATAAACGTAGAACCCAAATCATCAAACCATCTGCTTTTGAGGAAAGTTTTCTGAATTATCATTATTTAACATTTATATACTAATTTAAAATAGATAAAACGTTTATAAGTTTCCAGAATCCTTAGGTAATTTGTATTTGTCCTGCACTTTGATTACCTGGTGTTTATGATGGCAATTATAAATGATGAAATATTTCACACATACATATGAGACTCTGTTAGGGGCAAATTGTGGTACTGGGTCTACCCTATAAACATGAAGATGGTGAGTCTGGAGTCAGAATAGAAGTTCTACCAGAATAAACTCAAATGGGGGAAACGGGGGTCAGAATTCATCACAAAACATGATTTCTAAAACATTTGTTTTCCCACTGTTATGGATTGAATTGTGTCCCCCTAAAATTCATATATTGAAGACCTTACCCCCAGTCCCTCAGAATGTGACCTTATTTGGAAATAGGGTGATGGCAGATGTAATTAGTTGAGATGGGGTCATCCTGGAGCTGGGTGGGCCCTAATCCAACATGACGGCATCCTTACAAAAAGGAGAAATGTGGACACAGACATGAACACAAGGAAAACACCACTGAAGATGAAGGTAAAGTTCAAGGTGATGCCACTACAAGCCAAGGGATGCCAAAGATTTCCAACAAACCACCAGAAGCCAGCAGAGAGGCATGACAGCCTTCAGGAACCCACCCGTCTGACACCTTGACTTCGGACTTCTGGCATTCAGAACTATGACACAATAAATGTCTGTTGTTTAAGCCACTCAATTTGTGGTACTTCGTTAGGGCAGCCCTAGGAAATGAATATACCCATAATTAGCTGGATTTTGATTTAACATGACAGTTTTTAATGCTCTTTATTTTTTTTCTTACGTGATAGTTTACAGGAGTGTAGATAATTACAGAGTGGATTCACGGTCTGTCTGGACAAAGTCTGAATTCATTCAGACAACTCCCTTGCCTCAGTTTATATGCATATGGACTTAAGCCTCTATTGAGCATATTCAAAAGTCCACTGAAGGAACCCAATCACCCTAATGCTGACGGGAACACTGATTACCGCGATCCCTCGCTAAGACAGACTGCATTGGCTCCGGTCCCTTTATCCATATGCTTCATCGGGGTCCCATGTTCTTGCACCTCCCTCTGTGTTGTTTCAGGCTTTGGTTGTTGAGGCAATGCCGTGTGTTTTCATGCTCCATCATTCACACATCGTCCCTACAGAGATCCCAAAAGCCTGCCCAGATCTGAAGGCACTTAAAGGGAAGCTTGCAGCCCTGGGAGACCCGGTGCCCGTGGTCACCTGCTCACTAATAGGGAAGTTGAGCCAGAGGTCACCACCAGGGCCCTGGGAAAACTTCAGAACACACAGAGTTATTGTGGGTGACTCGCCACGTTCTTGTATCCCTTCCCGAAGATGACCTCTGGTTCTCCAAAGCCCTCCCAGGGTGACGTGACCACACGGAAGTCCACTCCATTCAAAGAACCTGCCTCAGTCCTGGGGTGGGAGGAAAGTCTAGGAATTATTTGATCAAGTAATTCCCATGAAGGTGTGTTGCCTGGGAGACTCAGGACTCCAAGTGGCAGAGAGATGAGCTTCAACTCCAATGATCTACAACCAAGAGGAAGTGAGAGAGACCTTCCCCAGCCACAGAGCTCTCTCTAAGAGTCAAAGCCCGTGAGGTGTTTCACATTTCATTTCTGCACCACTGCCAACCCCTCACTTTGATACTGAATGGATAAGCTGATGTGTCATAAGACAATGATGGAGAAGTAGGTTTTCCATCCCGGGCCTTGACAGAAGAAGTAGCACCTTTAAAGACCTGGCACTCTTAATTGTATTGCTCAGAAACACTGTGACAGACAGATAAGCTGGTGGACAGATAGAGGGGGAGGTATAAAGAAAGGGAGCAAGATTGATGGACAGACAGCAGGATGCATGGAAAGGTTCATTCTAGATGGGGACAGAAGACAAAGCCAGATAAATAGAGCTGCTACCTAATTACCTGCTTTTTTTTTTTTTAACATCTTTATTGGAGTATAATTGCTTTACAATGTTGTGTTAGTTTCTGCTGTATAACGAAGTGAATCAGCTATACATATACATATATCCCCATATCCCCTTCCTCTTGTGTCTCCCTCCTACCCTCCCTATCCCACCCCTCTAGGTAGTCACAAAGCACTGAGCTGATCTCCCCGTCCTGCCGGGGTTTTTAATGCATCTTTTTTATTGAAGTATAGTTAACTTGCAATGTTGCGTTAGTTTCAAGTGTACAGCAAAGTGATTCAGTTATACAAATATATATATACATATAGATAGATAGATAGACAGATAGATAGGTAGATTCTTTTCCATTATAGGTTATTACAAGATATCGAGTATCTGTGCTATACAGTAGGTCCTTGGGGGTTTTTCCTCCCATATTCTACTGCCTTTTTTTTTTTTTTAACGGAAAATTTTTTGTTTTGTTTTGTTTTTATTTTTGGCTGTGTTGGGTCTTTGTTGCTGTGTGCAGGCTTTTCTCTAGTTGCGGACAGCGGGGGCTACTCTTCTTTGCGGTGCGTGGGCTTCTCGTTGTAACGGCTTCTCTTGTTGTGGAGCACAGGCTCTAGGTGCACAGGCTTCAGTAGTTGTGGCACGTGGGCTCAGTAGTTGTGGCTCGTGGGTTCTAGAGTGCAGGCTCAGTAGTTGTGGTGCACAGCCTTAGTTGCTCCATGGCATGTGGGATCTTCCCGGACCAGGGATCAAACCCGTGTCCCCTGCATTGGCAGGCGGATTCTTAACCACTGAGCCACCCTCTACTGCCTTTTTTAACCAGCTACCAGAATTGTACCATTATGCCCAGCACAGAAAGATATTTAAATGATCTCCATATTCATTCTATGACATTCTTCCAAGAAAGTTTAATTAAGTTAATGTTTGTCTGTGCCAAGTGCTGTGAAGCACTGCAGATATTAAGATGTGTCAGTTATGAAGATCCAAAAGAGATGCCCCACCTCCCTGAAGAAACCGCCTATGGACCTACAGATTGTTCTGGTGTGAGCCGTGGAAGCTGTAGCCTGGAAAATAGAGCTGGGATGCTCTGTTCTGTGTATTGGGTGTATGGCCACCAGTGAAACGGCTGGCTAGCCATCAGGTCTTTGAAAACAATATATATACATATTTAAGTCTCATTAAAATAGATGGTATCTATAAAGTGTTTAAAGTGCCTGGCATTGAAATAAGCCATTGTGATATTAGGATAGTAGTAAGACAGCATCAGCACCACAAGAGGCCACCCTTCATTCACTCACTCATTCAGTCACTTATTTACACGTCTTGAGTGTCCGCTGAATGCCAGGTTCTGATCAGGAGGTGCAGCAATGAACAAAACCATCATGAGGTTTAGCTTGTAGCAGGGGAGAATTTTCAAGAACTCCTGTTAATTCGAAAAGGACTTGAGAGGAGAAAATCATGAAAGAAATGGGTTCAAAACCCACTGGGTTCAAGATAAGCAGTGGCTTCATCAAATTCCAGAAACTATTGTCTCCTTAGAATTTTTACATTTCACCACCAGCTTTTTGCCTGATTATCTTCAGGGAGAATAGACTTCTCCCGTGGGGCAAAGTTTTCTGAACAGGGTCCTAGAGAAGATCTCTGCTTCACCCTCCCTTTCATCCTTTTTATACAAATAGTCCCATTAGCCACGTCAACATTTAGCTGCAGACTAGTGAGAATTTTCTCCTGTGGTTGGTGATTTGCCTCTTCCCACGGATGCTCATTTTCCTGGCCAGGCAGTAGAAGATGGTTTTAAAACTGGGGGGGTGGGTCTCTGTCACGGACATGAACACCCCACGGAGACTGTCCGCCTCCCACCAGATGCCCTGACATGAATGCCATCTTTCTTCTCTCCAACTTTTGGCTCTTGAGCAGGTAAAGGGCACCAGCCCCTTCTCAGATGCGGGGAGGTGGGACAAGCAAGTACCCCTCCTCTGCCTGCCATCACCTGAGGGTGGATCACTCTTCCTTGTGCTTAGTGGAAGTTACAGGGTTGAACAACAGGCACAAGAACATTCGATGCTTTGGGTTGGATTAGGAGAAACAAGTCTGTGTGTTAACACAGATGCTCTCACAATGCTTCTCTCCTCTCTTTTTTGTTGAGAGATGGTGCAGATCTACACGGCCATCTTCAGGCTTGGGCCAGTTCTTCTGAGCCCTAAAGAGTTTTCCCCAAAAGGAGACTGTTTTGTAGAGCCAGTGCCACTTCCTGCCAGCACCGTGTGAAATCCAGCACTGTGAGAGTACAAGAAAACACCTGGGGCTTCCCTGGTGGCACAGTGGTTGAGAATCTGCCTGCCAATGCAGGGGACACGGCTTCGAGCCCTGGTCTGGGAAGATTCCACATGCCGCGGAGCAACTGGGCCTGTGAGCCACAACTACTGAGCCTGCGCGTCTGGAGCCTGTGCTCCGCAACAAGAGAGGCCGCGATAGTGAAAGGCCCGCGCATCACGATGAAGAGTGGCCCCCACTTGCCGCAACTAGAAAAAGCCCTCGCATAGAAACGAAGACCCAACACAGCCAAAAATAGACAAATAAATAAATAAAATTTAAAAAAAAAACAAACAACACCTGGATTCCGACAAATAGTCTCACTCAGGAGGCTTAAGAGAAAATAGGCAAATTGATCATTGTAAAAACCTTGGATTTGCCAGAGTTCTTTAAAACAGTTATGCTACCATATCTAAGAATGGCCCATTGCTAGTTGAGACCGCTGAGGCAGAGGTTAAGTTAACCCAAGTGCCAGTACCTTTCCCAAGCTGTCAATCATTCACACTCAGAGAAGACAAAAGGAAAATGAGAGCAGGAGAGAGAGAGGAATTAGCCTGGATGCCAGCTAGTTAATTTTCACCTATCTCTTGCCAAGGTAAATCACTCCTTAGTATAAGAAATTTTAAAACTTTCACTGCTTTGAACCATTTTTGTCGTTAATTCCATGATGGCAAATCCTTTCTCTTCAGGGGCGTCTTGATCATCACAGGAAAGCCGGATCACCCCAGCCAAGTCATGATGTCTCTGCATTTTCAGTTTATAAATTGGTGCAGGAAAAAAACAGGGCACATTGGTTGGAATTGCCAGTTTGTTCAGGCTTTTCTTACTTATGGAGGGTAATAAATTGACTGTGCTTTAAGTGAACAAGGGAGAGCAATGGATAATTCAGCAACTTTAAGTTAAAAGAAGCTTTATTGGAAAATGGGCAGTAACCACAGCAGATTTTAGTCTCCTGTTAAGCCACAGATGGAGGTCCTGTTAGTGCCTGGATGTCAAGGCAAATCCAGAAGCTAGTCTGTGAAAGGAAGGAGCCCCTTACCTGGATGGGCTTGACTTCTGAGCCGCCAGGATGCGGAGCATTGAGCCCACGAAAGAGAAGAATTTTCAAGAGAAGAAGTGAGTTGGGGGGACAGAGAACTCCACTGTCTGTTGCCTCCAGGACACAAGAATGACAAGTATTATGTAAAGAAAACTCACTGTTTTTTGTGGGGGTTTTTTCCACTACACTCAGAATAATTCTGTACCCCCAAAATGTGACTTTTTCCACAATAAGAAATTCGCCAGTTCTTGGTGGTCACCAGCTGGGTGTGCTCATTCAATTGAATTGAATTCTGATACCACCTGGGGTTAGCACAGAGCCCACAGGGTAAGGGCTCAGTCCCACAAGACTCAGCTATCCATCAACAACTGTTTTTTTTTTTTTAATTTTATTGGGGTATAGTTGATTTACAATGTTGTGTTAGTTTCAGGTGTACAGCAAAGTGATTGAGTTATACATATATACATATATTCATTCTTTTTCAGATTCTTTTCTCACATAGGTTATCACAGAATATTGAGTAGAGTTTCCTGTGCTATACAGTAGGTCCTTGTTGGTTATCTGTCTTACATATAGTAGTGTGTGTATGTTAATCCCAAGCTCCTAATTTATCCCTCCACCCCACCTCCATGTTTTCTCTTTGGTAACCATGTTTGTTTTCGATGTCTGTAAATCTGTTTCTGTTTCGTAAATAAGTTCATTTGTATCATTTTTCAAAATTAGATTCCACGTGTAAGTGACATCATATGATATTTGTCTTTCTCTGTCTGACTTACTTCACTCAGTATGAAAATCTCTAGGTCCATCCATGTTGCTGCAAAGGGCATGATTTCATTCTTTCTATGGCTGAGTAATATTCCATTGTACACATGTACCACATCTTCTTTATCCATTCCTCTGTCGATGGACATTTAGTTTGCTTCCATGTCTTGCTACTGTTTTTTAGTTTAAATTAAGAAAAGAAGTAGCTGAGTGGTTCAGCTTATTGTGAAAAGTTGGGCCAACAATAGTTCTTGAAACACTAGTATTTGTGCCTGGGTGAGTGCTAAAGCAGTTCAAGAAAGAGAGAGATTGATGATGGAGTGAAAGGAGTTATATTCCTTGTCAAGGAGGAAAGACTTGAGGGGACCGTGAGATATATTTTTAAATCTTTCATTTTTTTTGAAACTATAATCGCATGACAGAAAACTTCAAAGTTCAGGAAAAAAGTCACTTCAACAGTCTTTCCCTACACTCATTGCAGTTTTATTCGTAATAGCAAAAAATGAAAAGGGTCCCAGTGTCCATCCACAGGAAAAGGAATCAACAAATTAATTAGTCTTTACACACAACGGTACACTGACTCCTTCGCACTAAAAAGGAATGAGCTGTTGATACAGGCGACATCAGGATTCATCTCAGATAGGTCACGCTGAGTGGAAGAAACCAGATAAAAAGAGTCCATTTATGCAAATTTCAAGAAGAGGCAAAACTAATTGATGGGGAATCAGAATAATGGCTGCCGCTGGCCAAAGAGGGCTGTTGGCTGGAAAAGGGCACAGAGGAATTTTCTAGGGCTGATGTTCTATATCTGGGCCATTGGGCACATACGTGTACATATTTGTCAAAACTCATACACCTAGGAGCTGGGCTTTAACTATACTGCAAAAAAAAGTTTTAAAATTCACTTCCCTAAAACTGTGTTACCCAGTCTTTTTAGTGTTACATATATATATATGGTTTGTATATATATATGTAAATTCCAGCCTGTGGTGTGGACCTCAGAGAGCGAAAGACAGGATCTCACTGTCAGGGTCTCTGGATCAAGATGAGCCCCTCATGACTGACTCCGTGTTTTTGCACAAGGATGGTGGCAGAGTTATAGATGGAGAGAAATATTCACGTTTGCCTGACTCTACCGAGCCCCTGAATAAAGTGGCGAGAGAAATGGGGTCAATGATCCAATAGGTTTATTGTTTGTTAATAAGTTGTGACCACTCTTGATAAGAATGACTCCAACTGTATCCTTTTTGATCCAGGAATAAAGTGCATCAACTATACTTGTAAGTCAATAACATTAATCTCTGGAAAATAATGACTGTTGGCTAACAGTTTATTTACTTATTACTCTGAGCCAAGGGCTTGCTGTGTATTAATCATTTAATCCTCACGACAACTCTATAAGGCAGACACTATTAATACTCTCTTTTTTTCAGAGCACAGAAAGGTTAAACAACTTGCCTAAGGTCACACAGCTAAGCCAGAGGAGAAGCCAGATCAAGGATTAATTGGAATGAGAACCAGGTAATGAGAAGGGAGTTTGGAGGGGAGTAGACAGATGGAAAAGAAAGGATTAAAGAGGGGGGTGGTAATTCAAAGGGACATTGGTTATTATCAAGTGAACCCTCATTTATGGGTAATGAAACAGGCCCAGAAAGGTTATGTGACTTCCCGAAGTCACCCATCTAATTAGAGGCAGAGCTGGGACAAGAAGCCACAATTTTAAAATCCCAGCTCAGGGCTTTTCCACTACATCAAAAAAAGAAAAAATTAATTGAATTTTTTTCACATCATGTCCAATTTTGAAATCTTTCCCCAAGGGGATTGTTGGTTAGATATTCATAGTATTATAAAATCCAAGTATTGGAAATGGCCTGGAGAGGTCCTATGGCCCTCGGCCCCAAGCTTAAGCAGCATTGTACTTAAACCATCCGATCCAGAGGAGAAACTTTCCCAGTTTTTAAAGCCTTCCAGATGTTTCTCAACTGGATTTCTTCATTTATTTACCAGAGCAAAAGAGCAGAATTTGGAAAATAGCCTGATATGCATAGGCCATTAATGGCCTCCCAGGGGATGGAGAAGCCCAAACTCTGAACGTCTAAAGCATTTTAATTCAGGATACAGTGCGCTGAAGCCCTAGGGATTATTGTAATCAGAGATGACTCTATGAATATGAATTATTTTTCATGCTGGGCTTTTTTTACTGAGAAGAAAATTTAACACAAGATTTGACATGGGAACAAGTAGCACGATTTAGGGAAATGTAAAAGGGTACGGGGATGAAGGTGAACAAATATTTCCACCTTGCCCTCCAAAATATCAATAAGCATTTCATGGCTTCCCCTTTTCTTTCCTTTCCTTGCCAGCCTCACTAGAAAAATGCCCAGTACACAAGCTGATGTCCTTTTAGAGTCCCTCCAAATTAAGTCCCAGATGAGTGATAACTCCCAACTCTCTGACTGGTTCCCTTCCACAGCTGTGTTTGCGGTGATGCAAAGATGTTTCTTGAAGTTGGGACACTGAGAGGCTAGTAAGTGAAGGGGCAGTTGCCATGCATCATCCGGAAACCAGTCTGGATCCTTGCTCACAGCACAGTTAACAGATCCTACCAAGAACCACCTGACCTCCTGTGCAGGGACTCGGTGTAGGATTAAAAAGTCTTGACAAATAAAAGCAGCTTGTTATGACACTATGTGGAGTGATATATTGCTGCTGGAGGGTGGCCCAAATAGGCCATGGCAGATTAAGCCAGATGACCTATCTGCTTTGAACAGAAATGTTCCAGCCACTTGTATCTGCTTTGAACAGAAATGTTCCAGCCACTTGTATCTGCTTCAGCAAGGAACCATCTTCCTTGAGTTGGGAAGGATGTTTAAGACTAGAAAAGATATGCATGGAATTCTGAGGAAAATTACTTCTAGCAATAACGTAGTGATGGACTACCCCCATATTCGCTGTGGATTGATCTCCGGATGCCTGTTCCCAAGCTCAGATGGCTTGCCCGTAGTACAGGGCAGGCAGGGAGCGTTTCCACGGAGCAGCAAGCTAGGTAATTCCAAGTTGTAAGGATGAGCTCGTTTCCTCTGCCCACTGTCCCCTTGTGCAGCCTGAGGAGACCGTCAGGAGAACATTCAAGGGCAGCCCTCGGTTCTCACAAGGGCTCAGATAAACTCGTGTCTGAGTCTGACCTCTCGCCTCAGATCTAGCCAAGCTGACGGATTCCCTCGGCTTGACTTTTATTTGCTCAGTTCCCTCATTTCTGGGACTAATCTTCGGGTTGCTTTTCAAATGGAGACTACAGAAGACCCCTAGCATTGGCTCCATTTCTGATATTCTGTCTCCAAAGGCTGAGATCAAAGGAAAATTTGGAAGTATTGATACTTATTAAAAACCTAGCATGGATTTCTGCTTCTAAGATGGAGACATTTGTGGCAGACTAATCCTTCCATTACGAACAACCTGGTAGCCCAGATGAAATCCCCAAATCACCTGTTTTAAAAGCACCCAAGAGCTGCTCAAGCCATGCCCAGTAGAGGGGCTAAGATTCCGGGGAGGAAGCAGCAGCTTTTATCCTGGGGCGTCATGGATTCCGGGCGAAGGCGCGGCTCGGCATATGAGCTGTACCTTGGAAGAGCTACAGAACTAAACAGTTTCCAACACGGGATCGATTCCTCCTGAAGACAGTTGCTGAGTTCTGAAACTGCACAGGGGAGGAGAAGATAAGCTAAAAACATCTGAAGAGCTGAGCGGAGCGTTCTGTGGTCTGGAGATGCTGCAGAGGCAAAGGTTAGAATTCAGTGCTCAGGCACTTCCCTGGTGGCGCAGTGGTTAAGAATCCGCCTGCCAATGCAGGGGACAGGGGTTCAAGCCCTGGTCCAGGAAGATCCCACATGCCACGGCGCAACTAAGCCCGTGCACCACAACTACTGAGCTTGCGCTCTAGAGCCCACGAGCCACAACTACTGAGCCCATGTGCCACAACTACTGAAGCCCGTGCACCTAGAGCCCGTGCTCTGCAACAAGAGAAGCCACCGCAATGAGAAGCCTTTGCACCTCAACGAAGAGTAACCCCCACTCGCCGCAACTAGAGAAAGCCCGCACACAGCAACGAAGACCCAACGCAGCCAAAAATAAATAAATAAAATAAATAAATTAAAAAAAAAAAAAAGAATTCAATGCTCACCAGAGGTGGTCCTAGGACACACCAGGTTCTCAGTGGAAGCCTGGAGGGTACGTCATGGGAAGAGGAGCAGACCAGAGGAGACTTAAAATCATAGGTGAAATAGAAAGCTTTTCCCTTCAAGAGGTGGGAAGAAATAAGGATGCCTGCTCTCACCACTTCTACCCAACATTGTTCTGGAACTCCAGGCCAATGCAATAATGCAAGAAAACATGTGAAAGACAGAATAATTGGAAGGAAGGAATAAAACTGTCATTATACATAGATGAATTGATTTTATATGGGAAATCCAAAAGAATCTACAAACAGCTTAAATTTAATAAGTCTATTTAATATGGTCTCTGGGTTTAAGGTCAGTATAAAAAAAAATCTCTATTTCTAGAGATCTGCAACAAAGAGATAATGAAGTCTTACAGTTATATCCTTTGTAATAGCATTAAGAAACATTAAATACCTAGGAATAAATCTTTTAAAAATATGTGAGACTTGTATACTGAAACTACAAAGCACTTTTCGAGAGAAAGAAAAGACCTAATAAGTGGAGGGAGATCTGACTTTCATAAATCGGAAGACTCACATTGTAAAAAGGGCAAGTCTCCCTAAATTCATCTATAGTTCGTGTGATGCCAGGAGATTGCATATGTGTGTATTTGTAAATTGATTAGCCAATTTTAAAATTTATATGAAAATACAAAGGGCTAACAATAGCCAAGGAAATCTTGGGAAGAAGATAAGGAGGTCAGGGGAGGCTTTTGAGCTCAGTCTTCGGTGGGGGGGTGGTGATAAGTGGAATTTTGTTGGTGACTGGAACCATAGCTATTTTGTTGGGTTAATCCTAACACCTATCACAATACTTGCCTGATACACAGCAAGTGCTCAGTAAAGATTTCTTAAATGTATGTATGAATGGAGGATGAATGGAGGATGGATTGATGGATGGATGGATGAGTGCTTGAGATAAAAGCATTGCAGGTTAAAAGGACAGAAGCAGAGGTAAAGAAACATGAAGTAACATTACAGTGAGTAGTCAAATATGTCTTAATCTTGTGTGTGGGATATCAGGGAAGGAGGCTGAAAGTTAAGAAGGAAGCATATTGTATCTGAATACTAGGCTTATAGGGTCTGGACTTTATTCTTTATGCATCAAACATTTTAGAAGAATGTAAAATGGTTGAAAGGTTGGAAGATAAATTGGACCAGTGACAGGGGAGCCCGTGAAGCCTACCCTGTCACTTCACTGAAATACATCGTCTTTGCTTTCAGTGTCGAGCACTGGTAATAAAATTGGAATTCTCTGCTAAGGTCATTATTCATATACTTAATATAGAAGCATTCCCAAATGCTTACATTGATAGGCACTCAATTAAAAAATCTAAGTGCTTTCCATAAGAGCCTTGAGTACCCCCAAAGCAAAGCACTGTGCTATCAAGAATGTAATGGGATTTCGTTTCAGCTTTGCCTTTTCAAAAACCATTATGACAACAACCACAACTTCTCTGAAGATCCTTACATTCGGCCCTGGTGATTTTTCTTGGTTAGGAACAGAGGTCAATGAACTCTGCTGGTCTACATCTGTTAGGGTGGGGTTCAGCTGTATGTACAGAAACTCGAAGTAACAATGTTTAAATACTTAAAAATTTACCCACACATCTAAGAAGTCTGAAGTAAAGTGGTCCATGATGGTCATGGTAGTTTCATGTTATTGTCTCCTGTTAAGCAGCTCTTCCAGAAGTTCTACTCACATCTCATGGACAGAATGAGGTTGCCTAGTTGTAACGGAAGCTGGGAATCAGGTGCATTGATGCTCCAAATAAAAATAGGGCTTGGTTAATAAGGAAGAATATTGGTGAATATTGGATAGGCAACCAGCATCATTGCTACGTGATCCATTCTTCCATTCTAAGAAAGAGCAATCTTACAGAAAGTGGGAACTTGGAGAATTTCTTTTCTGACAATTTTTGTTGTTGTTGCTTTGTAATCCCCTTTCTCTCCTAAGAAGTGTTGTCCCAGGAACTGGAATGTCCTTGTTTCTTGAGCTGGTTGAAAATGTGGCTTGTAAGTCTGGGCAGAACAAAACAATTATTCTGCAGAAGAATAAGAAGAAAAAAACAGGTGGGGGTAGGGAGGAATGCATCCTGGTGGATAAGGAGCCATGTGAAAGGGGCATAGGGAAAGGAGAGGTGGTCTGCTAACTGCTGCTCAGAGGAGAGAAGTCACAAATGAAATCTGAACTGGAGGATGAAAACCCTCGTTCTGCACCAAGAGGAAACAACTCTTCCTGTTCGTGCAACTGGCTTCTTTTTGGTTTTGTTTCATGGTCATGATTGATACGCAGTGGACATACGGGTTTCCAGGCTAACCAACAAAAACTAAACCGAAAATTGTATCGAGGAAGAATTTTCTCAGACGAATATTGAAACACATCATAGTTTGATTACTTGGAGCAGTGTGGGACTGGTTTAAACAAACAAACCGATCAACGGCCCAGAAGAGACTGCAGTGAAACAGAATTTAGTGTCTGTGTGAAATGAGAATATGAAAAGTGAAACTCAAATGTAAATCTCTTAGGGAAGCCTCCTGCTACCCCCAGTCAAAGTTAGGTTCCCTCGTTATTCTCTGCCTACCTTATTCTTTGTTTTCACAGCCCAAATAACAATTCACAAATATATATTTATTTACTTAATAACTATCTCCCCAATCAAGCTGTAAGCTCATGAAAGAAAAATTGTCTGGTTTTTAAAAAATTTTTTATACTTTGGTTACCATGTGATCAAAGCCTAGTATAGTGCTTTGCACGTAGTAGGCATTTAATAAACTCTTGTAAAATAACTGAGTTTATGAATTATTTAACAGTAAAATTATATGTTTGAAAAAACTTAGATTTCTCACCTTCCATCACACACGACACACCAAAATAAATTTTAGGTGCATTATATGCATTAGAAATTACAGAATAAATATTTTTAAATGAAGCCATGGAAAATAACAAAATATGGGCAAGACTATTAAAAATACAAAGCCAATGGAAGCAATGACAAAGGCAAATAAATATATTTGACTCTCCAAAACATTAAATTTGGGTATGTGAAATGACTTCGTAAAGAAAATGCCAATAGCAAATTGGGAGAAATATTCATAACAAATATGATAGAAAAATTAGTATCTTTAATACCATGTTAAAATTATTTTTAAATCAATAAGAAAAGAACTAATACTCCTGATATAAAATGAGCAAAGTACATGAATATACAGTTCACAAAAGAAACAGAAATGACTAAAAATTATGACAATATAGTATCCCGATTAACTTTGCCTCTTTAAAATCAAATTGGAAAATGTTTAAATAACTATAATACTCAGTACTCTTGAGCTTGTGTCTTGGAAGAATAATTAGCAGAGCTTTTCTGGAAAGAAATTAAAAGCATATATAAAGAGCCTGCATAACATTTTTACCACTTGACTCAGAAATGTGATATTTAGAGAACTCTACTAAGTATATAACATTTTCACAGATCATAAAATTGAAGGGTGCAAAAAACCCCAATAACCACAAAACCCCAACACCTCTTTTATTTTTCTATGACTAAATATCTATCTCAAGTTCCTATACCTCCTGAAATCAGATAATATGATCCAGTCAATTTCAGTTAAAACCTGTCACTTCTGTTTTTCAGGCATTTTGAATTTAAACTTATTAATCCTAGAGTCTCCCGTGCCCCATTCCCCCGGCACATTTCAGATCTCGGAAGGGGAGAGGGGAGGTGAGATGCAGCAGGACTTTGGGGGAGGAGACGGGGTACCCCCCCTCCCCAGGCAACCTCCTGCTTCGTCCTTCACCCCATTGGTCTCTGTTAATCAGCATCTTCCCTGTTGACTTGGGCTGAAATGTTCTGACCAGCGGTGTCTTCCAACAGCCCTCTCCCTTCTGAGCGGCATCCGCTGAGCTGGTACAGCGCCCTCTCCTGGTCCTGATACTGACAAAAAAGGAAGGAGTGTTGGATACCTAGAAGGATTTAAAAAAACCTTGTTAATATTTTACCCCATGTTATAATATAGCAGTGCACAGGGAAACTTACGTACAAGGATATTCATTGCATTGTTATTTTAAATTAGTAAGAAATTAGAAAAAAAAGCCAGTAAATCAGGGAATGGTTAAAAAATTAGGGTATACCATATGATAGACTATTCTTTAAAGTTATATAAAGTGATGCCATGAATTTCTTATTGCATAGGAAAATTTTGATGGCATTAAGTTAATCAGAGAAAAATAGAGTATAAGATGATCGATGTACTATGAAAGAAAGAGAGAAGAAGAGAGAGAGAGGACAAATAGGAAAAATGCTAAAAAAATTACACCCAGTATTTACAGGGATTTTCTCTGAATGATGGAAATATGAATATTTTCCTTCTTTATGCTTTTCTGAATTTTCCAAATTAATGTATTTTTCTTCAAAAGGAAATTTTCCATTTTTATTTTTTAAATCATTTTGAAGTATTTTAGTTTTTTTCTACATATATATGGGCTTTATTTTTTATTTTTTTTATTGAGGTATAATTGACATACAACATCATATTAGTTTCAAGTGCACAACATAATGATTCTGTATTTATATCCACTGCAAAATGATCACCACAGTAAGTCTGGGTATCACCTGTCACCACACATATTTACAAAATTTTTTTCTTGTGATGAGAATATGGATTTTATTTTTTAAAACAATAATAAAACAAACCATTCAACATTACAATTTTTACAATTTTTTGTATTTTGCTATGGCTTGTCCTAACATATTAAGAGCACTCTTAAATGCTATTAAAGATAATTTGAAAACATAATTTTAATAGCCCTATTTTTCTGATTATCATTTTTATGTTTTAAAAAGATGTTTTATTTTTTAATTAATTAATTAACTTTTTATTGAAGTACAGTTGATTTACAGTGCTGTGTTGGTTTCAGGTGTACAGCAAAGTGATTCAGTTATACATATATATGCATATACATATATATTCTTTTTCAGATTAAAAAGACACTTTTAAATAAAGAAAATTTATTGGAAAGTTGAGTGATTTTAACCTTTAAATGGCCCCAAAGCTAGTCGATAACAGGCAGCTATGATTATAGAAATGAACCAACAAAAGTTACCACAGATTACTATATTCAGAAAACAAAAAAGACAGTAAAATTTGCACCCCTGGTTTGCTTGTACGCTGAGTCAGATCTTTGCCATCAGGTGTCATGTAGTTCCGTACATCTGGGTATCACACAGGAAGACCCCCTGGGGTGTTATCCTACATCAGTCCAATGATTGCTTCTGAGCATTGCAAACCACAGAAACTATATTTTGCTCTTTTTCTCCCTCAAAGTGTGTGCACATCACATATTATTATACCACTCTTTCATACCAGTGACTTGCAAATTTCAGATCAGACTCAAACGTTTGCAGAGACTACTTTTAAGACAAGATTTGGGTGTGTTCACTGCGCCCGGCTGGATGCAGATGTCGGCATATAGGAGTAAGAGAATCCCCGGTTGGAGCTTGACTTCTCACCTAAAACATTTGCATTGGAATCAATAAGCCACAATGACAATGAATTTTCCATAACCATAATTTGGAGCACCAGGCTGGGGTGCCACGTCTTTTCTTCTATTTGAATGGAAAAACGTTTTTGCTTTTTAAAAAAGTCCTTTCTGGGACTTACCTGGTGGCACAGTGGTTAAGAATCTGCCTGCCAATGCAGGGGACATGGGTTCGAGCCCTGGTCCGTGAAGATCCCACATGCCACGGAGCAACTAAGCCCATGCGCCCCAACTACTGAGCCTGCGCTCTAGGGCCCGCAAGCCACAACTACTGAGCCCGCATGCCACAACTACCGAAGCCCACACGCCTAGAGCTCATGCTCTGCAACAAGAGAAGCCACCGCAGTGAGAAGCCTGCCCACCTCAACGAAGAGTTGCCCCTGCTCACCGCAACTAGAGAAAGCCCGCGCACGGCAACGAAGGCCCAACGCAGCCAAAAATAAATAAATAAATAAATATATTTATTTTTAAAAATAAATAAAAAAATTAAAAAGTCCTTTCAAGGTAAAGCTTGTTGATTTCATCTCAAGAAGCCAATGTCACCCAAACAAAAATGAATACTATTTACAGTTAAAACTGCCATCCCCACCACCGGCGTTCCCCTAAAGTTTGTCCAAGAGTTTCATGAACGTGAAGAGAACAAGTTCTTACATAAAGAGTCCCCAAACTTTTAGGGGACCCTCGGAGCAAAATTTCTGCCCTTTGCTGAAACACAGGTAGAGGAGGTATTTTTGGCAAATTAATGACAACACTTTTAAAGGCATCTTTGTGTGGGTTGTGTGGTTTTATTAGAGTACACTATGTGTGTGAATAGAAGGGGGCTCTAATCTCGTGCAGTTTTTCTGGCTTGTGTTAATTTCTATTTTTTCCCATTATTTAGTAGTTCCGTGGCACGAATGACAGTTGGGGGGTGCATCTTTGTTTTCCTTTTCCTTTTTCACTGCAAGGATTCAATTTGTCTTCTCTTCTTCTATGGATGGGAATGATCGTTTGTCACAAACAAGTGGACAATTGTTTTGTGCAAGTGTTCACATTTTAGAATAAAATAACTGGATTCATCTTGCTTTTTTATTTTCTGTATTTTGGATGCTGTGACACCTGGGGCCCAGCTGACTGCCCTTCCCGGGGTTGGCTAATTCCTAGAAATAGCAAACAGCTTACCTGGGAGTGTATCTTTCAAATACAAAACAACCAGTCAAAGCCGACACTGCAACCACCCCCTCTACGGGGCTCTCACCCCCAGGGCCACTATCCACCTGCTCTAATCACACCAGGACCAGGTACCAGACAACTAGGGGTGGCCCCTATGCCCAGAGCCCACAGAAATGATTCAGACTAGCCAGTCCTCAGCCTGTTACCCCGCCTCACTCTTTTCTTCCCACAGAAACCACAGTGAAGGCTCTTGCTCACCCGTCCCCTCACACTCCCTGCCTCCGGATGGACCCTGGAGCTGTCCCACGTGGCCCTGTGGGCCCCCTCCACCTTGACAACAGTAACAATCTTTTCCATGGCCATCGTCTCCCGACCTGTTGGCTTCACCACACCTGAATAATAATAAAACCTAAGTTTCAAAATAATAACCTGTGTGAAGTGCCTGGTAAGTAGTAGGTGCACATGTGTAAGAGTATCAGTGACGTTTCCCTTCTCCCCTCAAGCCCCGTCCACCACTTGAATTCTACAAGCTCTTGGACTCTGGCTTTTGTGCCCAAGTTCCCCATAAGAAGTAGGAAGGCTACAGTCTACTTCTCAAAACCTTAACCCTGCCCCCGATGATGTGACAAAAGCCATTCCCACACCCCAAAGTCTCCACTGAAAGCTTGAAACCTTGGGATTGGCCTTATAGCCTTGAGTTATCTTCATAATAAATTATGACCTAATACAATTTGGTTGGCCTCTAACTTATATGTAATATATATATTATATGTATAACTATGTGTAGTGTATGTTAGTATATATTATATATAATATGTATTTTCTATATATATAATAGACTGAATGTATTCCCCCCAAATTCATATGTTGAAGCCCTAATCCCCAGTGGGATGGTATTGAGAGGTGGGACCTTTGGGAACTAGTTAGGTTTAGGTGAGGTCATGAGGGTGGAGCCCCCATGATAGGATTAGTGTCCTTATATAAAGAGGCACAGGGACTTCCCTCTCTCCACCACATGAGGACACAGTGAGAACCATAAAGAGGTTCTGATCAGGACTCCGACAATGCTGACACCTTGATGTTAGACTTCCAGCCTCCAGAACGGTGGGAAATAATTGTTTGTTGTTTAAGCACCACCCCCCTCCTCCAACTGCCTGTGATTTCTGTTAGGGCAGCCTGAGCTGGTGAAGACAGTGCATTTCAGAAAAGAAGGCTCCAAGAGAAGAGCATCTGGGGGGACGGCAGGGCAGTGGAGGAAATATGATTTGGGGATGGTATCTTAATCTCTGTCAAGAACATGCTTAATTGGCTTAAAGGTTTTGCTCCTCACATAGAACCAGTTCATGAGCCCCATGGTCCCGGAGAATCATGGGCCAACCAACTCTTTCAACATCATGTGGACCCTCAAATGCTTTAGGAAATTGGGGCCACAATGAACAAGATAGGCAGGGCTCCCTTCTTAAGGTCTGAAGTAGAGCTGAGTGTGGGGATTGGGAGTGTGTGTGTGTGTGTGTGTGTGTGTGTGCTGTGGTGGGTGAAGTTGAGGAGGGGAGACTGAAACATTTACAAAGATAGTCAGGGTAGGCCCTTTGAGAAGCTGAGATCTGAAATGAAGTTGCAGCACAAAATCAGGGACAAAATTCAGATTGGTGCCTTCCATCTGCACCCCAATGGCCCCTGCATGTTTACACATGATTGATCCTTTGACCACAGAGCAAGTACTATTTTAGCAAGATTATTCCCTAAGGCTCCCAGGATACAATAATGTAGGCTCTACACATTTTAGAGATGAGTAGAGAGCATCTGATCTGAGCGTTTGCAAACATATTTTTTAGCTGTAGAATCACCTATTAAAAAAAAAAAAAAAAACCAAAACTAAAGGGAAACATAAACAAATAAAGCAAATGAGGCCAAACTGGGAAAAGCTCAGTCTCACCATCAGCCACCACTCTCCAAGACAAATACTGAAGAACCTCCTTGGAGCACATTTGAAAGGCGTGGATTTAGTCCAAGCATGCCTGTCTATGAGAAAATAGATACCTACACAGGTCAGAGAGGATAAAGCAGACTTCTTCTCTATATTCTCCCTCTAGCAAGAAATGTCACCCCTCATGTTAAAATATATATAAATCCTGGAAGTAGAAACAACAGTCTTTCTTGCAAGCAACTTACATACTCAGTTTCAAAAGTCCTGACATTTTGCACTGTAGTACATTGCTTAGAGCATCCTGATTTGTATATTTCTTAGTTTTTCATCATTTACACAATAAAGAATATTTTCCTTTCAGTGTAAGAATTAATTCTTTCCATCTCAACCTAATGGAATGTCCCTCTGATAGTATAAATGATTGTGAAAAGGTCTTGATGGTTTCAAACTCTCTAATTTTTGTTAACTGTATTCAACTTTTAAAAGATTGACCGATAATGCCTGGGACAGATTTAGAGATTAACAAAATAAAGGTCTGATAGTATAGGTTCACTTTACATGCTATTAGAATCTTAAATCTTAAATCAGGTTATGTTCTTTGGAAAATTCCTTTAAGACTTATAAATGGTTGTATCCCACCCAAAATGGAGGAGTTGGATATATAATCAATAGGGCTATACAAATTGAGTAATTTAGGTACAAAGTGGATGAGAATAGAAGTGTGGTGGAGGAGACTTAATTGTCTGGTTTAGCAGCCTAGGTTGATTAAATCCACTAAATCATAGTCTAGTCTCCCATCTGAATACAAGGAAACAGACCTAGGTTCTTTCCACTTTGGAAAATCTACCTGCTCCCAACGGGACCATTGGAACAAGGATGAGCTGATGAGTATTGCTTCTTCAACCACCATTATCAGAATTGCTTTATTAATTCAGGAAATTAATCAATCCCTGCCTTCAACCACAATTTTAATGCTATCTATTCTGAGTTTTTACACCCAGCTCTGCTCTTTTCCTGGAGCTCTGAAATTCCCAGCTTTCTGTTGCATTTCTCTACCTAGATGTCCATCTACCAGCACCTCAAATTCAACCTGTCTGAAACTGAACACCACTCCCAACTTCTTGATTTCTCTTAATGGGACTAACATTCTTCTAGTCACCCAAACTAAAAACCTGTTGTCCTCTTTGATGACTCGCCACGCCAACTCCTATATCAATAAATTATGATGTTCTGTAAACAGGTGTCACATTCCTCTTTTCTTTTCAATGACTGCTGTCACACAACATCAATTTGGGTTGCAACCTCTTACCGGGACAAAAAGCACAGGGGGTGATTGTGAGTTACAAGGACATGGTCTACCTGTCTTTTCCCCATGACCCGCATATTTCAAAGTTATGCCCGATGATGGCCACCATCTGAACTACTTCATTCACCTCCAATTCTTCTCTCTGAGTTGTTTCTTCATAATCCATTTACACACTGCTGCCAGATTCATCTTCTTTCATGAGGAGCTCGGATACCTCAAACATCTGCCCAGAAGTAGAGACCCATCCTAACCATCAAGGCTCTTCAGAAGATGGCCCCTACCTGTATCTGTAAATTGTAAAAGGCTACACAGATACGTGTCACCTTTGCTATTGTCTTTATCACAGTCCTCCTTCATCTTTGCTCATGAAATTTAAGCAAAACTTAGCACTCGTTTCCATATCTTTCCTTCCCTGTAATTCCCATGACTACTTCCACGGTAACTTAAGAACCTGCTGTTCCCCCTGTAGACTAAAGCTTCCTGATACTCCACCTGCCTTCTCTCTATCATCACTTATACGTTACTTCCAGATTCTTTATTTTTCCCCCAACACTAATTATGTCACTCAGTTACCCAAGAACAATGGTTCCACTCTACTTAATTAAGGACAAATTTCTTTTCCATTCTTTCCTCTCAGTAATTTCTTTTATGCATTCTGCACTCCAACCAAAATTCCAGAATGTACTCCTCACTTTCTACTCCCACATCTCTGGAATTCCCCCACACACCATCCTTCACAGAAATATTAAACTCTATCTTATTAAAGATTCCTTTCTGTATCTCTCCAACCAAGCACAAAGCTTAGAACTCCGGTAGCCCAGTTTCATGTTCATTTATCCTGTCATGTTTTTATTGAGCACTTCAGTTCCTGCCCATGAGTTTATTCCCAGAGAGACCCATTAAACACGGTAAAGTTCTTCCACATACAATATTTCTAAATGGTCCAGTGGTCTAAGCGGTCTTAACATCCCCACATATCATTGTGGAAACAAACAGAATTAAGTGACCTGGTGAAATTCAAATCCAGTTATCTAAATTAATAACCAATTACCTTTTTGATCATCTTATTGTAAGCTGTGTTTGTATTCATTTATAAGTTTTCCAAATTATCCCTTCTAGGTATAAGTACTTTACGTTTGAGGTGATATGTATATTGAACATTAGATCCCCTACCACCATGTTTTTGCATGTAGCATTTGTTAAGTGAATGCTTGGTGCATTGAATTGAATTGTATTGATTTGATTTGAATTCTGGAGACTACCTATTTCTGATGATATATTTTCTAAGCTATTCATGGTCTCTTGTGATCTTTTGTTCTTTTATACTTACCGGAAATATTTCTACTAAATATCCTCACCCCCTGGTGTGGATTGGCCAAATGTCTTCCTCTATTTGGTAGTTTGCTTGGCATCTCTAACTAGACTTACTCTGAGATTTTTTCTCTCTAAACAGGCTGCTTTTTGTGCTGAATTACTTTACACACTTTGTTGTCCATCAGTGTTGCATTCTTATGAAAACGTTGACTGAGCGAATTCTAACATGACATATGGTGAAATAACAGCAAGAAAACTATCCCTCATTTTCAATTCTGAGAAACTTCTATGACAATAGATTAGAGATAGGATTGTTTGTAAAAATCAGAAGGCTGTCTCTTTGGGGGCAAATTTAGATTAGAAACCGTAGACTTTAGTTTGGGCTCAAGGGAAGTAAATATTTGAGACATGCATCTATATTAGCATAAATATTTGCTAACTTATCTTATGATTCCTAATTGGTTCAGCCTCAAATGAACTCAGATTTATGGTCCCCTTAGAGCACATACTACGTCAAAACTATCTAGAGTCATCCATATCGTCAGAGATCATATAATTTCTAACTCTTCTTGACTTGGGCTGACTTCAAGGGCACCGGGCTAGCAGGTTATAACTTTGGCCAGATGGTGCTAGGGTCTGCAGATAGAAGGGACCTTATGGAAAAGGCGTCAGAATTTCAACCTCATGTCTCACTCCATGCCAGCTTTTTTCAAGTTCTTTTTAAAAATGTGACTGGTGTTAAGCCATCAGCCAACACAATTTCAAACAAATTAAACACATTTCTTAAGGAAAATGAAAATTGCAAGATTGTGAGTGTATGTTGTACAGCGAACAGATGTGGCGAGAAAACATTGATGGCCATGTGGCTGGTGAAAGGAGGGAGCCAAAGTCAACAGCAGGAGCTCCTGAAAGAGAAGAGGCTGGAGAGAGAGAAGCAACTTAAAAGGGAGAACTGTTTGTTCTACGCCTCAATATTATAATCCGGAACAGTAAATGTTCCTACTGAAATGAGTGGGAGATATGACCAATTAGAGAGTGTGGAATTTAGCCTTTGATTTACTTTCCCTTTGATACAGAATCATCGTTGCCCACAGCAGGTATGAATTTTATTAACGTAATTTGCCATTAGTTCAAAAAGTCATACATTTCCTTAAAATAAACTCATTTTCAAAACTGAAAGAACATTTCAAGCCTTAAAAATGCAAATATGTTTTAGTTTGGCTGCATTCACAAATTCCTAGAATCAATCAGCCGAGAACAGAGTAATTCTATTACTGAAGAGGGAACTGAAAGCATGCAAATTAAAACCAGGATAAAAAATAAAATGTAAAAGGAGGCTTACAACGTCTACGGAAGCCTCTTCCTGATAGGACTATGACATTTTAACAAGTTAACTATAACACGTGAATAATATTAATATTTAGTAAAAGACTATTTTCTTTGATAGGACATAAGACATTTCAACTACTTCAGAGATGAACTTGGTTTATTAAGCAATGCATATCCTGGATCTGGTTAAGTCATAACAATAATAATTTACATGTGATAACATTTTCCATTTTACAAATTGCTTTTACAAACCTTACCTCATGTAATACACACACACACACACACTTAAGATGTAAGTGGCATGGGTACAATTATTCTCATTGCACAGATAAGGAAACAAAGGTCTCAAATTGAAGAGCCAGTGAGAGGCGCCTGGGGAACTCAGGGATGCTATTGAACCCACACTTTTCCCAATAGGAAAGCATAGCTTTCACTCTCTTCTCTACCATTTCTAAGCTGGTTGAACTTGGGCAAATTACATAACCTCTCTGAGCTGCCCAGCTTTTCCCCTGGACAAATCCAATGGAAGGATGCATCTAAAGCACGTAGTACAGGAATTCCCTGGAGTCTTAATTCCCAGTGATTAAGACTCTGCGCTTTCACTGTGGAGGGCCTGGGTTGGTTCCTGGTGGGGGAACTAAGATCCCACAAGCCGGCATGGCCAAAAAAGATAAGTAAATAAAAAATAAAGCGTGTAGCCCAATGACTATTAGCTATTGGGAATGCTCCATTCTTTGGAGATGATGAGTCAGGTCAAAGTCATATTATCTTTGGTGGAAAATTGGGTGATTGATTCCTGGATAGAAAGCAGAACTTTCTGCAATGTGACTCTGTCCACGTAAAGAGCACCATGGACACGTGTAGACTCCTATGCGAGCTACCTTATAGTGCAACGCTCCAAGGGCATCTGGGCGCCTGCAGTCTGCATCATTTGTGCTTTGAGAAAACCACAGGTGCCTTGCAGGAAATAGAGAAGGTAAATAGAGAAGGTAAATAGGTTTTGAAATACAAAACCTAGCACTAAAACAAACAAAAGAGAGAGTCAAGGGTCCACCCAGAAACTGCTGAACCAAAGAAGACTTCCTGGAGGAGACCACACGAGCTTTAAAGGTGCATCTTTATGGTGTCACCATGTATCATAGGAGAGTCCCAACTCGGACTTCAGTGAATGCTCACACCACTTGCAGAGGTTGAAAGATAAGATTCCCCCCACCGTATTGACAAAAGGCTGGGAAAGCTCCTCCCTTCCTCCCACCCCTGCCACAGGTAAAGTGGTGGATGTCAAATTTCCATAATTTTAGAGGCAGCATTATCTTCCAAGAGTGTCTATGATGCTCTTACTATTACCATTTAAAAAGCCCTTCCTTGCAAACAAACGGGATTGCATTCAAGGGGTGATTAAAATGGAATGGGGTGTGTGGTGCTTGTCTAAATGTAATCTAACTAAGCTATTCATTTAGTGAGGAGTCTAATTACTAGCTCTATAATTACACTACTCAAGAAAATTGTTTTAGTGATGGTTTTATTAAACTAACTGGAGACAATTTTTGTGCCAACATGAGCAGAACAAATGGAATTTAATTTCAAAACAGGGGCAAAGGAAAGTTACCCTGGAGAAGAAAACCTCATGAGCTGTACTGTGGATTTGAAACTTGGTTCAGAGAGGAGTACAGTTGGAAAAGAAACAGGCTTACAGTGAAACAGGAGAGATTTAGGCAGCCATTAAGCAAAACTTCCTGACTCAGATTCTCAAGAAAAGAATTTGCAAGGGAAGCTTCATAGGTTCTAACTCTCAGATTTAAGTGGATCTACAATGATTCTTTCTTGCTTATTCGACATGAAATCCAACTCCAAGTGTGGTCCCCAGACCAGCATCAGCATAACCTGGGAGCTTGTTAGAAATTCAGCATCTCAGGCTGAATCAGAATCTACATTTTAAACGAATTCTCCAGGTAAACATTTGCACATTAAAATTTGAGAAGGACTGGCATAAATGACCAGCTTGCGGTTGCAAATTGAAATATTTTTCCTGTTTTTAAATGCAAACATATGCTCAGTAAAGAAAAAAAAAACGTGCCCAATAATATAAGCAGGAAAAAAGTACCTGTAATCTTATCACTTGGAGAGAACATCTGTTAAAATTTTGGTGATTTCTTTTCCAGGCTGTTGTTACGCATATATATGTTTTTTACATTTTAAACTCAGCCTATAGACACAGTTTTACCTTTTTTAAATTTAATGTTATAAATATTTTCTATATTCTAACAAAGTCTTGTTGACATTTGTCTGCATCCTACCTTATGAGTATACTAATCCATTGTTTAAAATGGAGAGTTTCTTTTTGTTGCCATATTATAAATAATCCTTTGGTGAAAGTGTTCATATATAGACTTTTAATTTTTTCATCAGGAAAAATTCCTGAATGATCTCTTCTAATCATAATATTTCTTGAAATAAGGTAAACTTGTAAAGAAGCCTTTGAACTCAATTTCCTGAAATTTTTGGGGGGTGGAATAGGGTGCTAATTTGTTTATTTATTGGGATTCCTGACAATGGAATGTCCTGTGAATGTTCACTCAGTTCCTTACAGGATGAGTCTATTACATCAACAGGATGATCAGGTTAGATGTATGAACAGACAGTAATCCCTGGACCCAGACTGCACTGGTTTTAAGTTCTACCTCGATCCTAGGGTTGTGTGACATGGCGTAAGTTGTTATTTAACCTGCTTGGACAATAATCATCACATTTGTAAAATTGTGTTTAATAATGCCTCCTTTACCGAGTTAATGAGTGCATCTTAAGAGAGATCAAAGCCCCTAGCACGAAGCATAGGGTCTGCCACGGAAAACAATTCCATAAAAGGTAGATGTTATTTGTTTCCCTTTTTTTTTACTGGTGAGTTGACCCTATACCAGCCATCTGTATGCCCGGAGAAGTGGCAGATTGATTTTTACAGGAACCAGAATCATCCCTGAGAACCACGTCTTTAAAAAAGTGTTGGGGAATTCCCTGATGACCTAATGGTTAGGATTCTGGGCTTTCACTGCCATGGCCTGGGTTCAATCCCTGGTTGGGGCATTAAGATCCTGCAAGTCGTGGGCACGGCCAAAAATAAATAAATAAATAAATAGAAGCATGTTGAACTTCACTTAGAGAAATTCAACTTGGTCTCACTTTCTTCAGTTAATCCAAAACATTTCCATCAGGAAGCATGTGGATAGCCCACCCTTGAATGCTGCCTCTCAGCTGATGGCTAAGCCTCTTGCAGCCGCACTAGAACAGCCAAGGTGGTCCGGGCAGAAAGAACAGGGACCATTTCGAATGACTGGTGGCCTCAGCAAGCGGGAACAACTGGCGTCTCAGACCTGGGGCCCTTATTTACCTCCTATTGGAAATGAGAAGCTCTTGGTGGTGTAAAGTGAGTTTTGTCTAACTTCTCATAGCTGTAGGTACCTGACTTACTGGCATGCTTGATTTTCAAAAGCTTATATCTCTTATTTACTATTAATCAAGAATTGAAGTCCAGGTGATTTTCATATATAATAAATAATAATAAACAGTAAATAATGGAGAAAAGTTCAGGACATGTGTTAAATTAAAAATCATGGGCACATATATCTTGAAATGTCAATAGTGAATTCATCTGGGCAGAGGTAGGGTGGGTAATTTATTATTACCATGTTTCTAATATATATATGGGTGTGCGTGTGTGTATATATATATATATATATATATATATATATCCCCTTTGGTTCTGTTTCTCTGGAGAATCCTAATATACAACGTAAGAGATTTAACTTAAGAAAAATAATTCCTTATAATAGAATTGTAAAGAGACAGTCTATTAATTTATTAATGAGTCTTTCCACTGATTTTTGACCTTGAGCCAAAGGGCAGACTACTGAATCATCAGAGAATAAATTTCAGCTCCAGTGAAGTCTTTTTGTCATGTTCACCTGTGTGCCAAGACCCAGTTCAAAGGTGACGGCAGCAGAGGGCTTCCCCAGTGATAGTGAGAGGCAGATGCAAAGCATTAAATTTAATAGATGACATTCTTATTAATTACATCTCATATATGATAGAGGCAGAAGGAGACCAGCATCACCTGCTAATAACATGTATTTCTCTAACAAATTAGCTTTGAGATACACAGCACCTGTGTACTGACAACGCTTCTATTCTGGGAATTCCTGAACCTCTCCTCTCTCTAACTTCCCTGACCCCTTAAGACCAACACCAGAGTCCACACCCAGGTATGGGGCTCCAGGAAAGACTGAGCCAGCTCACCAGAATCCTTCCTCTGGCATTTAAAGCACGTGTGTTTCATCTAGTGTGACACTCATTAGAGGTGGAGGAAAGACACCAACATGCAATGGACCTCTGTCAGGAGCTCAGCTGGGAACTGGAGAGAGATCTAAACTGCCCGGCGCTGGAGCAGCCAAATATTCTGTAATAACCTAAATGGGAAAAGAATTTGAAAAAGAATGGATGCTGGTATGGTTATAACTGAATCACTTCGCTGTACACCTGTAACTAACACATCACCGCTAATCAACTATACTCCAATATAAAATAAAAAGTAAAAAAAAAAAACATATTGAGAGCTGAAAAAAATTTTTTTAATTAAAAAAAGAAATGAAATATTTCTTCAAAAAAAAAAGCCCAAATGATAGAACTAAGCTTTTAATCATTTACTGTAATGATATTTATAAGCAAGAGGTAAAAACAGGAAAAGATGCTGGCTCCTCATTGGCAGTTTTATAAACCCTGATACACAGCGGGGGGCGTGGGGAGGGCCAGGAGTGGTACAGAGGTGTCTAGAGCTGACCTTGGCTAAAGGCCCAGATAAAGAGACCTAGAAATGGAGACACCTGGGCTAGGAACACAAATATGCTTAAAAGTATGGCTGACCAAAGGGGCCTGAGTCCTTGCCTGCAACTTCCTTGGTGCCTGTAATGCACTGGCTGTGCACCAAGTCTGGTGTGGACAGGGCAGCTTTCCCCAAAGGAGTCTTTGTAACTGTCCATGATTGGGCTTGGAAAATTGCATAGGATTTTGGTCTGGACTGGACTGCTGAATCTCATTTACTAGCTATATGATTTGGAGCAACTGACTTAACGGCTCTGTGCCTCAGCTTCCTCTTTTTGTAAATTATGGATAATATTCGTTACTTCGTAGGTTGGTGCGAATATTAAATAAGTTACTGCGTGTAAAGTTCTTTTACAAATGTTTATAGAGAACACATGACAAATTGCGGTCGTGAGTAGTGATCATTGTAGCAGTGTTATGATATTAACCGGTGCATTTTCCTTCCTCATGTTTCCACCATCTCTTTCCAGTTTCGATGACTAAGTAGCAGTTTGGGACCTGTTTGTGTATTTTTGTTTGTTTGTTTGTTTTTCCCTCTGTTGTGACTATTCTATATTCTCACTCCACCCACTTCCTGGATTCTGGAATCTTGCTAATCTGATTAGCAGAGTTCATCCACTCTTGTAGCAAATGTTCACTGAGAGTGATTATGGGCTATAATCTCAAATGTGCTGGGTCTTTTAAGCAACACGAACATTTATTGATTTGCTGAAGGAAAGTGTGATGCTTCCCCTGTTTCTATGGGTTTATATGAGACCAAAAAAATAGTCAAGTTATGTTTCCTAGGTGAATACTTGATTTTTTTTTCCTTTTATTTTTCAAAAGAATACAAATAAAAAATTTTAAATATATTTGGTAGTTTCTGTCTGGCACAAGCCCTTTCTCAAACTGACTCCCTGGATATTTGAGAGAGTAGATGCTTTCAAACAGACTTATTTTTGAATGTCATGGTTATTCTGTCTCAAGCCAGTTTCTTTTTTCTTTATAACTGAAGCCAGTTTTTCTTCAGGTGACCACTGCCAAGGGATTACAGTGAATTCACAGTCATAATAACAGAAAGAATTTTTCTCTGATTCATCACCCACCTGCAAAATTGCAGGAAGCCTGGCCTCGTTCTGTCCCTTTGGCTCCTCAGGGTTTAGTGCGGTGTCTTGTGTGCACGTGAACGTGGGTTTCCCTGCCCCTCTGTGGTGTGTTTCTGTTCTGCCACCCCCAGTGGTGGTTCTTCAGGCCCAGCCTTGCTGCCCAGACACCCCCAGGGATCTCGTGTGGGTCATTTGGTTCTGCACAGGTATCCATAGTCAGGACCAGCTGCATAATTTGCGGGGCCCAGTGCAAAATAAAAATGTGGACGTCTTCTTAAAAAAAAAAAACTATTAAGAATTTCTAGATGGCAACAGCAAAGCATTAAACCAAGTGCAAGACCCTGCTAAGCACAGCACATGCCCTGGAAGCCGCCCTGTTTGTACTTCTTTCTCATTCTTGAGTTTTGCCTACATTGATCTCTAGGTCACGGGCAGGACATCCTCTGCCCCTTCCACTGACTTGGAGGGTCACTGAACTGAAGAGCAAAATTGCGTCCTAGCCCCTACTTTGTTCTGCGAGCTTGTTTTAGTTCACACAGCAGTGTCACCTGGTGCCTTTGATTTCTGACAATTTCACAGTTGTGGAACCAACATGAATCCACGGGATGGGGTGGAAGTCAATCTGAGCAGCTCACACGGTGCTGCCTTAACATGCCCCCAGCCTCCTAACAGGCCCCTCCTCCTGAGCCTCCTGAGTAGGCTCAGACCTACTTTCTGATGACTGTCCACAGTTTTCACCCCCTGAGGCTTTTCCCTCCCATGTTAGCTTGTGTTTCTGTAAGGAAAACAAGAAATGTTAGTATATTCCTTGTATACTAATAGGAATAGTACTCTTACTAATAGGAATATTATTCCTTGTATAATAATGAGTATTAGCATTCAAACTTATGGTTATCAAAGGGGAGAGGGTTGGGAAGAGATAAATTGGGAATTTGGGGTTAAGAGATACACACTATTATATATAAAATAGATAAACGACAGGGACCTACTGTATAGCACAGGGAACTATATTCAATATCTTGTAATAACCTATAATAGAAAAGAATCTGAAAATATATATATATTCAGATATATATATAATTGAATCATTTTGCTATACACCCTAATCATTGTAAATCAACTATACTTCAATTTTAAAATTCAAAAAGTATTTTTTTAAATAAAAAATAAATTAAAAAAGAATATTAGTATTCAACAAATGTAAAGTACCTTTGGAAACTCTAGTATTCCCAGCACAATGTTAGGTACTGTGATAATTACCAAAAAAGTATAAGACACAATCTGTGCCTACATGAATCTCATGAGAATCTTTAAGGGAAACAGACATCAAATGAAGGAAACACAAGGTGGAAGAGAATCTATTTTCAGGTTTCATAGTACAGAGCACCAGGTTAAGGGAATTCCTAGAAGGTAAAATTCATTGTGAGTGAGGGTGGGGAACGAGAAGCATCATGGCACTATTCACAAGAGGGATAGGGTTTGAGGTGGGGCTTGAAAGATACGGGAAGATTAGGTTGCAAAACAGAAAAGAAGAAGCGTATAAATTCAATTTCAATTTGATAAAAATTCAACTTCAGCTCCAAAAAGACATCACTGTGCGTCGTCTAGTCATAAGGAGTGACGCTACCAAAGGAGCAGAGCTAGGGATACAGTGAGTTGAGGACAGAAAGAAGAAGCTGATTGCTTTGGAGCACTTGTACTGAAGAGATAAAAATGGACCATAAGCCACTTAAGAGAGGGTCCTGAATTCCAGGATGCAGAGCTAGACACTGCATCCCATATATTGCAGGGATCACTTACAGGTTGTTCAGTCAGGTGGTAATGGTGATGTGGTGCTAAGAGGGTAATGATTTGGAAGAAAGAGAAGCCTAATCAAGGAAGCCAATATATTGCTATTGCTCATGGTCCAAGAGAATATTGTCAGGGTGGTTCATACTGAGTCAAATATAGATCCAAATACGTGACAGCCCGCGATGAAGAGTGGCCCCCGCTCACCGCAACTAGAGAAAGCCCTCGCACAGAAACGAAGACCTAACACAGCCATAAATAAATAAATAAATACATACATACATACATACATACATACATACATACTAAAATTCTATTAATAAAAGGTAACAGTATCATCAAAATAATTTTTAAAAATACGTGATAGCTCAACAAGTAGAGTGTATCTCTTCTGCTGGTAACCGTCTGGTAACAGTTCTAGGTCGTTCAGGACAGGAAGGAAGGTCTGGGCTCTGTCACATATGCGGGGACTCAGGCTAATGGATGCTGAATATTTTTTGCAGTTTTAGGCATTAAAACAGTGGAAGTGATATTTTTGAGTGGTGAATCTTGACTTCTTCAAATCAGGCTTAGTTAGGGGCTTTGACTAAACCCCTTTCCAAGCAGCCAATGGCCTTTGGTGACTATTATTAACCTTTCAGGGCAAGGCCAAGGGAAAACTGGCAAACTTGAATGTCGATAAAATTTATTTTGGGGTATTACAGGCTTGAAAAAAACCTGAAAAGGATTTTATAAACTGTCTGGTCGACACCCTCATTTAATGGATGTGGAAAATGAAGCCCAGAGACATAAAAACCTTGTCCCTCGTTCCTCCTGGGGCCAGTGTCCTTCTAATGTCTTCACCCTTCCACTTATTAAGACCTGCACCCAGTAATTTGTCATGTTGAAAGTAATCCAAGCCACTAAATCATAATCTCATATTAATCATTTAACACAGGGATGTTTTTCATTTGAAACAATGAAGTTCTCATGGTACTTTTGTTGGCAACATTGACCAGGCCAAAAGAGGAGATATTTGATGGTACCTGGAGGAGGGTATAGGGGGGACCTTGCCAGTTCTTTAAAATCACATCCTATAGCCTATGTTTTCTAGCCTTTTTCTCATTATGGTGCCCATTGAAAATGGGGGTATTTGTCAAGCATGTTGGCATAAATAAGAGAGACTTCTCACTACAAACAACTGTCTGGGGGCTCAGACTGCCCCAATATGTCCCCTGGCTGCTCTATGCAGACACACTCCTGCCATCCATAGCATACCAGCTGGGAAGCGCCAAGGTAGACCACCGCCCAGTTTACCTGCCCATCAGGCCAGCTTTGTTTGCTTAGCCCACTATGATGGACTAAGAAAACCCCACTCGTGACAATAATTCCTGGAGATATGTGATCCTTTCCTGTTTATCTGGAACTAAATACTGAGTTAGTTGGGGCGTGGGAGATAATCCAATCAAAGCCATAGCCAGCCTGCTTGACCTCCTGACAGGACTATTCTCAGAGATCATGCGTGCTCATTTCTGAGTCAACTCTCTTCCGAGAAAGCTATGATTATTTGAAACAAGATTCATGAAGCACAGAAATTCGGGGGTGACTACGTCAGCTCTTTGTGGATCGTGCAGAATTATTTGCTACCACGGTTTTCCCCAGCTTTATATCTAGTTCAATGTTAAATTACTCAAGAGATGGTGAAATAAATTTGTCATCACTGAGCTGTGTATTCACCCACGTGACCATGCAGCAGGGGCAGTTTGTCCTGTCCACCTAGAAAGCAAATGCACAAAAGACAAAAACGTAAATACAAACTGAACAGATTCCTAGAAAAATGACAGTGAATGCTCATCCCATAATAAAGACAACTTAACGGACTTGGACTGCAAATAAACAGAATTGTGATGATTAACTTAGCTAAGTACTCAAGATTCACTAGGAAGTAACAGTCAATCTCAAAGCCTCAATCAACAAGTACTTTATTTTACTAGTATATTCATTGTTTTTCAGGAGAGATTAGGCTCCCGAGTAAAACTATTGTGCTTTTTATACAGCTTTGATATTTTTGCCCCAAAGTCTTTAGAGGCACAGGGTGTAGATTTTTTCCCTCTTGGAAAAATAGCCATGGGGTAGTAATATCCCAATCTCCTCAGCACTGCTGTCAGCCCACTAAATTGTTCAGATGTCTCTCTACACCCCCAGACAATGAACTCCTTGTGGGCAGCAAGGATGATGTTTTATTCACCTCTGTGATGAAGGTGTCTTTGCAGGTCCTCAGAAACCTGCAAAGAAACTGCATGTAAGAGCACTCAAATATTGGTTGAATAAATTGATGAAAGAATGAGACCTGTCTTTTAAAAATATGCCATATTTTTGTGATTGTAAAAGAATCATTAGAGAGAATTTTTAAATGCTTTATTTAAATCATGGAACCTTAGGAATTGGTAGGATCATTTCACATTCGCCCTCTTTAAGCAAAATCACTTTTACAAGGAATAGAGACAATGTTGGGGTCTCTCATTCTACGTGGTTAAAAGCTGTCAAACCTAAGTGTAAAATAAAAATTAAATTTGTAAAAGCTGTGGTATATATGTGAGAAAAAATATATATAGTTTTCTGTATACAAGTCAAAAATGAAAGTAATATTATTTCTATCTTGAAGGTTCCTTTTAATCAGGTCTGGAAAGAGAGCCTAATCAAATGTATTTTTGAGAGTTTGTTTTCCAGTGTGATTCAGATAGTTTAGCATAGATGAAAAAACTTGAGTTAGAGTCAGGAAATTGGTTCTCACTTATTAAGTTTCTCTGTGACCTTCTAAATATTTGTGCAGCATAGGTTATTAAATATCAATAATAATTGATCTTAATTACTTATTAATAACTATTAATTATGTTATTGATTATATTAACTATAAGTAATTATTCAATTGTTAATAATATGAATTATTAATGAGAATAATGCATTTGTTATTCATTAAAATTAAAGTTATTTAGTTCAATAACATTTACAAATATTTATTTAAATAAATTGCAAATATTGTGCAAAGCATTGTGCTTTGTGGGCCGTCAAATCTTTCATCTCAGTTTTCTAATCTGTGCAAAGTTATAATAATAACACCTGTCTAGCTCATCCCATAAGAATGTTTTGAAGTGATATTGAAATGTCTTGAAAATAAAGTTGCTAGTGTCTATATGTAAATTATCAGCATGATTATTAAATCGTCTTATTTCCAACTGACAGCTTAGAACCTGACTGAACGACCTGGTGACTTGTGAGTGGAGTCGTGGTAGAGCCTTTTGATGTCAGCACAGATGTTTTCCTCCTGTTCTGATCTGGTTTTCTCTTAGTGTTTCTGATTCTTTGTATTAACTACAGTGACTCAGATGGGTTGATAAATTCTCCAAGCAGAAAACTCATTTTTCCTGCCTACTAAATTTACTCTGGTCCCATGATTCATTCTAGACATGTCAGACCACATGATAAGAAAATTGGAAAAGATCTCATCTATCGAGTCCAAAACTGCAATGAATTAGGGGGTCATGGAATCAATTTAGTGGGTTGTGACCAGACTGGACTAGAAAATATCAGAGTTCATTTCACATAGTAGGGCTAAGCATTGCTCTGTTTCAGTTACATGCATGTGCCACAGTGTGAAACGTTTCTGATTATCAAACATCTTTGAAAAACACAGATAGTTCCATTTCCATATCTGACAAATGAAAATCATGAAGTCAGAAAAGTAAAGGGTTAGGTCATCTATTTAGACACATCCAGGATAAAAATTCTGATGTACAAACTTCCAGTTTAGTTTTTTTTCCATCTTGAAGACCTGGCATGAGACAATAGCAAGGACAGTGAAAGACACAAGTTCAAATCTGGCACTTAAAAATGGTGCAACTTTGTGCAAGTTGCTTACTTTGTAGGCTTCATTTTTCTCATCTCTAAGGGTTAATAATGCCTGTCCATTTCCTCACTAGATAATTGGGAGAATTATATGATACAGGTGAAAGAAAAATGCAGAATAAAAAATCTACAAGTCAACTATATCTATCTATTAAATATATTAATATAGATAGAGAATATCTTTATTGTATATATTCTTTCCCCTAGACAGGTTTTTTCATACTTAGCTCCTCCTCCCCTTCTGCTCCTTAATTTGTTTCTTAATTAAGCCATTCTTTAGCCTTCTCATCATTCTCTATTTTTGAACATCATCCACCAATAAATGTCATTGTTTTGCATTGCTAGCATGTCACCATTTTAAAGGAACTTCTCCTTAGATTATCTCACTTGAAATGCTTAAAAATGCATAATAAGTTGAAAAAACCCACATATATATAAAAGTGGAAGATGGAATATTTTTGGCCAATCTACTATTTCAACAATTTCTTGCTCCATCCAATTTGTCTTCAAAGTAATTAAGTAATTACTTTTGACCAAATAACGTTCAACCTGATTATTTCTAATCACGTTGATAGTTCTATTGGAATTGTCATACACTGATGACATCAACTCTAAAATCATTGGTTTTCCCAGTCTACACCTGCTCATTTGGTCAATCACCTTCTAATGAGCTGCTTCTCCAGATCACTATGAAATCGATCTGGACTGCTGCCTTCAGGTCAGCCTTGCATCCCTCATCAGACCTTCTGCAAGATGCCACCTGCCAGATATGGTATCAGCCCCTCAATACCATACTCACGCGGTACTGCCAGCGTGGCAAAGGAGATACCTCATTCCATTTCATTAAAGAAAAAAAAAAAACTAGTAGCTTCCTCAATCTTCACCAAGAACAGAGTTGCGGAGTCTCCCCTGCATCGTTCTCCCACTGTTGGCATCTTTCGAAGTCTACGTTGTGTTGAGACCGTGAATGTGACTGTGTGACACCTTGGACAGGCTGTAACTGGCAGCTTCAACTCCAAGGAGCTGTTCAGAGGCCAAGGTTGTCCCTTTGGGTTGAGCCTTCAGATAGAGCCATGTGGAGGGCATGCACCTGAAGCGCCCGTCCACGAGTCTGCTTCACTGGGAGTGTGACAGTGGGGAGGGTTTCCTTCATTGGGACAACAGCACTGCCTGGTGGGAAATGCACTGATCCCTTGGGTGGTGAGGAGATGGCTGGAGTGTTCCCCAGTGGGCAGGCTTTCTAAGGCGTCTCGGTCCAGCTAGCGGGAGAGCTTGTGTTCTGCAGATTGGGTACTCAAGTTCGGGGTGGAAACCAAACTGTTTGAACCATGGAGAAGTCGGTGAATAAGGCCACCACTGGGCTTCCTTCTCCACCGTGTCCCCAGAGAATGTGCAATCTCACTCCCAAGTAAACACTGATCAAATACTTCACTGGTATGACTTTAAATAAATGTCAAAGTATCAGCTGTTCAGAGTGCCCATGGATGTCATGCTCCCTCTGATTACAGTAATTATTTAAAAAAATAATTACAGCTGTCACTTTAGACCTGAATCTTTTAACTGGATCTTAATGAAAGAAGCTTTATCTCAGTTTATCTACAGCTGTTAACTTGTGTAAAAAGCACTTATATGTGTATGATGGAGTCACATCACACAAAGATTTCATTTATAACCTAATCGTCACACCCAGTGAAGGTGGAGGTGACTCTCCCCATATCCCATTTAATACAAGGAGTTTTATATTTATCTTAAAGACGGACTGAGTTGAATGCTCAGGTATCTACATAAATATTTTTCCTTTTGCTCTTTCCTTTAATCTAGTTTAGGATGTCTTAACTAGTTGGTGTGTACAAGAATTAGCATACGTGATTATATACACAAAACTATGAATTCTGTAGCTTATGAGCATTTAAAGGAATTTTTTGAGGATCATTTTGATTACATCTGGTTGCATTTGATGCTCTGACCTTAGTATCCAATCATGACTCATGCTTAAAATAGAATATACTTGGGTTCATTTGCTCATCTGTTCATTTACTCAACTAATACTTACTGAATATGCTTAAGTGTCACAAATTAGGGAAGGTCCTGGGGAAACAAACACATAAGATATTGCCCTGCTCCCATGTTGCCCAGGGTCTAGTAAGGGAGCGAGGTTTGTAGTCAAAACCGTGCAACCCAATTTGTAACTGCCCACCGACTTTTCAGTGAGTGACGGCCATCAGAGTGGGGAGGGGCGTATGGTAGGGGTCGCCTGGGGACAGCTTGTTATCTCACAGAGGCCAGAGCACCCAGGAACAAATGTTCCAGCCCCGGCCCCGTAAGCCCCCAGGTCCATCCATACATCCCATACTTTCTACTCCATAAAGAATAGCTTCCTATGGATTTGCAGATGAAGTAATTGCCCCAAACTTTTGTGTGCTCACGATCTAATTTTATTGTTTTTCTGCCTTTACCTCACTCTAAACTCTTGCTCTGTGATGTCCAGCCTTGACTTCACATCTGACTGGTTTGGGTGTGGTGTTCCCAAGGCCATAAGTGTCTCCCTGGTTCCTGGCCTCAGTGGCCCCCATGGACTGTAGTGTCAGCTCACTCATCCAATTTTCATGTTTCCTGTTTTCTTTCTGTTCTGGGCAGCTTTTGTTGAGGTAACAAGCAAATTGAATATCTTCAGATATCCCAGGTATCTAGGTATCTTTTATTTTCCCAGCATGAACCTTGTATTTTAAATTTTGTCTTAGTGTCTTTTATCCTCCATAACTTTTGATGGAGTCAAATGTGTCAGTATTTTTCTCTATATTTTTAACTTTGTGTGTGTTTTTCTTATGGCCAATTTTTTTGTTTCTTTTCTGGGGCCTGTTTAGAACACCTTCTCTACCCTATACAGTAAATATATTCTCTTGTATTTTCATTTCTTTTACAATTTTGCCTTTATTCCAACTGGAATTTATTTTGGTAAATGATAGGTGCCAGAATGATACTTCTGCTCTTTCAAACAAATGATCAGTTGTCTCAGAATCATTTATAGAATAAGCATCCTTTCTCCAAATGCCACCTTTTCCATTGTCTAATTTCTCTTACACATGTGAGTCCGTTTCTGAGCTTTCTGTTCTGTTCCATTGATCTAATGTTCTGGGGTTACAACAAAGCTTTATGGCTTTATCGTATGTTCTGATATCTGGTAGGGCTACTTTCCCCTCTTTGTGTTGCACATTGATTTCAGTTAGTCAAGTTTCCAAAAAATTATGGCAGGTTTTAAGTAGAATTGCACTGAATTTATAGATTGATTTGGGGCAGGTTCAACACCTTCACAATTTTGGGTTTTCCCAAAGGATTCTGATGTTTAAAAATAGCTGCATCACCCTCAGTCACATTATCCTCTTTATTTCCTTCTCAGCACTTGTTATTATTTTACATTGTTGTGTTATTAATTGGTTTCCTGGCTTATTGTCTGCATCTCTGTCTAGAATAAATACAGAATTCCCCAGGCCTGGAACAGAGCACAGGACATAGTAGGTACTCAGTAAATATTAGTTCAATGATGGAATGAAATACCCTTGGATTTCCAAAGGACTACAGACCTCAGTTTGAGAAGTTCAATTTTTTTACTTTCTTGTTTGTTGTTTGGTTGGTATCCACCCCATTGCCCCACTATCCTCATCAAGCCGAGAAGGCCAGGTTACCGAGTGTGCAGCTTCTGCTTGATCTCGCTACCACCTTGCAGTCATTCCCCAAACTTGCCCCAAAGTCGGCCCTGCTGCATCACCTCCTGGCTCCCTGTAGTATCCTTTCAGGCCCTTTGAAGGCTGTTCTCCTTCTACCCAGGCCTGCAGTGCTGCTTCCCAGGGAGAAATTCATTCTCCACTCTTTTCTTTTTCTGTTTCTCCCCCAAAACACTTTATCTAGACTTACCACTCTGATTTCCACCTAGATACTGATGACTCCCAAATCTGTTTTCCTGGGCTATATCTCTTTTCTGATTCCCAGACGCATGGCTATGACTACTTGCTGGACATTTGCACATAGAAATCTGAAAGGAGTCTTGATAACCTGTTGGTACAAGTCAGACTAAACACCAGTCCCAAGACGCAGCTCCCTTCCACTCCCCTCCTCCTTTCCCATTAGTCTCTATCCAAATGGAAGCCTCCTCTTCCCCGACCCTGGCTTCAGTCCCAGAAAACCAGAAACCATCCAGAAGCTGCTGCCATACTCCGTCCATTTCTCCTTAGCCAGCCTCTCTCTCAGATCCCTCGGTTTTTCTCAAATACATACCACTTCCCCATCCGCACTGCCACTACCATAATTTCCTATTTCTGGACCAGATTTCCTCAATAACATTCTAATTGTTTCCTTTCATCTTAAGCAACCCCCTCCAATCTTTCCAAATCTTACCATGTCTCTGTTTTTCTGAATTTCTGACGGCCTGGGACCTGTGGGCACATTTCTCACGTGTGTTCTACGCTGGCCCTACCACGTTAGTGTTTGTCTTAATCTACTTCAAATACAGTGGTTTTAGGGCTGGAACCACCTTCATCAGAACTTGAAAACTTCCTAGAGAAGCACAATCATGACTAACAATCAAGCTGCCTGGCGTACCCCGCAGACATCTGGTTAACTGCCTACTTGTAAATCACTTCGTTTGTATTTTTCTCATTGGTAGCGCTGGAAAAATTCCAATTAAGAGTTTAATAATGGATTAACCAATGATTTTTTTAAAAGTTTATAAATTAACGCTGAACCGATGAGTTTATGTCTAAAGACGGAAATCCCCCAAAATTATTCATCTGTGTTGCTTACTAAAGAGAATATTAAAAATAACATCCAGGAAGGCAGCTTTGTGAAAGTGATGGAAATTAGATGGCTTCATTTCAAGTCTCAAGTCTTCCTTGTCCCTAACAAGGATTTTACACAAGCCACCTCGGTTCTCTTTTTGCTCAACTGATGACCAGGATGTAAATAATAATCTATAGGACACGCTTGGGAAATCTAAATTTGCTGAGTTCTTAAGAACTGACTAGCTTTGATCAACTTTCACCAAAACTTTATTATGTTAGGAAATACAGGAAGGTCTGATCAAAAAATCAATTCTGGTTTACTCGGGGATGTATTACTATGGTATTTTTTCCCCAAAATCTTATTCACCTTCCTAATGATGGTTTCTTGGGGTTATTGTAAGATTAGCTAACATGTTTTGTTTTGTTTTAATTTTATTGAAGTATAGTTGATTTACAATGTTGTGTTAATTTCTACTATACATCAAAGTGATTCAGTTATACGTATATGTATATTCTTCTTCATATTCTTCTTCATTATGGTTTATCACAGGATATGGAATATAGTTCCCTGTGCTATACAGTAGGACCTTGTTGTTTATCCAACCTATATATAATTGTTTGCATCTGCTAGCCCCAAACTCCCAGCCCTTCCCTCTCCCTCCCCCCTCCCCCTTGGCAACCACAAGTCTGTTCTCTATTAGTTAACATGTTTTGAATAGACACTCACAGATGACAAAGTGGTAAAGCCAGAAGTAACGCTTGACCACAGAAGACGCTGAGCTTTCAATGGGAAAAACCCACAGGTGGATAACTGATTATTGCCACTCTGGAATGATAACGAATTCCTTCAAAATTGAAATGAGAACAATGTATATTTCACATCGTGGAGGGAGCTTAAAGTTCCTGGAATGACGAGCTGTTGCCCCAAGTCTTGACAGTATCTTGCTTTCTGGAAGAGAACCAGTGTGTCGTCAGCCAAGACACACACTCTATATTTCCTCCTGTTACATCTGCCTTGAAGGCTGATGAAACCCAGAGCAGATCCATCACGAGACTGGAGTTAATCCAGCAGACTTCCCTTCTTCTGCTGCAAATCAGGCCTCACATCTGGGAAGGTAGTGCTAGTTACAACGAATGAGATCACACATTTGACCATTTTATTAGAATCCCTCTTCTAGTGTTCACAAGTGGGGAGGGAGGTTAAGTTGAAATTAAATGGAAACCTCCTCCCTCCGTACCGATTGCAATATCTGATAATACCCTTGACGTTCTTAGTGCAGATCGATCGCCTGGTACTCAGAGCCCAGCTTTAATAGGCAATAACTCGTGCAATTCTAGAAGAGATTCGGTGGCAGGAAAATAAACCAGATTAACAGTCTTTGACTCGAGGTCATACACATCAATTTCACCATTGACCAGGTTCTAAGAACCAGATTTAGGAGAATATTGGTTCCCACTAGTGATAGTGGGCAGTGTCACGACAGCCTCCACACTCTACATCCTGCATCGCAGGTGGTCTCTATATAAATGTAAATCAAGAAGATGTACTATGCAGGAGAAATTCACCAGCCTTAAAGTCAGTCCTTCTTTCATGAAGTGAGCAGACAAGCCCATAGGAATGAGAACGTTCCAATACGGTATCATAATTCTCCTTTGTTTCTAATTAAATCTTAATTTAATCTTAAAATAAATTTACATAACATGTAGTATTTCCTGCTTTCCAGAGGAAAAAAAAGGATGCATACGAACTAACACATGTGGATATACAACTTATATCACTTGATCATTAGCATATGGTTGTGATGCAAATACATTACCCAAACTTTTCAAATTAAAACCCTTATCAGTGGTAAAGATAATAAAAATGATTAACTGAAACATCCTGTGTGTAAAACATTACATTTATGTCTTCTCATCTTCGAAAACTTCAAACTTTTATTATCTATGTTTTATAGATAAGGACGCCGAAAGTCAGTGAGATTAAATCCATTGCTTTAAGTCACCCGGCTTGTCGGTGATAGAACTGATATTTGACCCAAATTATATACTTTACACCATGTTGCAGATATAGGTTTTTAATAAGATAATAAACTTACAGCTCCCACTTCTCTTGAGTTCAGCCCTGACCACTGTGAGCCCAATCTGTCACTCAAAGCAGCAGCAATTAAAAGACAAAGAGTCTGTGCCTCTGGGGGGGTGAGGACCAACGTTATTTGTTACCCAAGATCCATCCTTTATAGGAAACATGGATCGTCTATACTGAGGTGACAAGGCCAACACCAACTTTGCCAGACAGAGGAAGCAGAGATCAGAGGATTATTGTTCAGAGCAGCGTGGTCCTGGCCAAGTTGGGGCAGCTTCTAAGTAGGTAAAGATGCCCTGGGAATCCAGGGGTGGGAAATTGATACTCAGCTTCAGTCTTCACCTATAATGAGGTTGAAGACTTGGCACAAGGTCAGTGAGAGGCTATTCAGCCAGAAATGAGAAGGCAAAGGGTCAGAGGCGGAATCAGGAGTTCATGTGAGTGTCAAAGGGGAGTGAGGTCAGAGACAGATTGGTTTACGCCAAAGAGAGACCAGCCGCATGGTCACCCTGGAGATGAGTTTGGGTTACATATTATACAGATTTTTGTCAATATGGGAAGTGGTTCACTATCTGTACATGTGTATGTGTGTGTATATATATATTCATATACATATATATTCATTTATTTTTTGTTTATTTATTGTTTAATCACAGAAGGGATTAGTGCAAAGGCCTAGCAAGAAAATTGCTTTAATCTTCTACCTGAGTTATCATCCAGGAGCAAGGGGAGTGGTAAACTCGTCCAGTCCCACCCTGTATTATAAGGCAAATGACGCATTCTAATTACAGGTAAACTTTCTATTAGCATTTCCAGGGGAGCACGTACTGCCTGGTAGGGGAGGTTACTAGGAAGGAAAATACTGGAAACCCTCTGAACTATCCCCTCACTCACCCTCATACTTGTCTCCGCAGAGAGATGGAGCAGAGAATCCACTTCTAGAAGTTGAGGAATCACAGAAGTAGACAGGATGCCAGAGATGACTTAGCCCCAACCATGTGCTTTACAAATGTGGACACAGGCTACAGAGGAGCTGGTTTGTGCAGTTAATTCCGAGTGATACCAGGGCTGGAACACCCTTCTTTTTGACTCCCGGTCAAGTTCTTTATTACCTGCATAAGGCAACATCAGGTTCTGGGGACAACAGCTTAGAAAGAGGAACACCAATGGAGAAGGTCTGCAGTAATTCTCTAGAAAATAGAAAAGGAAGAAGGATTGAAACTGACTCCTAAGTTTTCAGATATACCAAATATAGGTAAAAATAAGAGAAATTTGGTATTGAACCCAAGTGGATAAGGTCACATTAGTTTAACCCAAAAAGTTGGTAACACAGACATATGAGTAAGATAGAAAAAAGTAAAATGTACCTTTCTGAAAAAAATTATTTTTTGAAAACTAATATAAGATGCAGAGGAGAACCGCTATAAATCAAGAAGATGTACAACTTAGGAGAAATTCATCAGCCTGAAGCCATAAATAGTGTGGGAAGCATTTGTTTGAGAATAAATGGAGGAAGATGCAGAACGAATAGAGTTTTAGAAATGAGGTTACGGATGATCCTCTCCTGGTACACAGACCCCATTCCACAAAGCTGGCAGAGAAATAAGATCTAGTAGCAGCAAGGAATTCCAACTCTCTTCACGTTTGCTGCAAGTCTCATTCGGCTGGTAGCTGAGCACCTGATAAATTCATGGCTTGGCTTGTTGACAAGTTAATCTCTCAGAAAACTGAGGTATCAATGAAGTAATACTCAAGTTTTGAACTAATACAGAAGTTGTCCCAAGTTTATTTCATGGTACTGTTTCTTAAAGTATGGTCCATGGGCCACTGGGTATTTACAAGGTCAAAACTTTTTTCTTAACAGCACTTAGACATTATTGGGTATTTCCACTGCTTTGACATTTGCATGGATGGCGCAGAAGCAGTGGTGGGTAAAACTGCTGACAAGTAGTGGTCCCACACTGTCTGAAAGTCACTTTTTTCTTTGCCACCACATAGTGAAGCAAGTAAGTAAGTAAGTAAATAATAGTCCACAAAATCATTTAAGAAGGTCCTGATGAAGCAGTAAAATTTATTTTATAAAATCTTGATCTTTGAGTATGTATCTTTTTACTATTTTGTCTGACAAAATGAGAAGCAAAGCAATTCTGTTGCATATCAAACTACAATGATTTTTCTTGAGTAAAAGCATATATGCTATTTTTTGAGTTGCAAGCTGCGTTAGCCACTTTTCTTCATGGAACAACATTTATGTTTGAAAGAACTACTAACAAACTATATGTACGCAGGCTTGGGCATTTGGCAGACTTTTCTTGAAACAAATGAAGTGAGCCTGTCATGTGAAGGAAAACAACTGACAGCGTTTGTGATCAATAATAAAATGCAAGTTTCCAGGTGAAACCAGAATTTTGGGAAACTTAGACTCACCACAGTGAGCTTGATAGTTTCCGAATACTTGAACACTTTTCTGTTGAGGATGATGGTGATAATTAAGGAATGTGATTTTTGACACTATATAATTAAATGCATGAACATTTGGAAGACAAAGCCATGCATGGTTAAAAGGCCCATTCAAAGGACAAGATAGACCAGTGGGTTTTAATACAACAAAGTATGCAAGTTCATTGATAGGGTTTCAGATGCCACACTGTAGCTAACCTTTAAGAAAATACCACTGATTGAGCTTTGTTGCTGTTAACATCAAAGGAAAATATCCAGTTAACTGAAAAGGTTACTAAAATACTCCTCTCTTTTCCAACCACATTATCTGTTTGAGTTTAGATCTTCAGCCAAAGCAATATATCATATTGAATGCAGAATCAGATATTAGAAGTCAGATTATCAAAGAGATTTACAAAAATGTAAGACAATGCCACTCTTTTCCTCAATTTTCTGAAATGTAGCTTTTGAAATAAAATGTTACACAAAAGTTAATGGGTCGGGGGCTTCCCTGGTGGTGCAGTGGTTAGGAATCCACCTGCCAATGCAAGGGACACGGGTTCGATCCCTGGTGCGGGAAGATCCCACATGCCGTGGAGCAACTAAGCCCACGAGCCACAGCTACTGAGCCCTCATGCCTAGAGTCCGTGCTCCGCAACAAGAGAAACCACCGCAATGAGAAGCCCCCGTACCACATCGAACAGTAGTCCCCGCTCGCCGCAACTAGAGAAAGCCCACGTGCAGAAACAAAGACCCAACGCAGCCAAAAAAATAAAATAAATAAGTAAATTAAAAAAAAAAACAAGTTTGAAAGAACAAAGTTAATGGGTCTCTTTCTGTTTTGGAAATAAATTTGTATCTTTTTATTTTTTTAGATTCCACATGTAAGTGATATCATGTAATATTTATCTTTCTCTGTCTGGCTTCCTTCCCATAGTATGATAATCTCTAGGTCCATCCATGTTGCTGCAAGTGGCATTATTTCATTCTTTTTTATGGCTGAGTAATATTACACTGTTTATATATTTCACATCACAGATGTAGAAAACAAACTTATGGTTACCAAAGGGAAGCGGGGGGAGAGATAAATTAGGAGTTTGGGATTAACATATACATAATACTACATATAAAACACATAATCAACAAGGACGTACTGTATAGCACAGGGAACTATATTCAATGTCTTATAATAACCTATAATGGAAAAGAATCTGAAAAAGAATGAATATATATATACATATATAATATATATATAAATAACTGAATAACTGTGCTGTATACATGAAACTAACATAATATTGTAAATCAGCTATAGTTCAATAAAAAAGTTAATGGGTTTACTATAATCATTTTTGAATGAATTAATCAATATTTTAAACCTAATAATTGTCAATAACTCACATAAGCAAAAGCTCTTTGAAGACCTTCATAATTTTTAAGGGCATAAAGGGGTCCTGAAACCAAAATGTTTGACATCCTCTATTTTAGGGAGTCACCCCACCCTACAATCACCAGCATAACCTATTTCCCTTAACTTGCTTTATTTTATTTTATTTTATTTTATTCTCCATGGTACTCAACCCCTCCACACATATTTTGATTTGTTTTTCTGCTTAATGTTTATTCCCCCAACTAGAAACTTAATTCACAAAGAAGAGACTTTGTCAGTTTTGTTCACCCTTCTATCCTTAGTGCCCCAAATAACCCAGCATGTAGTAGGTACTCAATAAATATTTGTTGAATGAATGAGTTAGGTGAACAATTAATATCTGTCTTTCATAGAGAACAGACTTGTGGTTGACAAGGGGGAGGATGTTGGGGGAGGGAAGGATTGGGAGGTTGGAGTTAGCAGATGTAAGTTAATATATACAGAATGGATAAACAACAAGGTCCTGCTATATAGCACAGAGAACTGTATTCAATATCCTGTGATAAACCGTAATGGAAAAGAATATTAAAGAAAGAATGTATATACATATATATATATGTGTGTGTGTGTATGCATAACTGAATCACTTTGCTGTGCAGCAGAAATTAACACAACATTGTAAATCAACAACACTTCAATTAAAAAAAAATAGTATCTGTCTTTCAAAGTCTTCCTACAGCCAACCCTTCCCATTTTTATGAAGGTCTATCCGTGCAGGTCCCTAGGACTTTCAGTTAATATATGTTTGAACTTGAACAGATCCCCAGTTGCTATGCAAGACAGTATTCAGCCTTGCTTGTTCACGTTCCAGTAGGAGACCTCCATGCAGACTTTAGATGACTTTTCACCTGGAAAAAGCTCTCTAATGTCCAGAGCACCATCTCAAGCTTATATCCAAACTCCTGATAACCGAAGTACTTCCATCTCTTTTCAGTTAAACTGTAGAGCGGCCCTTCCGGCACTACCAGACCCCTTGGTCTGGGGCAGCAACCATTCGGTTCCCACTCAGTCTATGCCATTTCAAAGAGGAAAAGGTCAACCTTCTCCACCAGCAATGACACTAATTTTACAAGCACAAGGTAGTAGCGTTAAGAGCAATTCAAAAGAAAAATTCCTAGAAGTAATGTTAGCTACACAAGTTCACAGTGAGCCAAAAATGACATGATGAAATCTTATGTGGTTCTTTAAGGGTAGTATTGGACCGAAAAGTGTTTTACCCATACTATGCACTGATGAAGCCGCATTTCCAAAGAAGGTGAAATAAATGAAAACATGGCAGATAAGTGAGATATGAAGATGAACATGGAACGCTCTGTCTAAGAGAACGAACACTGAAACATGGGGCATGATAGCTGTCTCCAGATATTTTAAGGACCTATTCTCTGTGGCTCTGGGGGTCAATCTAGATAAGCTGATATAAGGGAGACAGTTTTAACATTACTATACTAATCTTAGGGGTTTGGAAATGGAATAGCTTCCCTTGCATGGCAGTTGGCATGCCTTTCTCTAAAGTATTTAAGAACGCTTATTGGCTAGCTGCAGTAAAATGGGGTCTTAATAGTCTTAAAATGGGGGTTTCAAAATTGGCTTGGCTTGGAAGGATGGAGGATCCTTAGGTACCTTTTAACGTTTTTTTCACCAGTAAGATTATGAGTGTAAAAATTAACTCCATTCCTATATTTTTATACTCTGGTATATCTCTGTATTTTTATGTTACTTTTTGTGACAAGTTAATTCATAAAATTTAGAACATTAACACTTTATTTCAATTGCTTTATGAATTAAAAATCTTCCCCCTTTAACTTTTATTTGTTACACTGTTTAAGGGGGAAAAATGAAGGTTGGGATTGATGGCCTAAGATTAACTCTTATTCCCTAAGTAAAGTTAGTAATAATTTTCTTTATTTTACATGAAGTTAGTACTTCATTAGGCCCTTTGCTGATGGTGTGGAAGGCGAGACTTGAGCACAAGCCCAGTAAGATAAATTAACCTCATTGAGCCCTTTGTCACAAGCAACTTCTCCGGAGTCAGGTGAAATGTCTAGTTTGTTAAGACATAACTGAGTTTCTAACGAACTGTCAAAACTGCCTAACTATGCTTTAAAAACTAGCGTATCACATAGCACAGGGAGATCAGCTCGGTGCTTTGTGACCACCTAGAGGGGTGGGATGGGGAGGGTGGGAGGGAGGGAGATGCAAGAGGGAAGAGAAATGGGAACCTATTGTATATGTATAACTGATTCACTTTGTTATAAAGCAGAAGCTAACACACTATTGTAAGGCAATTACACTTCAATAAAGATGTCTAAAGAAAAAAAAGAAAAAAAAGAAAAAAAAAAAAAAAAAAAACTAGCGTATCTTTGAGACACACACACAAAATTATGGATTATGAATTGACAATAACAAAACAACCAGCCTATTCAGTAAAACATTAAAGGGATCCAAGAACATATAAATAATCTCATCAATTGACTGAATGAATTGTGCTTATTTTAACTCTTTGAGTTAACTAGACAGAACAGCTAAAGCACTAGCAGTTCACTACAGAGATTCCAGGAAAGTAGGGGGTAACCTGTCAGATTCAACATAGTAACTTTATAGACAAAATTAATTATATTTCTATATATGAGCAATGAACAATTGCTAATTGAAATTTTAAAAACATTACTGTTTGAAATAGTATCAAAAACTTGGAGATAAATCTGACAAAAATTATGCAGGATTTGTATGCTGCAAATTATGAAACATTGATGAGAAAACCCAAAAACCTAAATAAATATGGGGAGATACACAGGGCTCCTGGGTGGAAAGCCTGAATGTTGTTAATATGGCAATGCTCCCTAAGTAGATAGAGTCACACAGTCTCAATCAGATTCTTAGAAGACACTTTTTTTGGTAGAAATTAATAAGCTGATTCCAAAATTTATATAGAAAAGCAAAGGACAGAGAATAACAAAAACAATTTTGAAAAAAAAAAACCAAAATTGGAGGACTCAAGCTACTTAACTTCAAGACTTACAAAAGAGCTACAGAAATCCAGGAGATGTGTTATTGGTGAAAGAAGACACATATAGATCAATGGACCTGAGTAGAGTTTCCAAAAATATATATACGGTCAATTATGAACATACAATTGGTCATTGACCTATACATATATGGTCAACTGATTTTTGAAAATGGCGACATTCAATGGAGAAAGGATATCGCTTTCAACAAACTATACTGGAACAATTGCTCATCCAAATACAAAAACAAAAAACAAAACTGAAATGTACCTTTCACCATGTACAAAAATGACCTTGAACTGGATTGCCTAAATGTAAAATCCAAAACAGTAAAACCTCTAGAAGGAAACATAGGAGAAAATTTTTGTGACCCTGGTAAAGGTATCTCAGGACACAAAAAGAAAAATCCATAAAAAGAAATAAATTGGACTTCATCAAAATAAAAAAAAATTTTTTTTAAATAAACTTTTGCTCTTTGAAATACACTGTCCTAAAAATAAAAAATGTAAGCCACAGACTGGGAGAAAATATTTGCAAAAAATATCTGATAAAGAGTTTGTGTCTGGAATATTATTATAAAGGACTCTTAAAATGTAATAATAATGCAAACTATGCAATAAAATGGGTGTAAAGCTTTGGAGACCCTACTGAGTACTCATCCCAGCTTGGGGGCCAATTTAAAAAAGCAGTTTGCTCTGAAGAAAGTTTCCTTCCACGTAGCCCACTGCTTGATAGAGACGGAGCAGCCCAGTTTGGAAGATCACATAAATCAGCAACTCTCAAACTTCATGGTATCACATGGACACCATGTCTGAGGTCTAGCTTATTGTTGATCACCTTTTCTACTAAGAGAGGATCTCTGCTTTTCGGTAATAACCCGAGAGTTAAACCTCAGATTGACTGCTACTTAACCCAAGTCAAAAGTGCAGTTGAGATAAACGGTATTTGAGAGACAGTTTGAAGAACAAGTTCAGCATCCTCATTAGCTACAGTTGCCAAGCAGAACATTAGGATATACACTACCTGGTTTATATGAATTTAGCCCCTGTAGAAATGCTTTCCTTAACTACAATTCAGGATTATGCTCCCAACTTGCACCAAGAGTTGTATTTAAAAACGCCTTCACAAAGTGCTTTTATTTATTATGGTTCAATAAAGTTTACCTTTTCCTTGTATAAGTAATTCATACTCGTTGTAGACAGTGTGGAGACTGCAGAAAAAGGAAAAGAAGAAAAATACCGTGGATAGTCCCATTTCCCAACCAGGACAGTTTATTTCCACCCTCTCTTTGTTCTATGAGATTATTTTTAGAATGTTATGACAAGATAATAAACATTATTTGCAAAATATGTTTTTTTCTAGAAAAATAGGTCTGAGGACATTGTTTATATTATCCTATGCTCTTAATATGAGAGTCTACACAATTTCCTCACAGAATATAAAGTCAGGGGGGAAATGATCTCTTCCGACAACTCAGCATGGTTTCTTTTATCTTTATCTTTTATTAACTTTTCCTCTTTTTCCAATTATGACAATTGATCTCTAAATGGAAAAAGGTGAGGATCCTGCAAAAGGACGTCTAGATATTTTAGATGAATTTTAGTCTTTAAGCTCCCTTATTCGTTCCCAGTTTAGTAGGAAAACCTTGATGGGTGTGAATAAATACTGTTGGCAGTCTTTAGAGAAATAATGTTGACAGCAGAAGCACTGGAATTCTTGATAAGGATATATTTTGAGTAAATATTTTTTAAAGGTATGTGTGTTGGAAGGGTGGTGGAAATCATTATACTGTAGACGTGTAACCCTGGCATTACTCCAGGGAAAATACTCAGGCAGATCATTAAAAGGAGATTCTGGAGCATTCTTTAGCAAAAGAAATGATGGCTAAGAGCATGAGAAATGTGTCAGTCTAATGGGACCACCGCCTCCCCACGTGGCACCTCTGTGTGCATCAGATACAGTTTTCCTTCCCAGCTAACGTGGTCCTGTAGGCCCATACCTGAGTGGACAGTGTAAATCAGAAAAGTGTTCCCCTTCCTTTCAGCCAAAGCAATTCTCCATCAGCGCACCAGCTGGATTTCAGCTCCTTCTGGCTGCCTTGGGCAGATGCCCTAGTTCAGAGCCAAGGTGCTATAATGCTAAACTAGAATGGTGTGGCATCTGTGAGGAAGACCTTTGGGGTCAGTCAGGCTTGGGTTAACTCCAGACTGACCCACTACCAGCTTCGTGACCTCCCTGAGACAGTACCTCTTCTCAAAAATTGATGTCATCATGTTATCTACCTTGACATTCTTGTTTGAGAAAAAAAGAGCTAGACCACCAGGATAAAAGCTCTAATAAAAAAGATTTTGTTTCAATGCAAGGAGAAATTTTCTTTTAAAAAGTCACACAAATGAAAATGTTCTATATCATGACTGTATCAATGTTAGTGTCTGGATTATGATATTAGATTATAGTTTTGCAAGATGCTACCAATTGGAGGAACTGAGTATAGGGTTTATGGGATCTCTCTATATTAATTCTTACAACTACATGCCAATCTGTGATTATCTCAAAATTTAAAAATTAATTTAAAAAAATTTTAAATTTATATTTAAAAAAATTAAAAGTCATATAAAATAAATAAAAACAGATAACATTCTGATTAAAATAGAATGGGCTGCACCATGAAACTGGTCCCCATTATGGGTGTGCTGAGGCTGAGTGAGAACCACTCTTACCTGTCTAATAGTAGACAATGTAGAGTCTTCTGTCTTATGTGTGCCTTTTTTCTGACCTAAGAGTCTAAGAAAAGACTACATGCACTTTTAAAAGCTGTGGGAACATGTGGTGCTGGTGTGAGCAATGGATGGATTGGTCTTTTTACAGGAGAAACTCCAGGAAGAAGTAGAATATTAAAAACAAGTAAACAGCTGACTAGGAAACCTTCTGTTAGACCCGGCCTGGGTCACATTTTGTTACAAACACCAAAGTAGAATGGAATTGCTTAATGGTTCAATGATAAAAGATGCTTTCCAATCGCCAGAGGGAAGGTGAAGTGATTAAAAAATTGGCGTCAGCTAAATATGTTGATTGTCTTATATAAAATGACCCTATGAGCACCATGTATTTTATGTTTTTTTCACCAGGGAATCCATTTAAATTTGCTATTTCTCAAATGAGTTCAGATCATGGATTTTACCAACATATATAATTAAAGGCCTCAATTAATAATGTTTCCACAATAATTCTTTACTTTCTAAGTTTCTATAGCTGAGGCTACAGATTTAGGGTAGACATGATGTTTCATTATAAAGTAGAAATCTTGGACTAGCATTGGGGATTTTCATTTATGCATAAAATAAAAGATTAGTCATTAAAATTCCTTTCCTCTATAAGAATGTCTATTTGTTTGAAGTTTTAATACAGTCTTAAAACATTTCAAATAACTTGCTTACTTTAACGTATTTTAAAAGGAAAATAGGGTTGAAAATCTAAATCTAGAAACAGCTTGTTATTAGAGTAGTACTCTGGGCATAAATTACTTGTAAAAAGTTGCTGTGTGTGGAAAAGTAGGTAAATAATTTACTAGTTCAATCCAGAAGCTTGTTATTAAAAGAACTTCAGTGAATTCTTTTATAAAACAAGCAAAAAAAGCACTTAACTAGTAGTTAGCCTTCCTTGACCTATATATGTTATAATTTTTGCACACCAGTTTTTTTCAAAGTATATAAAACTAACAATAATAAATAAGCTATATTTTTAAAATCTGAAAACTAACCTGTTTTATTTATTCTGTGCAGCAGACATTTTGGGAAAGTAAGTAACTTGGGTAGAACTGAAGTGTGTGCACAATTTTGAAATCCTGAAAATGTGAACTTGGCCAAGGTCTATGGGTCCCATTTTTCTTACCTTCACAAATGAGAAAGTTGATTTGGATTAGACATTTAACACTAACATGCTTCATCTTTTAATAAGATTTTTAAAATTTTAGAATACTTCTAGATTTACAAAAAGTTGCAAAGATGATACAGATAGTAGCCGTATACCCTTCACCCAGTTTCTTCTACTCTTAACGTCTTACTTTATATGGAGGGTTTGTCACAACTAAGAAACCAGCATTGGTACATTGCTATTAACTAACTTCCACACTTTGTTAGGATTTCACCAGTTTTTCCCAACGTCATTTTTTCTGTTCCAGGTCCCATCCAGGAAATTGCATCGCATTTAGTCCTCATGTGTCCTGAGACTCCTCCGGTCAGGGACAAGTTCTCAGACTTTCCTTGTTTCCAATGACCTTGACACCTTTGCACAGTATTGATCAAATGTTCCGTAGAATGTCCCTCAGTTTGGATTTGTCTTATATTTTTATTATGATTAGACTGGGGTTATGGGTTTTGGGGAGGAAGACCACAGAGGTGAAGTACCATTCTCATCACATCATATCCAGGGAGGAATATCTGCATAAATTATTTGGAATTCTTCTGTGAAGAATTCTTCTGTTTCTCTTCTTTCCCTTTATTTATTCAATAACGTATTTGTATCAGTATGGCCTCATGGATTTTTTTTTATTCTTTGGGTTATAATCTAATGCTATTTTATTTTGGTGCTCAAACTTCTTCCTGTTTGATCATTGGGAGCTTCTTCAGATTGGCTCCTTTTTGGGTTTTGAGCACTTTTTACTTTCTGATCTATAAGATGTGTCTCTTTTTTATTATTAAGACTTCATATTTTAAGAGCAGTTTTAGGTTCACAGCAAAACTGAGCTGAAGGTACAGAGATTTCCCGTATACTCCTGACCCCCCCCCACACACAGCCTCCCCCAGTATCAATATTACTCGCCAGAATAGTACTTTTTCTTTTTAACCAAGGATGAACCTACACTGACACATCCTAATCACCCAGAGTCATAGTTTACATTAGGGTTCAGTCCTGGTGTTGTATATTTTGTAGGTTTTGATAAATGTATAATGACATATATCCAACATTATAGTATTATGCAGTGTAGTTTCATTGCCCTAAAAAATCCCTGCTTCCATGTCCTGGCTATTGTAAATAGAGCTGCAGTGAATATTGTGGTTCATGACTCTTTTTGAATTATGGTTTCCTCAGGGTATATGCCCAGTAGTGGGATGGCTGGGTCATATGGTAGTTCTATTTTTAGTTTTTTAAGGAACCTCCGTACTGTTCTCCATAGTGGCTGTATCAATTTACATTCCCACCAACAGTGCAAGAGGGTTCCCTTTTCTCCACACCCTCTCCAGCATTTATTGTTTGTAGATTTTTTTGATGATGGCCATTCTGACAAGTGTGAGGTGGCACCTCATTGTGGTTTTGATTTGCATTTCTCTAATAATTAGTGATGTTGAGCATTTTTCCATGTGCCTGTTGGCCATCTGTATGTCTTCTTTGGAGAAATGTCTGTTTAGGTCTTCTGCCCATTTTTTGGATTGGATTGTTTATTTTTTTAATATTGAGTGGTGTGAGCACAAATTTCTGATTCAGTAAGTCTGGGATGGGATCTGACATTTCTATCAAGTTCTTAGGTGCTGCTGGTCTGTGGATCCCACTTTGAGAACCACTGCTATAAATCATTGAATGAGTCAGAAGCACAGTTAGCAATTTAACCCTATTTTCCTGGTGTAAGTCACCAGAACACTCTTTATTTGAAAACTCAACCACAGAGATGCATCCTCAACTTTCCTTCTGACAATCAAACTAAAAGGTTATACATTTTAGTTACTACCAAATTGAGGTGGGTGTCATTTGGAAATTATCTAAATTGGAGGTAAGGGATGCCAAGAGGATTTTTTTTTTAACCTCCCATTTCGAAAGTTAGGTCATTTCTTCTTAAAGATATTTAACATGTACATATAATTAAGAAAACAAACAAGATATCATGGCTTGGAATATCAGCATATCTTCTTTTTAAATTTATTTTTATTTTTTTATTGAATGAAAGATTCTTAAAATTCTATAGTGCTTTACAACTTGCAAAAGTTTCACACAGGTGATTTCGTATAATCACCTTATAACCCTCGACAAGACCTTGAGTTACTATTTGTCTGTGCAACACTGGGAAGCCACCTCTTCAGACCACAGTTAGACTACGTGTAACATCAGAAGGTCAGACTAGGTGACTGGAACGGGGTTTCTAGCCAGAGCGTTCTAGTGTCCATTCATTCATTTATTCAGCAGATGTTTTTAATATCTGTTTTGAGCCAGGCTCCATGTGGGTACTGGGAATAAAGCCATGAACGTGACCGATCTGAGTGTTTTAATTAGGGAAATACAGGGTGGTGTGAGTTGAGTCAGGAAAACGGGTTTCACTCCTACCATCACCACGGGATAACTACCATCCAAGATTCCTTCTTGCTTCTCTTTCACCTGCAACAAAATAACATTATAACAAGCTTCCAACCTAGGAATCACCCACATAAATCACTGCAAGCATGAGGCAAGACCACCAATAACAGAAGAAAGCATTATGATACATCTTTCCCCAAAATATAAGAATTAGAACAATGTATTTTCTGTTCTAACAGAACCAACCATTGTAACGCCATTTTCCTATCTAAAATGTTTTTGTTTTTCCTGAACGAGTCCACTGTAATTGGAAAAGTGAACTACAACAGCCTAGAGAAATCTATTTTCATTGGAGCCCTGAATCCAGAAATGTCATTTGTACCAAACTGTATTAAGGACAGTGAGAAGTTATCAAAACCCAGTCAACTGATGACATTTGCCTTATGATCCCGAGACTTAATTATCATCATTTATAAAGCCTACAGAACAACTGAAGACACTTTGCTTTTAGTAGATTCCTAATACCCAGGATGAATCATGTGCTATTCTTACTTTTGTTATTTTTGCATACCTCATAAATGCATCCTTCACACAGAATTCCTACAAGAAATCTATCTTCTCCTCAGTAGAAACAGCATTGCATTACTCTGAATCTGATAGATTCAAATCAAAGTTGAATTTTTATTGATGATAGAACTGGGGGATGATCACAGGCACTAACTCCTTTCTCTGAAGCAACATAATCCTGAGAATTTTGTTCTGAGGATGAAATTAAACAGTGCACATGAGAGCACTTCGTAAATAGTGAAGAATGATATCAATATTAGGTAGTGTAAATACCCCTTCATTTAAAACTAGATAGTCAATGAATAGAAGCTAATTGCCTATAAAGGAACCGTTTTTCTTTTCTGATGTTCCAAAGCCATGGTCTGTTTGGTGGTTTCATTTTGTTTTTAATGTGCATCTGTGAAGGATACACATGGAAATAAAATAGTCACATTGTATTCTTTCTCATCCTCAGGAAATGGAATACTGTAGAGTCAAGGAATCGCAGATGAAACATTTTATCATTGTTTTTCGACTTCTTTAAAAGTCTTAAATATCACAAAAATAGTAAAAACTTGCTGCAATGGGTAAACCCAAACAGAAGTTTACAAAGAAATGGTTGGTTAACTCTAACCCTCACCCTCCTCAAATTCCACATCCAGAATAATGCTAACCATTTACTCAGTATCCCGCCCCATGTACTTATTCATCTATTCATATGTCTGTGCTTGTCTGAACGTATAGATTACCTTTCTCTCTCCTCCTTCCTGTTCCCTCACCCTCTCCCTCTCTCCATTCTTTTTTTCTTTCCTTCTTTCTTTTTTCTTCACTTTCAACAAAAATGGGATATATCATATACCACTTACTATGAAACTTGCTTATATTGTTACTTAAAAATATAATATGCGTCCTTTGCAGTCAATGCATGCAGCTCTTATTCTTTTTTAAATCACTTTTTAAAATAGGTACACTCAATCCTAAAGTATAAACACCCTGTCATTTATTCAACCTGTAATCTATTGGTGAACATTTGTGTTTGCTTTCTTTTCCTTTCTTTTTTTTTTCTTTCCTTATCTTCTTCCTCTTTCTTTCTTCTTTTTTTGAGGGGAGAGGGCTATTACAACAATTTTGTTGCAGTAAATTCCCTTGTATATGCAGCTATATGAGCTAGGTCCCCAAAATGAGATTTTAATTATTATTTTGAAAACGGGAAAATACCCTTAGAATTTTGGTAAGAGAGGACAGAGCTAGAATCTTCATATTCGACTGTCTCTAGATTGGAGAAAATGGTGCACTATATTTTAATATGTGTAAGGTAGCTATTATTTGAGCAGCAGGGTATCTGCTCTATGGTATAATGACATCCTTCAAGGATTTTACTATATTATTATCATTATTACTTGCCTCTTGAAAACTAATCTTATCATATTTTATATTTGGTGTAAATGTGAGGTGGGCAGTGATATAACCGATTTAGTAATAATGGCAATGATTAATGTTAACTATTATTCTTTAGAGTCACTCATTATTTTATTATTCAGATAAATCTAATATCATGCAGATTTTAGTGCCATGCATATTATGTTGAGATTTAAAATGTGTCTTTTAAATTCCAGGTGGCTAGGTGTTCTGCTTTCTGAACTGTCACTGAACTCTGACAGCCAGTCAATTTCATTATGGGGAAGTTCCCCCAGCAAGGCTGTAAATGGAGGTTACACAATTTTTAGGGTATGAGAGACTCAGTCTTATTCACAAAATATGTCAAAGGTTAGTATTTATTTCCTTTTCCCCGTATGCATTCTGTGGAATTTTGAAATGTAGGTAGTGAACTAGGGTTTGTAAATCAAATGCTATACAGAAAGCACCAGTTTTGGGAAAGTATACCCTGAGTGCTTTTGTAAGGAAAGCTTTTGAAACAAGGATGCCCATTTATAAAAAGACATGTCTTAAGAATTTGGAGTATTTTTAAGATCCCATACTCTTAGAGAACTACAAACACAGTAGGAGATTTTTTTTTTAACTTTTTTTTTTTTTTTTAGTGGTTTGAGAGACGGCAATCTTTTTTAAAATTTATTTATTTACTTTTGGTTGTGTTGGGTCTTCTTTGCTGCATGCAGGCTTTCTCCAGTTGTGGCAAGCGGGGGCTACTCTTGGTTGCAGTGCTCGGGCTTCTCATTGCGGTGGCTTCTCTTGTTGCGGAGCACGGGCTCTAGGCATGCAGGCTTCAGTAGTTGTGGCACGCGGACTCCAGTAGTTGTGGCACGTGGACTCCAGTAGCTGTGGCACGTGGGCTCAGTAGTTGTGGCTCTCAGGCTCTAGAGTGCAGGCCCAGTAGTTGTGGCACACGGGCTTAGCTGCTCCGCGGCATGTGGGATCTTCCCAGACCAGGGCTCGAACCCGTGTCCCCTGCATTGGCAGGTGGATTCTTAACCGCTGCACCACCTGGGAAGTCCACAGTAGGAGATTTTAAACCCACTTACAGTAGAAGCCACGTCCCTGTAAGAAGGCGGTGTGTCTCCAACCCGAAACAGACACTCATCACTTCTGATCACCAGGTGAGTAGATCAACAGCCTCATGTCTGGTCCTCCCCAACGAGGTCTTAGATTGATGGTCTACTGACTTCCTTTTGATGGACACTGGGGTCAGACAAACAGTGAACGGGGCTGTCCTTTGAAGCTGCTCTAGAAATAACAGAGCAAAGACCTCACACAGGCCTCCACACTCCGAGGAAAGGGAGGAGGATTGTCCCTCTGGTCCAGGCACTCTTCTGCTCCGATTCTTATCAGAATTGCAAGTGGCTCCACTGACACCATTGAGGGTGATTAATGATGGGGGGAAATCCTGGAGTTCAAAGGGTGCACAGGTAAAATTTATATTTTCATGGGATTCTATGACTTGTGACAGGCCCCACGTGATGGGATTTGTAATTGTCAGTATTGTCAAAATGGCATTTCTTTTCCCTTTTCCCATGACTACTGCCTGTATGTAATTTGTCATACCAGCTATCAAACAGAGCATCAGAGAAAGTGGGAAAACCAACAAAAGCATATGCACCCTCTTTGTATCCATATCTCTATCTGCTGTTATTAAATCAATTACTGAGGCTCCGTTTTCAGTGGGCTTCTCTGGGTGGAATTGCTCTTTTATCATCTGGTAACTGTCAGCTGAGGCTTTAACTCTTTACTGGTTAAGCCTTTTTAGCTCCCTTAAGAGAGAATATAAATACCAATGATATAAAATGAAGTAAAATAGAATAAAATGGTATCTGATGCAGAGGAAGTGGTGGGTTGTCTTAAAGTAAATAGCATAAATATGCAAAGACTTAGGGAAGAGAGTCACTGGCCTAACTTGCACAAATAAAGGATGAAGGCCATGTTCAAAATAGTGCTGATTTATTCTCTCTCTATTCCAGGCGAAATTCCTCCGGGTGAAAATTATTTTTATCTACTGAAAAAGCTTTCCTCCAGTAATTTAATGTAGTCCATTCAATAACACTTATTCAACAAAAATATCTTTAAGGGAAAACCAACCAGGAGGCGATAGTGCATATTATCTTGGAAAATAAGTTGTGATATCAAATTGTTTGAGTCGAAACTACTTTCTATTTTTTTAATTTGAGTGGGCAAGGTATGGAAACCTCTCCGTTCTTCAGTTTTCTCTTCTGTTACATGGGGATGATAATTGTATCTCTCTTTAAGGGTTTTGGTGAATATTATATGTGTTAATATATGTAGGGGGCCCAGAACAATACCTAGTACACGGTAAGAGTTTTGTAAATGTTAACCAATATTATCACAGGCCAGAAACAGGGCAGGGATGGAGATAGAATAGACTGTGAATTTTCAATGTCTAAGAAAGTCAGAATTGGTAGTAAAAATATGATAAACACACAAATAATATGAGATAGAATATGCTCCGTCAAAAAGAAGGAACAAAATTCTGCGGCAAGGGATATTATTTAAAGAAGGCTGTCGTGATCATCTTGCCTTGACACAATGAGAGTTAAGCTTAAAATGTTTATAGGTGTGGTCTTGAGTAATTGCACTGGGGATATTTGCACCTCTCAGCATGTTGGTTGGAAGACTTTTGCAGATCTGTGCTTTCTTGAGCTAAAGGAGTTGAAGCAATTAGGAATTGAGCATTACAAGTAAATCACACAACTAGGAATCATCCTGAATTTCTAGTGATGTAAATTTGGGAGGATGAATCAGTGAGCTACAGATTCCTCCTTTTAATAGCAGAGAAAAGATAAAGGTGGCCTGCAATTGGCCTTTCTCTGTCCTTCTGCCTGAATAAGGCCCTCAGCCCGTCCTAATCATCACACCTACCTCTCAGCAGGGCGCTTGCCCAGAAGGCAAAACAGAGCTGAGTTTACTGCAGATGAAGTTCCCCCTTACTCAGCATTTTTGTTCCATTCACGTCTTCAGCTGATTTGATGATGCCCAGGTCCCCACAATGGGGAGGGCCGGCTACTTGACTCAGTCCTCGATTCAAATGCTAAACTCGTCTGAAAACACCCTCACAGACACACCCAGTATGTTTGACCACGTATCTGGGCCCATCACGGCTCAGTCAAGTTGACATAAAATTAACCATCACAGATGGGGAGATGTAGCAAAGTTGATTATTCTTCTCGGTTGACAGAAGAAAAAAAACCTGAGTTTACTTGGAAATAGCCAGTCTTTAATAGAGATCCTTACTCTCAATTTTCCTGCCAGGATTTGGACAACTGAGTCGATGGGTATTTAAAATAGGTGATTGGTTATCCATACATTTATTCAATGTATCAATTCACCACTGATCAACAAACATCTGCTGAGAGCCTGCTGTGTGCTACCACGGGGTATAAAATGGTGAATCCAAACAGATAGAGTCCTTTCCCTCAAAGTAAAACAGTTGGGTCAATGTCGCATCTATTTACAAGATTCTAATTTAGTTACTAATTTCTTCTTATTCTAATGACTTTGAAAAAAAGGTAAATGGATGAGATTTAGAATTAAATGAGGCTCAGAAAGATTGTCGCACCTGAGGTCACAAGGCACATTGGCATTGGAGCCTTGAAAGCTGGGCTGGACCAAGCTGTTCTGAATGACACTGGCCCACCTAGAGCAGTCCAGTAACGAGACAGAGTCCTACAGAATGCCTGCCGGACAATCCTGGCTTTTATAATTTCAAACTGCATTTTCGTCATTTTTATTGGCTCTTCCTGTAACGCCCTGTGTGGTCTTTCGGCAATGTTACCATCATTTTAAAGTTAGACAAAAACAAGTCTTTGTGCAAAAAGGGGTAAGGTGGGAATCAAATGAGAGAATTTTTTAAGTGACCCAAGGTAGCATAAAGAGCTCATGGCAGAGCTGAGATCGGAACTCATAATCAGCGGGAAGCTTTTTGAGCTCTACTCTTTCCCAGACTTAACGTAGTTTTATTATAGGAATTGGCTCATGAGCGTATGGAGGCCAAAAGTCCCACTATCTGCCATCTGCAAGTTGGAGACCCAGGAAAGCCAGTGGGGGTAATCCAGTGAGTCCAAAAGTTTGAGAACCAGGGTTGCAAATGTCTAAGGCAGGGAAAAAATGGATGTCCCAGCTCAAGAAGAGAGAGACTGAATTTGCCTTTCCTTCATGTTTTTATTCCATTCCAGTCCCCAGTAGATTGGACAATGCCTGCCCGTACTGGGGAGGACAATCTTCTTTCCTTGGTCTGCTGAATCAAATGCTAGTCTCGTCCAGAAACACCCTTACAGACACACATCTAGAAACAATCTTTTACCTTCTTTCTTTCTGCTATAGAATATATCGTGAGACAATGAATTGGCATGATAGCTATTTTCTGATCTGAGCACAAGCTCTGGGGTACTTGGGTTAGGTGGACTTAACATTTTGTATCCCCTGTGAATTAGTATTTCCTAGGAAGTGGGTTTCAGAATACTGGTTTCCATGATCGAAATATGTTTGGGAAATTCCCCCGTAGAATATACGCCTCATGTGGACAGGCTACGTTTTCATGGCAATATGCTTAGCATCTAAAATTATGCACCTACCCTGGCACATGGTTGATACTCGCTAAATATTTGTTGAACGACTGAATCTAGGAAAACTTTTCACCTTCACATATTTTCCTGTTTAAGGTCTTGAAAAATCGATGAGGGACACTTGCTTCACTTTTTAAAATTCAGTCTTTACTCTGTCACTTCTGGGGAACCTACTTTGGGAAGCCCTTCTGGAAGATATCTTCTTGTCTGGCTCTCATGAAAAGAAGGGCAACTTTAATCATTAAAAGGCTTTGGAGGAGGAGGCGATCATAGTCATGTTGATGGTGGGGTTTGCTTCCTGTTTCCAAGATGTTGAAAAGCATAGACTGGTGTATGAAGAGGCACTTGGGGATTCTTCCTGGACAGCAAACAGCTCTTACAAAACAACCATTTGATGAGCTCAGTACAAATGAATTGGAAACATATGGATTCAATTTCCCTTGAAAGCCATGTGGCTTTAACAATTAAACACCATCACGATTAGTAGGGAAACGAATACACAACAGGGATTTGATGGAGTCCAAACATTGGAGAACATGTCTGAGGTCTTGCCTGAGCCCCAGATGGGGTCATTCCCATAGAACACGGGGAGTTTTGGCTGTTCTACTGGTGACAGGAAAAAAACCATCCTTTTTCCATTGCAACCTGTTGGGGACATGAGGAGTGACTCTCCCAGCAGCTCCGTGGAGGAGAAATGGGTATTTTCTTAAAGATAATGGGTGGAGTAGAGTTATGATTTGGGAGGATTATAATGTTCTGTTTATTACACTGATAATGTACATGGAGAGATAAAGTACATGAGTGTGTGTATGTGTCTGTTTTACAGTCACGCTCTCCAAGGAACTTCAGTCTCTCCAAAGGCATTATCTCATTTGTTTTTATTATTTGTGCCCAAGAGGCATATGTGATTATTCCGGTTCCACATTTAGGGGCAGAACCTGAAGTAAGATGTGGCCAAGATCACACAGCTGGCCCGTGGACCGGCCAGACAAGAGTGAACCTCTCCAGCTCTCAGGCTGATGATGTCCACCTCTGGATCCACCTGCCTCTGGATTAATAAAGCCATGTACAGCATTACTATATATTAACTTGAGATTGGGTCTCCCAAGAGGAATTCTGGCTTTTGCCAACGAAGCTGTAGCGCTGAGCAAACGGCTAAGGAAGATACAATTCATTTTTCCCTCATGAGTAAAATCATTCTATAAACTATCTCAGCAGCCTCTGGGGCTGGATGCAAGACACTGAATTATATATCACTGAAGCTGATCTTTCCATCACACAGCTCGTGGCCAAAATGAAAACCCAAAAGGCCATATTATCGCATGTCAGTATCCTAACTTAATGGGTGTGGCAGTTTTCTAATTGGTTCAGACATGGGGGAAAACCTTGGGGCCCCCCTCACTTCATTTCAAAAGTATGGTAAATGTATTCTTTTTACACCCATAGGGACTAGTCTGTATGATCTAATGTTTGGAGCTTTCTATATCTAGTTCATCTTTCTCAAATATTTTTCCCCACAAGATGATCCTTCGGGGTTTATTTAATATGATATTTTAAAGCTTGAGAAAAATTCACAGGTGACCCAAATCAGTAGTTCTGAATCCTGGCTGAGCCTTAAACTCATGGGAGGGGGCTTTAACCAAAAAATACCATACCGAGAAGTACTGGTATGTCTGCTCTGAGAAGGGGCAGTTCCTCAAATCTTCCAGGGTAGTAGAGAGCAAGCACTGACCTACACCTGCTCCAACCCATTTGCCTAGAAAGGTGAAGCAGCTTCCACACTGACTGCCATGGTGCTTTCTGTTCCCATGATTTGTTCATTTCAAAATGTATCCATGTGGACACCTGTTTTAAAATGTACCTGGGATTTGTTTTAATCTGATATATTAAGACATACAGATATAGAAATGACATTCATGGCTTCCCTGGTGGCGCAGTGGTTAAGAATCCGCCTGCCAATGAGGGGACACAGGTTCAAGCCCTGGTCTGGGAAGATCGCACATGTCGCGAAGCAACTAAGCTCGTGCACCACAACTACTGAGCCTGTGCTCTAGAGCCCGTGAACCATAACTACTGAAGCCCACGTGCCACAACTACTGAGCCCTCGCACCACAACTACTGAAGCCTGCACTCCTAGAGCCCATGTTACACAACAAGAGAAGCCACTGCAATGAGAAGCCCGAACACCGCAACGAAGAGTAGCTCCCACTCACTGCAACTAGAGAAAGCCCACAGCTAGAGAAAGCCCGTGCACAACAACGAAGACTCAATGCAGCCAAAAATAAATTTTAAAAAAAGAAAAAGAAAAAGAAATGACAGTCATGACGGAAGAAGTTTCTAGTCACAGACCCCTAGAAACCAAAGATCCAGCATGCCATGTAGGGTCACCTGGGGAAGCACCAGGACCAGCCAGGAGGCAGGGAGGAGGGAGCAAGGGGAATGCATGGGCAAAAGTCTTTATCTCACAGGAAAGAATGACCAAGGCAAAGTAAGCAAGCTGAACAGGTTTAGGATTGAGTAATTTCATAAGTTCAACAAGCTCTGGGGTGTATGGATGGCTCCTACTTATCCAGTGCCTGACCCTGCGGTGATTTAGGACAGGGGAATAGTGTCCTTGAAACAGAGCAGAACGCTGTGGTCCTTTAGCCCCACCATATCCTCAGCCTGCATTTTGTCTCTGGAAAAACTTTAGCCAAAGAATAAGTTTAATCAGAGAAGTGAGAAAATGCAGAAACGAAGGAAAACAGTCTAACAAGACTAAATACTAATAGTTTAGTCATCAAGCATAGTTAAGGGCCTTTAGTTCCTTCTCAAGGGCTATAGATAATATTCTGAGCCATATCCTGTGAACTGTCTTGTAAATACTGAAACCCCTACCAGGTGGAAGAAGTTAACTACATAATAACCAGACTGTAGCCATGACATAAGCTGCCACAATTCTGAGAATTGGCCTCAAAGGAATGGGAATGAACGGACCCTGGAACTGAAGATCAACTGTACTTAAAACAATCAAGATGATGCTGGTCAGACCACTGCAGGACCAATTTCAAGATGACGGTCAGAGCTGACTGTGCTGTTTCTGCGTGTAGCCCCCTCTCTCTGCCTATAAAAACTTTTGCCCCCTGGTTGTCATTGGGGGGGAATCTGCCTTTGGCCAGGAGTCCACCCTCTCCCCCTCCCCCTCCCCCCCTCCCCGGTTGCCAGCATCCAAAATAAAGCAAACTTTCCTTTCCACCAACCTTGTCTCTTTGTTGGCTTTTGAGTGGCCAGCAGCTGGACCCACTTTGGTAACATCCTGACTGCGGGAATCTGATGGAAGGATGCAAATGGGGCTATGGACTCATGACTGCTCAGTTTGTAAAGCAAAGGCACACACACAGGTGAGTCTCTTACTCTCTCCAGGAATTAGCTAAACAAGGGAGGGCAGTCCCTCCTCTGATCCACAAGGTCCCAAGACGCCAAAGCATCCTAAAGTAGAGAAAAAAATTAAACACATGACCAATACAGTATTACCTTAGCCATCAGAGTGCTAATGATCACGAGGATAAAATAGTAATAAAAAGTTTTGACTAGATGTTTTCAGTTTACACACAGTTTTCAGGTTGTCATATTCTTCCTAAAAAATCTATTAGGTGCACAATAATACCATCATCTATTGGTATGGACACCAAGGCAGAAAGAGAGAAAGTGACATTGTTTCCTTGTAGGGGAGTTAGGATTTGAATCTAGATCTTTTGACTCTTAGCACCCAGCTCTGGCCATGCCCATCACTGTCTGATGGGAGCCTCGGAGTTTTCCTCTAATAACTGCCAGGCAGAATGGCTGTCGACTGTTTACAAAAGCACAGCGATTTGTCTCCCACTGTGGCAGGTGATACTGGCCTGGGTATGACCTACTAGAAAACTGGAACAGGAGCGAGCTCTCTGCATTTCAGAGCCAGAGGAGAACATTCCCCCAGGGCTTCAGGTCGGATGTGTGAGATTTTCCTTGAAGAGCGTCATTAGAAAGGGTGTCTATATATCACATATAAATACTGACGGGCCAGCCACAGAGACTGTTGTAGATTTTGACAGACAGGACCGGGAGCTCCACTAGGGAGCAAGTGGGCACCTTGTCATGTATGTGCACTTCGATGAGATGAAAATGTATCTGTGGCTCTGGGTCCTTTCTTACCATCCTTCTATAGCTATAAGGACATCCAACAAACATTTAGACAGAGAACCCTTTAACCTGCTTCTCAGAGGCAGTGAATCAAGTCAGAAAAGTAATTCAACCCTCACCCCCAAGGTACAAGGGAAGGGAAGAAAAACTGTTTCTTTAGATTCCATCCTCCCCACGGAACCATTTGTCACTTTCCTCGGAGAGTCTGCGTCAATCCCATCTGGACCACTTGCTAGAACAAATATGGTGGAAACGGAAGCTGGTAACATCCATCCTCGGTGTAGCAAGGAGGAGACTCTGGAAGCACGTAGCCTCCATACCATACATCCTTCTGTGCCAGCAGATGGGGCCCTGAGCACTGCTCCTTCATGGTCCCATGTTGGTCACCATAGTCAAGATGTAGAAGCAACCTAAATGCCCATCGATAGATGAATGGACAAAGAAAATGTGGCCTATCCATACAATGGAATATTTTTCAGCCTTAAAAAAACAAGAAGGAAATTCTGCAATATGTGACAGCATGGATGGACCTCAAGGACATTATGCTGAATAAAATAAGCCAGTCACAGAACAACACGTATTGCGTGATTCCGCTTATATGGGGCATCTAAAATGGTGAAATTCATAGAATCGAAAAGTAGAATGGTGGTTGCCGAGGGCTGGAAGGAGGGAGAAATGGGAACTTCCTAATCAGTGGGCATAAAGTGTCAGTGACGTGAGATGAAAAATCTCTGGAGATTCTGTACAACATGGTACCTTTAGTCAGCAATGATGTACTGGACAGTTAAACATTTATTAAGAGTGTAAGTATCATGTTGTGTGTTTTTTCCACGATATAATGAAATAAGAAAACATGAACTCTAAGTTGCCCTTGTTCTGATCCATTCACCCCTCCTGCTGTCTCTAGGCCACCATCCCTCCGCTGGATTCTCACAGAAACCTCATTTCCGTCCTCTTATGAAATATTGAAAAACACGATGGTTCCCAGCTGGGCACAAAAGCTTGGAGGACAAGGGATAAACATTCTCCTCCTACTTCTTCGAACCACAGGAAAACACTTGAACTTCACTTGCCTCAGAATTCTCTCCAGAGGAAGAATCCAGCCCCCAGGCAGTCTTGCTGAAGCCACGGAGACTAAGCATCTCTTGAGGAGACAAAGCAAAGAGCCCAAGGAAACCCCTCAACTCCCCTGGCTTTGTGGTTTTTACCAAATAATCAAACACACATTTCCTATTTCTTGAAACATTCTGGGATGTGCCATTGTGTTTTAACATCATGTTTAGAGAACACAATATTCATCCATTAGCATTTTTCTGTCAGCTCGTATTAAAATGACAGGCTAACGTTAATGTCATATCAAAAGTTCAGGAGCCTTTTGAGTTTGATATTAAGTTATTTAAAGCAATTATTCTCTTTCTAAAAGCCTTTTATTTAGAACATCTGCTGTTACATTATTGGACCTAGATTTCATGGAATGTAAAAGACCTTTAATTTAGTTACATTTGTAAACCATAAATATTAGTGATTTATATCTCATAATCATTCTTCCAGTGACAATTGCCAAAATATAACTTTATACAAAGCCACTTGTAATTTTAACAGACATTGAAGGAATTGCAAACCGTTGTTATGCAAACATTTGCATACAAGATAGGAGTTCCACCAGGTACCACGGTTCACGTTCCCACGTGGGAACCCATCTCTCGCCATTGACCTTCCCAAGCTGCTTTCTCAGCATTTACCCCTTTCTTAAAGCAGGCAGTAGTTTCCCTGTCCAAAGCTCATGTAGTATAAATAAACACTGATATTGAGGCTGATTTGTGAATATCTTGCTCATTTCTCTTCTAAAATCATAAGTTACAATGTTAGGCTTTGTCTCTTTTCCTCTTATTCTTTCATTCATTCAACAGATGATCACTGAACATCTTCTAGGTGCCAGGCTAAACTTGGCTCCAGGGCTACCATTGTGAACAATCCAGATCCCATTTGTGAATTGCCCTCAGGAACACTGTACTTTGAAAATGAATTTATTACAAGACTAGCAGAATTCATCACAACATACACCATTACAGCAGAGCTTAGTCATTTGTCATGTACTATTATCATTTGCATATTCATGTTTTATTAGTTCATTAGAAGCACAATTAGCAAAATCGTCTTAAATACTTTAAAAAGTTCAATTCCTGTTGAAAGGACATATACAGATGTCTGTAAGTAAATAGAGCTTTTGGAAGATGCAAGAAGATTGTGTCAAATGTCTGTCTCTGAAATTTGTTGATAATGACTCAAAAGACTTAGATTTCTCTTTAGCAAACTGTTTTCTTCAAAAGAGGAAAAAATATGTGTATCAGATGGAATGAGAAGTATGCACAGTATGAGAATAATACCTAACTTTATAGCAAGCCTTTATGCATTGCTGTTCCATTTTGATTACAGCTTGTCGACTGGTCGTACTGGAGCATTTATATGATTTGTTCTCGTGCCCAATCATTGTTCTTCCTTCTCCATTTTCTGCTCTTCTTTATCACCATAGTGTCTCCTTTTGGTCTAGTAACCTGTGTGATCTTTGCTCTCAGATATCATTAGCATTTCTTCTATAATTTCTCCGAGGTCTCACATCAGCTCTTTTTCACACATCTGAAAATTTGGATAAATAACTAAATGCACGGAGCCCGATAGGCTTCTTGTAAACAGTTCCCAACCAGTCATCTGTTCATACCAGCAATTTGCAAGTAATATGGTATGACTTTCATATATTCCCTGCACGCTTACTCTCACTGGACACCTGAAATTACATAATTGCACGAAAATTGTACCTCGCTCGACCTGAGGGAAACACATATCACTGGTTTATAGGGAGAGATATTAGCAAACCCATAATCGTGTCTAAGGAAGTAAAGTATAGAGAGAGTATTAGCAAGATTAGCATTTTCTGTCAAAAGTACCATTTCTGGATTTGCAGAGTATATGAGTCAATTGAAATATTCTTTGCACAAGTTATAAAGAGAAGAGAAGGTAGTATGGTGAGGTGGGAAGGGGTGGGCTTTATAGACAGACAGGTATGGATTTAAATTTCTACTTTACTTCTTCATAATATTAAGATAAGGCTCACCCAGCTTCACTTTTTTACCTGTAAAATGAGGATAATAAAACAAATATCCTAATACACCACACAAAAAGGATAGTTTCTATCCTTTTTCTTCCTTCCAGGGAAAAAAAAAACCATGTGTTTAAAATATGCACCACTCAACACCATCAGACAGGAATAATTTAAAGTATCAAGTTTGAGATTGATACATTCCGAGATTGAGACTATTAAATTTCCTTGTTCAGAAGAAACATAATTAACATGATTAGTTTGGAATTTTTTTCATGCCAAATTTGCTTTCTAGTCCTAAAATAATGTTGTGCAAATTATTGGCAAGTTGTTTCGTGTTCACGCTTAATAAAAAGAGAAAAAAATCTTTTCTTAAGCTTAAATGCCTATTTAGTTCCATTTGGGCCATTTCCTTTGAACTGAATGCAAATGAGTGAGGGTTGCAGCTATTTTACAATCTTCCTTTAATCAAGATCACTACAAAGCATCAGCCCACTGGGTGATGGGTGACATAAATCATATTAACTTAATTCTGTGTTTCATTAAAGGATTTAGCACTTTTATGAACCAGAATATCTGGGTCAATGCCATAGAAACTTCGATCAAATTGCAGAGCTTATGGATTCAGTGATCTGTAGATCATTGTCTGAGATAAAGATGAAGTTCTGCTCCCCCCTCATTCTGGCCTCATTAGTACATAGTTACCTTTCAAGAGTTCAGGGCTTTGGACGGGGCAGTTGGATCCTGGCCCCAGAATGTAAAGGAGAAATCCAGATCTCATACAACGTTCTGGACGCTGTAAGAATAATACATACAACGTTCTGGACGTATGTAAGAATAATCATCTCTGCATTCTTTTTTTCCCCACACAGTTGAAATACTTCCATGATTTCTCTATTTGCCTATTATCTCAACAATCCTAAAAGACAAAATTGGCAGTAAAAAAAATACACTAAAGAATACTGTCTAAATGTCCCTTTTCACTTAATACTGTCTACCTTGGGAGAATTTTTTTCTTTTTTCTTCCTATGAGTCAAATATGACAACCCAAGCCTGAAAATTTTCCCATACTTCCACACTTCAAGCACTTCTGTATAATATCTAAATATTTATATTCCCTTTTCAAATGACAGGCCCAAGAATGTTTCTGTAATATTCATGAGAACATAGAAATTGTTAAGCATCTTTGCCTCCTGAAGAAGGAAAATGAGAAAATCTGGGAAGAAGGATTGAACCCAAAGTTTACAAAGGTTTCCAACATCTAAGCGGTTATCATCCAGTCTTGACTGGATTGTCTACGTTTTATAATTCCCTGGGCCTGACAGTAATTTGTGGCGGTGGTTCTCATTCTGTCTTGCTATTTGTGGTTTGGAAACAATAGATCCTTTTTCTTTGTCAATCTCTGCTACTTCTTCATAAAATTTATCTCATTCAGTTATAAAGCCATAGAGCCCTAGAATGTGGAATTCTGGGGAACTCAAGAGAGACTTTATTTCGACTCCTCATTTTGTTGTGGAAAAATCGATGCGTTTGAATGGTGGGAAGACTCGCCCAGGCTCACACTGCAGAGCTGGGACTAAAATGTGTAAATGGCAACGTCTGCATTTTCTCTCGAGAGCAAGCCTTTCACGTTCAAGTTAGGAGACACGTTTGGGTCCTTTCTGATCATTCTCTTTTTAGCATCGGTATTAAGGCAAGTATCTGTTTAAATGTTAAGCCAAAAATAAGAATAGGACCAATTTGTGCTTTGCTTTGTTTTGGCTCCACTTAATTTCAACCAATCTCTAATATTTCATTTTTTATATTTTCTTTTTTCTTCTTGATATGAATTTTTAAAATTGAAATTCATATATATACACACACACACACACACACACACACACACACATATATATATATATAATTGTTCACTGTTTTGCTCTTCTCCCCCTTCTATGATAACTTCTCAAAGCCAAAATATCATTTGGGGCTTTGTTTTCCCACCATGTCAGAAAAATAAGTGTATTTTGCTCCTCTGGATTAGCTATAAAGAAACTAATTTTATATACACGTATATAATTTAGCCTTAAAATATACATCTAGTCATGATACTGGCTGAGTGCAGGGATTATAATAGTTTGTATGGTTCATCAGCTGAATCATACTTAATAGCTGCATCATTTATAACACAATATTTACACTTAGTGAATCAATTCATTTCTTAGTAAATGCTCAAATTGGTGACTGGCATTTTTGAATCCAAATACCCAACTTTAAGTCTTAACTCCACTCCTTTCTAGCTCCCTGACTTAAGGCAAGTCATTTAGCAATACTGAGTCTCAGTTTCCTCAACGGTACAATAACAAGAGCAGTAGTAACAATAATGATCTTCTCACCCCTCTCACAGGGCTTCAGTATCACTACGCTTTTTATCTGTAAGGGAAGGTTGTGCCCTGGGATGCCCTGTCCACCGCTATCGCCCCCACTGCCAAAATATGTGCCAATTAGCTAAAATACACCAAAAGCTTCCCGGATCTATGCAAGTCATGTACAGGTTTGACTTAAAACACTTTTGCACTACTCAGCCATAAAAAAGAACAAAAGAATGCCATTTGCAGCAACATGGATGCAACTAGAGATTATCATACTAAGTGATGTAAGTCAGAAAGAGAAAGACAAATACCAGATGATATCACTTATGTGTGGAATCTAAAATAGGACACAAATTAACCTATCAATGAAACAGAAACAGACTCACGGACATAGAGAACAGACTGGTGACTGCCAAGGGGGAGGGGTCAGGGGAGGGATGGGGTGGGAGGTGGGAATTAGCAGAGGCAAACTATTATATAGAGAATGGATAAACAAGGTCCTACTGTATAGCACAGGGAACTGTATTCAATATCCTGTGATAAACCAGAATGGAAAAGAATGTGAAACAGAATATGTATATGTGTGTATATATATATATATATATATATATATATATATATATATATATATATATAGCTGAATCACTTTGCTGAACAGCAGAAATTAACACGACATTGTAAATCAACTATACTTGAATAAAAGAAATTGATAAAAACCACTTTTGCCACTTTTTCTATACCATTGCTTATATTTCTGTTTTGAAGCAAAGTATGAAACTTTGAAGGGAAAGGTGACAAGATATCAACAGTGTTTTTTATTTTGTGTCCAAGACATAATGGGATAGTACTCGTTAGTGTAGCAGAACCTCTTGTGAGGAGATAGGTATTCAGCTCTAACCCCTGTCACGGCAGAAAACCATCAAACTGGCTCAACTCCAGATGATAAAGAATGAGACTGAGGAAGAAAAGTCTGTCCTGAAAAGATAGTCATCCTAGAAATCCAGAAACTAGAAGGCCCAGGGGAGGGGTTAAGGCTACAGCCCAATCTCGTCTTAATTTTGTTAATCAGACTTTTGTTAGCACAGGACACTATTTGCAAACGCTGGAAAAAATCAGAGCCTGTGAATAGGGCCTGGGACACATCATTACTTTCGTTATCACAGAGGAGCAATTTCTCAAGTTGACTTCCTAAAAGGCATTTGGGCTTCTGTCTCCTGTATGAAGATAATTATTTCTGTCACGATGAATAATTTAACCACCATTCCCAATTGCCACCCTCAGACCACTCACGGCTTTCAATAGAAGGAGATCACTGTTTTGTAACATAACAGCTTCTCTATTTTATGGACCTGGCAGAAAACGGAATGAAAGCAAAAGTGTTCCCAAACCTTCCATCCCCAAAGCGTTTGTTGGTGTCACTTGGCTTTTTCCAATGTAGAATCACAGAACATTAGCACTGAATGTTTCCTTAGACAATGACAGGAGCCTGATTAAGTCAATACGGTGATCCAGGCACACAGAAAGTACAGAGAGTGAAGTTTCAGACCTGGATTTACCTCCTGATGAAATTATTTGCTTTAATCTCTCTTTACACCTCTCTAATTCTAGTGAAAATGTTGCCTAATAAATGTCCAGGAAGTGAAGTTCTTGGCCTGGAGTTATCCCACACTGGCTGGGTAACCTCACACCCCTCGGGGCTCTGTTTCTTCATCTGTAAAATGGGTCCGGTGACTTAAAAAACTGTTTTATTTTGAAACAGTCTCAAACTTAGGAAAAAAGTCATACCTTCAGTACAAAGAACTTTCTCTTCCTGAACCTTTTGAGAGAAAGTTGCCAACATGGTGCCAATGTGGTTCTCCGTCGACCTGAATACTTTAGTGTGCATTTCCTACAAAAAAGGGGAAAATCTACCATACAACCACCCAAATCAAAATGCATTCACATTTCACCAGTTCCTTCAATAACATCCTTTTTAGCGCAGGGAACCAGTTCCTAATCGTACGTTGCTTTGTTATGTTTCTTTAATTGTCACGTCATTCATTTCCTTCAATATGGAACAGTTTCTAGGTTTTCCCTTGGCCTTCATGACCTAGACACCTTTGACTACTTTAGGCCACTTATTTTATAGGATAGCCCCCAGTCTGGGTTTTCCTGATGTTTCCTCGTGATTAGATTCAGATCTTTGATGTCAACGTCACATCACGAAAGGGTTGCTGTGCTCTGCTGACGGCATCCTATCAGGTGGTGTGCGATTTTGGTTGTCACATCACTGATGTTGTTAACTTTAGTCACATGACTAAGGTGATCTCACCCTAATGATGTTTTCTTTTCATAATTATTATGTACCTTGTAGAGAGATATGTTGAGACTATGCCAATATCCTGTTCCTTATCAAACTTCTCATTTATTCATTTATTCCTGTCAATATGAACTCATACTGGCCCATTTTATTCAATGGGATGCAATTCTTTACACTCGTTATTTATTTTGATATTTCAGTTGTCCTAGATTTGGCCCCTGGGAGCCCCTTCAAGCTACCTGCGGTGTCCTTTTGATATGTGCCTATTCTGTGAATACTTCCTTACTTTTTGGCACGAGACAATCCAAACTTACTGTGTACTCTCCCGGTCCCAAATCTGGAGTCAGCCCTTTCTCCAAGGAACCCTGGACCCTGTTAGTAGATAGTGGTATTTAGAAATAATAGATGGGCACTGGGTGGGTTCATTGCACACACATGTACCCATATTTATATCTGTATTTATCTATAGCTATCTAGACAGTACTTTGAAAACCACATATTCACACCACTACCTCCAAATCCAATCTATATCACAGGGGTAATTCTGGTTTTTTGAGTTTCTTGTTTCTGGGTTTTTTTTTTTTGTCTCTGTTTGCAGCTCCCTTCTCTGGTAAGGAGAAAGCTGGTTTCCATTATCCTTAATTCGTTTGTTCGTTTGATCAGAGACCCCATATATCACAGGTCTCCATGCTGCTGGCCCCCTCCCCTGCCCTGGGTCTCCTTCCTGGATGGATTCCCTCCTTCCTCCACTCCAGCTCTGATACTTGCAGACATGCTCCTTATTCCGCTAGGGTTCCAACACCCCACGTGGACCATCCTCCTGTGGGGACACCCCTATCATCCCACTTGGGCTTCAACACTCTGCTCTGGACCACCGCACCCCTCCCCATCCAGCTCCTGGCTCTGCCAACCTGAAGGCTTTTGGACTGAAGCGGTCTAACAACTTTTTGGTCTTGCCTCCCTCCCAGGATGGCTATAAATGTTTGATGAAATAAGGGACTTTATCAATGAACACTTTGCAAACTGTGAAGAGGTTGATGTCCTGGCTGGAGAGTTTCTTGTAATCTATGAGGCTTGTCAAGCACAGGGCCAGCTCTCTCGCAATGGGTGTCGTGCACACCCTTCAGCGCTGCCTAGGTGCTCTGTTCTGAACTCCTGCCCTCGCCAGCTTGGGGACCAGCCCTCAGATCTGTGCTCACAGCTGCTCTCCCAGCCTCAGGCTTGGCCCGAGTCCACTCTCACACCGAAGTCCCTACCTCTACTACACTCTTCCTTTGCACCTTGTCTTCAGGACTGTCCCCAGAGGGCTTGCATCGACTTCCTGGGGAAGATAGGGGCTTAAAACGGGTGTAAGATGCTGACAGTGACATATAGCGTATTCTTCTCATCTCTCAGTTAAGATAAAGCTGACTTCTGTAACAAACAAACAAATCCAAAAGAGAATATTTATTTCTCACTTCGATGAATTCCAAAATGAGTGTACATGCTAGGTGGGCGGCTGGATGAGTTGGCTTGGGCTGCTTAACCAAATACCACAAACTGAGCGACTTAAACAGAAATGTACCGGCTCCCAGTTCTAGGGGTCAGAGACCAAAATGGAGGCGCCGGCAGGATTGGTTCCTCCTGGGGGCTCTGAGGGGAGGCTCTGTGGAGGCCTCTTCTCCCTGCATCTTCACGTCATCTTTCCCCATGTGTGTGTCCAGTTTCCACTGTTTGTAAACACCAGTCATATTGGGTTAGGACCGACGCTAATGACTTCACCTTAACTTGATTGTCCCTAAAAGACCCCATCTCCACGTGAGGTCACAGTATGAGGTACCCGAGGGGTTGGGACTTTAACATATGAATTTGGGGGGCACACAATTTAGCCCAGAACAGCAGCTGTCCTCCAAGTATTGGAGACCCAATACTTGGGTCTCCAATACTTGAGGGAGATTGAGTCTCCCTCCATCTCATGTCTGGATTGTACTGAGCAAAGGCTTCCAAGGTTTCTGTAGTTGGGTCAAGCTGGTGAGAGGACAAAGAGCTGCGAATATCACACATCGGCAGGTTTTATGCGTCCCCAGCCTGGAAACAGAGCCTATTGCTTGCTTTGCACCGGCTAGAACTCAGCGTCATGGCAGACAGATGGAGAGTGTGGATTAACTGCGTGTCCAGAAAGGAGAGGAATGGGCTGTGGTGGTTAGTGAGGTAGTATCTTCCACATTCTTCTCTATTCCATGTCACCCAGATTACCCAAGAAAGACATGGTGATCAGGAAATTAAAATTAGCATGCTGGTGCAAGAGCTCCAAAGAGAAAACAAAATCAAAGCTACCATTTCTCTGCACCTCTCAGGACACTCTTGATGTTTTAATGACCAATGTGTGCTCTGCTGAAAAATGATACTGAAGAAAAGAGAGGTCGATGGTCGCCCAATACAGCCTGCACATTTTAGCACTTCGGAGATCCTGCTGCGGGGGGAGGCGAAAACCCACATCTGACCCTGGCAAGGTTGCTGCTTCCTTTTGTGTAGCTGAATGGAAGGTTCAGACCTGGATTAGAAACCCTAGCCTTCTCTTAGGAGGTCATTCTTCTTTCCCTGGGGCTCCTGTTATCTTTATTTTATAATATTAATGAAAACTGTAACCACCAGCTGGGTTGTGCTATAAAGAACATTATCTTACAAATCTGAAATTCACTGCTGGGGCTTTTTTCTAAACACCATTATGCATAACAATATTTTTAATGGGGCGATTCCTACCAAGTGGTTCACAAAACTCTTGTCATTTTTTAAAGCAGAATTACATAATACCAGGCAGCAGAGTGTGTAAGGCATAAATTACAGATGGCAGGAGGGCAAAGACATTGTGTGGTGAATAAAATAAGTCCTCAATTATGAGGCCAGTAAGAGACGTATGAGGAGGGAAAATGGAGGCCACGAGAGAGAAATGTTTTCAGATGACATTGAAATCGGGTTGTGAGTGCATGAGGCTCTAAGACCCGAGGGCAAACAGTGCACCTAAAAGAGATCGTTACTACAGAAGAGAAGGATTTTCTTGGACACAAAACATTACTATAAAAATGTAAGCATTTAAAAAAAAAACCTTCCACTCGATTGTAAAGTCCTAAAAGGTCTGGTCATGTTTATAACATGAACAGAGCTTAGAGCTCATTATATATCTGATGGGTGGTCATGAAACAAAGTGTCTTTCCTTCATCTTGATTGTGCAGCATTTTGTTCATACAACTACTATTTGCCCCTATGCTTTCTAAAAGACCGTAAGCTCAAAGACGACGTATTTGGTTTTTACACCCTTTTTTCTTTTTTCCAGTCCCCAGTGCTAAGCATACTACCTGGTGTGTAATAGCTGCTCAGTGACTATTTGACAGAAAAGGCAGGGGGGAGAAAGGAAAGTCATTCCATCTAAACTTGTAAAGAAAACTGGGAAAAGACAGGTTTCCAACAGTGATGGGATAATGATTAATAGAAAGTAAAGTTAGATTACTATCACACACTATATCCTGAAGGAAAAATTTCAAAATAATTAAATACTTAAAAGTAAAAATTACATGAAATTAAGAAGTGTTTAAATTCCAAAAAGCTTAAATATTTAAGAAGAAAAGTTAAATGGAATCAAAAACGTCTAGAAGAAAATGACACCGTGATGGTAGTTACATCTGTAATATCAGGATAAGAATGTATGTTCTAAGCATGATACCAAAACCAACAACTATAAAGGAAAGATTAACAATGACTACATAACACACAAAATAAAATGACATGTGGTAAACTGGGAATATTGATAATATATATATAACAGATAAATTGTTTTAACTTTCTTACAGAATTATAAGTAAAAAGCTCTTATAAATCAGGTTGGAAAAAAAGATGAAAATCTAAAGAGAAAAACTGTTAAAATGATTCATTTATCTTTACTTTTTGTATAATCAGTGTTTGCTTCGTACGTCTGAAAGATTTTTTACAGTGCATGCAAAGTTAGTGTCATTACATCTTCTTGATTCATTCATTTATTTATCATTATAAAATATACCTCTTTAGTCCTAGTAACATTACTTGTTTTAAGTCTTTGCCATCTGATACTGATAAAGCAATTCCACCTTTCTTAAGATTACTGATTGCACAGTATATCTTTTCCATCCTTTAAGTTTTAACCTATAGATATCTTTGTATTTAAAGTATCTATAGCTATTTCTTATAGATACCCTATGTTGGATCTTGTTATTTTATCTAGTTTGAAAAATCTCTGCATTTTAATTAATTAATTTTATTTTTGGCTGCACTGGGTCTTTGTTGCTGCACGCAGGCTTTTCTCTAGTTGCGGCGAGCAGGGGCTACTCTTCGCTGTGGTGCACAGGCTTCTCATTGCGGTGGTTTCTCTTGTTGCGGAGCATGGGCTCTAGGCATGCGTGCTTCAGTAGTTGTGGCACTTGGGCTTCAGTAGTTGTGGCTCACGGGCTCTAGAGCGCAGGCTCAGTAGTTGTGGCACACGGGCTTAGTTGCTCCGTGGCATGTGGGATCTTCCCAGACTAGGGCTCGAACCCGTGTCCCCTGCATTGGAAGGCAGATTCTTAACCACTGCACCACCAGGGAAGCCCAATGTCTGCATTTTAATTGGGCTATTTAGACCATTTACACTTAGGATGATTTTTTCCTTCTCTTCTTTTAGTTTATCTGCATTTGCTCACTAATTTCAAATGCACGTGTAATGTTTGTGTAATGACAAAACAGAAGTTTATGGTGTTATTGCAATGGCTACGCTGGTCTTAAAAAGTAAAATAAAGAGTAGCATGGGGTGGCCAAGTCCTATGTGGAGCATTATTAAGATAAGCACCACGGATGTGACAGAGGCCTCACGTTTTTAGTCTGTGACGGTGGACAGATACTAAACCCAGGCCGTTGCCATCTGACCTCTTCCTAATTCAGGTTCTTCTGATGTGAATTATTTTGTCAGCTCCCTCAACCAATGGACTCTTCTTGATAAATCAGTTTTGAAAGGAAGCTACTTTCGGAAGAGCAACCAACGTTAATGATGACAGTACAGTGAAGGTAGGCTGAAATGACTTCATCTGTTGGGAATGTAAACTCCTTGATAATATTTAACCTCCAGGAAGAGAAGCTCTGTCCACTGTAAAACATAAGCTCCTGACAGCTTCGCCTGGAATAAGGGGTGTCTGGCAGATCTCAGTACCTGGTTGCTAACACGGATTTATTAAGTCATCACAGCAGGAAACCCTTAGTTGGAATTCCTCAAGACCCTTTCAAATGTCTCACAGCCAAATACCTAGTAAGTATCCTTGAAAAAATTTGAGCTCTAGAACTGAATTGCTATGTAAACGAGGCTCCATGGCTGTGTGGAGTCTTATAAGGAAAGATTCAAAGAATTGGTTTAATTAGCTTGGTGAGAAGAGAGTTGAAGGAAAATTTAATGACTATCCTTAGGAATCTGAAAGATTATGATACACAGGCTGTTTCCCAACTGTTCTCAATAGTCACAGAGAGCAAAGCTTTTGATGAAGCAAGAAGGATTTGAATAAGACATGGTTAAGAACTTCTGGATTTGACACCGAAACAGGCTACCAGGGGATGAAATATTTGTTCCTGGAAACCTTTCAGAATAGGTTAGACAAACCCCTGTTCAATTACCTGGCTCTAGTCCTGGATCAAAGAATTAAACAAATACCCCTTGTATTTCTTCCATGGGGGACTTGTAGTTCTATTTTAACAAGCAAGTCGGTCTGTCAGAAGAATGTGGAAGAAACTCATTGAAATGGCCACAAAGTGCTTAGTGTTAATTTTTCTAAATATTACCTGTAAGAATGATAATAATTAAATTTAGAGCTCTATACGTTGCAGAGGTTGTGCATTCTTAGGCTTTAAAAATGCAGCCAATCAAAACACTTCTAATTGCAAAGAAATTTAAAACTAACATATATACTTCACACCCTGGAAAAAAATTTCAAAATATGCTATCACCCAGGTCTCACCATGCAAATATCAACACTTTTGTCAACTGTCAAGCAATAAATCAGGTGAGTTTGTGTGCCCTTCAGTAAATATGCAGTCTCCAGTTCTGGCCACAAACAGTAAAAGAGCTATGGAAGTTCATTTATTTCCCTGAACCATTGGAAAATGTCACTCTTTGTTTGGCGCTGTTCCAAGCCTTAGGGTGCAATTAGGTCCCAGTAGTCAAAATATTCCACAACAACGAAAGCAGCAAATGAGGTATTAACCACACCCTGGTGAAATTCCTCTTTGAAACAGACTAGTAGTGCATTCAATTAAAAACGACTTCAGTTTATTTAAGACTCAGCACATGAAAACATTCCCCAAAGCTTTAGCTATGAATAGTTTTCTTGTGCACTTTTCCTGCAGCTTTCCAAACCTTAGCCCCAGGGCCCAAACATTCTGCATAAAGCACAAGATCTTGGAAGTGAGACTCGAGGGTCTGGAGGTTTTTTTTTTTTTCCATCCTGCAAAGCCTTTAGGAAAGCAAGCTGCTAGCCAACTTTTGTGCCTCAGTCAATTTCCAGGGTCCCAGAGCAGTAATTAGCAATTAGCACTGGCAACAAAATAAGGCACCAATATCTTTTGGCAAAGAGGCAAACACAACACGTGAGGCATTTAGCATTAGTTCACAATTATTAATTAATCAACTCTGAAATAAATAGCCATATTCAGTTTTGCCAGAGACTATTTACTTCCAAATTATTCCATCATTATCAGTAACAACCAATTTAGGGGAGGTATTATGGCATCAATTTTATTAAAGTCACATTGGTGAGACTATTGTAAAAATAAAATGGCATATAGCTGTTAAAAGAGTTTTCCCTCATGTATTAATAGTGTATCTGTGGTAGATTTAATATTCTATGTCTTAAGCTGCAGTGCTTTACATATAGGGCTGGCAAAAAGATTAGCCAGTAATGAATCCCTCACTCTTACCTATTCTCATAATAAAGGCTTAAATAACATCTCCCTGAATTTTCAAAGACGTTTAGGCTTACAAACCATTGTTACCAAAATCTAATTCTTAAGCAATGTTATTAGAGTCACCCCTCAGTATTCTCAGGACCTCAGCAGATACCAAATCCGAGGATGCTCGAGTCCCTTACATAAAACGGTACGGTATTTGCGTATAACATATGCATATGGTCCTGTATACTTTAAATCATCTCTACAATACTTACGATACCTAATACAATGTAAATTCTATATAAATAGTTGCGTGGCAAATTTAAGCTTTGCTTTTTGGAAGTTTCTGGATTTCTTCTTCCCCAGTATTTTTGATCCGTGGTTGTGTCAGTATGCAAATGCAGAACTCGCGGATACAGAGGGCTAACCGTTATTATAATTTGCAAAACTGCTCTATAAGAAGCTTTGTAATAGATTTCTGCAAGATTAATGGGTCCCTTTGAAAAGCAGAAAGAACAGTACATTTCCGTTTTTCCCAGTTTGGTTCTGGGTAAAAGGTGAGCAGTAAGCAGTTTCAACAGTGGCTTTCTCAGCTAATTAAGGATGATATAGGGCAGAATTTTGATACTTTTAACTGGCGAACAGAGCAGTCTTCAGGAAGTAAGTGTTCAGCTACAAGAAAATCAGAACAGAGAAGGCCACAAATAGATTGGTTGCACATTTGTGAAATCAACATGGAAAAATCTAGGTGTATTTTTTCTGTCACACATAAAAAAGAACTCTACCGGAAATCCTTAAAATAACAAACTCCTCTTGGTGTTAACAGTGTATTTGAATGTTTATACACAATTAACTTGGCAGGAATATACATCTTATGTAAGAAAGTGTGGCAGGGAGACAGTGGAAGTTGTCTGTAATGTAAATAGACCTACATTCAAATTCCAGTTCTGAGTGTGGGAAATTCATTTTTGGGAACCTCATTCCTTGTCTGTAAAATGGGTTAATAAGCTACATTTGCAAGGTTATCGTGAGGACTAAATTCCACAAGGTATGTGAAATGCAAGGTTTAGAGAAGGTACTCAATTAGTATTACACATGTATCTCAAAGTACACCCCAGGGAGTGACAATAGGGGGAACTTAAGGAAATCCCTCATTTAAGCCACCCACTGGGCAAATTCCAATTTATTAAGAATCTCTGTGGGGGGAGGGATAAATTAGGAGTTTGGGATTAATATATTCACACTCTTATATATAAAATAGATAACCAACAAGAACCTACTGTATAGCACAGGGAACTATACTCATTTTGTAATAACCTATAAGGGAAAAGAATCTGAAAAATATATATATATGTACGTATAACGGAATCTCTTTGCTGTACACCTGAAACTAACACAACATTGTAAATCAACTGTATTTCAATGGAAAAAAAAATTAAAAAGAATCTTGCACAAGTCACACATCCTAAGTCTCTCTAAATCTCTTTTTGTCACTAAGATTTCTACCCGTACTCTGCTGGGTGGGGACTTGCTTGTCTTCGTCTTCTGAATTAAAATGAGTTAAGAAATAAGGAAAGGATTTTTTGAAAGGAAAACTGATGAAGTTGCTTGAAGCTAACAAGAAAGTGTGATGGCACAAAGTCTCCAAGGCCCTGCTTGGAAATCTTTTCCCATGAACATGCCCACAGGGAGAAATATGCCTTCCTTGTGGAGATGAAGTGAATGTTTATGTAGAAATATGCAGAAGTCCAAGCCTGAGGGGACAAGCTTGGACACCAAAACAACACTGGGAGAACTTCTAAAAGAAGAATCTTCTCAATGAAGTTATGAGTTAAGAGCATGGAAGGATGTGACTTGAACAATGGAAAACAGGGGTATGTCAGTTTCCCCTCCCAGCTTCTGCTTCCTTTTCTAACTGATATTTTCAGATCATATGCCTGCTATGTGGATTACCGTTAAGCTCCTCGGTAACACTTTTATCTGCTTCTCCTTTCTTTATCATCAATGTCTCCTTTTCTCCGTTTCTTCTCCTTCACTTTCAAGCACCTTTGAATACCTCACATCTAAAAATCTCTTCCCCTGACTCCTGCTTTCTCTCTCTCTCTCTCCCCAGAGTCCTGTTCCATCTTGCTTTTGACCTTGTTCACAGGTCTTGAAAGGAGGGCTTAGGGGATCTGTCTCTTCCACCTCTTTTCAGTCTGAGCCTCTAACACGTGCTATTGGAACTGCTGGGAGAAAGACTTTTTGCAGAAGAACTTATGTAGATAGAATCAGATGCTTTCCTTTGTCATATAATTTAAAAATTATCATTATCATTATAATTTTAATATGTCTTGGCTAGGAAGAGCTGAATAAATGTGCTGCTCAAATGCAGGAGGCAGGGATGGTGACTCATGGTTGTAGGTTGCCCACCTAGTATCCATTTTCTCCATTTTTGCTCCTAGGAGAATTCTAACTCTCTTTAATTGAGCCCGCCCGCCTTGCACAACTTTGTTCTTCAGAGGAAGGTGACGTTACCCACCGGGAAAATAAACTCCCTCAACCTCCCACCTCCCCACACCATCCCATTACTCTGCCATTTGTGTTGTGTCATTTCCTTTGTGACCCTAATCAATCCAGGGGAGTATGCCATCCAGGTAGGTTCAATCAGAACAAGAGGGAAAACAAATTATATTCCATGATTGGTGACAGGGTTTCACTGTCTCACCTACTTTGTGGAAAACATGTTGCCCTAGTCCTCTTGCAACCATGACAAGCCCCAGCCTCAGGAGGAAACTCACACACTGAGAAGGGAAGAGCCAAGAAATGGGAAGAAACTAGTGCAGGATGACATGGTTGATCCCCTGAGGCAACCATCCTGGAGATTGTCCTGCCTTCGGACTTCTCTAGTGAGAAGATCCAGTCCTCCTATTGCAGGGATGGACAGACTTTTTCTATGAAGGCACAGATAGTAAGTAGTTTAGGTTTTTACAGGCCATACAATCTCAGTTCAACTCTGCCATTGTAGTGGGAAAACAGCCATTGACAATCCATAAGTGAATGGGCATGTTCGTGCGCCAATAAAATTTCATTTACAAAATCAAATTTGGGGTCGATTTGATCCCATTGAGGATTTTCGTTAATTTCAGTCATCCTGACAGATCAACTAATCCCAGACCCCTGAATGCGTTACCATCTTCTGATAGTGATTTTAAATATTAAAAAAAAAATCAGTCCCAACCATTGATACTTTTTTGTTTTGTTTGTTGTATTTTGAAATATTATGTTATTTTGAATCCTTTTTGAAGTATGAAAGGTATAAATTCTTTCAAAACACAGACAAATTGATGGAATTCCTTATGCAATTAATTATTCTTTCTTCCTCCTGAATCTTCCAATGTTCTCTCTCATTCCCCTCAGCATTTGTACACACTCAAGAATCATTGACCTTAAAATATCCTTAACTTCTCATTTACTTTGGCTAATGCTGCAAAATTCTTATTACCATCCAATGACTTCTAAATTCAGCCCCAACCTGTCTTTTGAGCTCCCGATTGGCATAGCCAACATTCTAGTTAATATTTCTGGTATCTCAAGAACATCTCAAAATGAACTCAGGTTATGGCCCTACCAACCATACACTCCTACTAGTCAACACTAGGAGTCAGAGTTGAGACCATCCTCTTTTTCAACCCCTTCCTCCATGAATTCATAGACATGTCCTCTTGATTTTGACTCCAGATTACTTTTTTCTACTTCTTCCACCCCAACCCAGGTCCCAGCGAATCCATTTCTTGCCTAGACAGCTGCAATGGTCTACTAACGGATCTATCACCTTCTTTTACTCTAGTCCCACCCAAATTGCTCTCAAGAGTAGTCTTCTCAAAATACAAATGTAATCATAAACACTCCTTGGTTAAAATTCTTTTGTGGCTTTATTGCTCTTAGGATAAGGACCAAAGTCCTCACCATGACCTAAAACTTCCTGCATGGCTTTGCCCTGCCTGTCTCCCGGACTTACTGCCCATCCTTACTCTACGTGCTCTGCCTCTGAGCTCCTGTCCGTACTTTGCATGTTCCATGCTCTCTCCTGTTACAGGCCTTTGACTGTGCCCACGGGACCACTCATGGTTAGGCCCTCAGAAAGGGGCAGGGAGTGACAAGACTTGACAGATTCTTTTATATGCAAGTCCCCGCCTTGCCAGCCACTTAATCAATGTTTATTGAGTGTTTTGTGACTTCTCTCTCCTTCTCTTTCACCTTTCCTTCCAAATTCAGCATGTTTATTAAGTATTTTCCTTGTGGAAGGCCACGGTTAGGCAATTTGCAATGTAGGATGGCTTTGGTGACTCATCTAACTTGAATTCCATAGCGTACATGCTGCTAATAGTAGTAGTTAGAGGCAATAATAATTCTAACAATGCTGATATTTATCAAAAATTTATTGTGGACCAGGCACAATACCAAGTCTGTGGGCTACTCTAGCCCTCAGAAGAATACTACTATGTTAAAATTATTATCACCATTTTACAGATAAGGGAACTGGAGCTTAAATTTTCTCAAGGTCCCACTACCAGCAAGTGTCTGAAATATGATACAAATCCCTTCAATTGGACAGCAGTTTCCACATTCTTAGTCCCTGCACTGTACTGCCACCTAAGCCTCATCGTATACTTCTTGGGGGAAATAAAAGTGAAGTTTGGAACAGAACAAGAGACAATCCTTTTTTTTTTTTTTTAACATCTTTATTGGAGTATAATTGCTTTACAATGGTGTGTTAGTTTCTGCTGTATAACAAAGTGAATCAGCTATATGTATACATATATCCCCATATCCCCTCCCTCTTGCATCTCCCTTCCACCCTCCCTATCCCACCCCTCTAGGTGGTCACAAAGCACCGAGCTGATCTCCCTGGGCTACGCGGCTGCTTCCCACTAGCTATTTATTTTACATTTGGTAGTGTATGTATGTCCATGCCACTCTCTCACTTCGTCCGAGACAATATTTTTTTTTAGAGATTTCAGACCAGGACTGTCTCGACCAGTGTTGGGATTTCATCGGTCTGGGGGGAGACATAGATGTCTCCTGGGTTAAAAGTGGCTCTAAGCGAGTCCAACAGAATCTGTAGACTTCTCACTTTTCTCTTGCTGCTTTCAAAGTTGGGACCACTGGGAGAACTAAGTCCCTTTCCTCCCTCAAATACAATAAAACAAAGGAATACTCTGCAGTGATGGTATATTCTTTAGCCAAGATGTTACCTGAAAACTAGGTTCGCCTCTTGGTAGATGTCCAGCTGATAGACATAACCAAGCCGAAGATCGGGAGAAGGAAGGATTTATTACTTGCAGCAAGAGAGGAGAATACCAGGATCTTTCCCAAAGCAGTGTCTCCTCAACAGCAAAATTGGGGAAGTATTAAGCTAAGGGTACATGCATATTCATTAAGGGGCTGGAGCAGAGGAGAACTCAGCATAGAATTGGGGCAGAGGTTGACAGAGTCCAAGCCTTAGTTGATTGAAGTCAGGAGGGTCAACATCATCATCTGTCCTCCACGTGGGTGGGGACCTTAGTCCCTGCAGAACTCAAAGATATATTATTATGTATATCCCTTGCGGAGGAACTAGGACTCTGTTTTAATTGCTGAGCTATTGTTTTCTGACTGCTTGTCCTTTGTTCCTGCATTCCCTTATTTCCTTTAAGATCATTGATTAAGAAGACTTGCTCAAGGGCAGGCACTGTGGCCAGGCTTAGATCACAAAATGGCTTAGACCAAAATGGTCTAAGAAAGCTGGTTCTCTTTCTCCCAGGGATCCCTGAACCTATCTGCTTACAGAGATGGTCCTTAGTATTTTCAGAGCAACAGTGGTTCTTTAGTATAATATGGTGACTCTGCTTTTATCCAGGCACTGTGAGAGCTGGGTGATTCGGATGCTGGACTTGACCTCCAGGTGGTGAAGGGGAAGCCACAGGCTTCCCTCTTCCAGACAGTGACCAGTCCAACCCTTTGCCCTAATCTCCATTCACCTGTTAGCCTACACCCAAAGGGAAGAACCCATATAATTTATTGCTGAAAGGATGGATGAGCAATAGTGACCTCTTGTCAAAGGGGTACTTGAAATCACCAAGCAGGAAGATCACCGCGTGTGCTAGAGACAGCAGTAATTCTTTGCAGAAAGGAGGTGAAATGATTAGACAGACAGGTCAAGGGATAAAGTGGAGTAAGTAGATGAGTGGAGATTGGTGGGTGAAACATCAAAGCCCAGGCTTCCATTTTCCCACCACTGCTGTCAGGAAGCAATTGCTCCTTTGTTCATTTAAATGACAGGCTTTTAAGAGCCAACCTCGGCCATTAATGTTAAACAAAAGCCCCACTTTGGTGCATCCCTGGTGGATCAAGCTGCTTCCTTGAAACAGCAATAAATCAAACTGGTTTCCCCTTGGAGGAGAGGGTTGTCCCTCCCCTCTCAGTAGGCTTGGGAAGTAAAGGGCTTTTTTTTTGTATTTTTAATTAACTAATTAATTAATTAATTATTTTTGGCTGCGCTGGGTCTTCATTGATGCGCGCGGGCTTTCTCTAGTTGCGGTGAGCGGGGTCTACTCTTGGTTGTGGTGCGCGGGCTTCTCATTGCGGTGGCTTCTCTTGTTGAGGAGCACGGGCTCTAGGTGAGCGGGCTTCAGTAGTTGTGGCTCACAGGCTCTAGAGCGCAGACTCAGTAGTTGTGGCGCACGGGCTTAGTTGCTCCGCGGCATGTGGGATCTTCCCAGGCCAGGGATCGAACCCCTGTCCCCTGCATTGATAGGCGGATTCTTAACCACTGCACCACCAGGGAAGTCCCAAAGGTTTTTTTTGTTTTTGTTTTTGTTTTTGTTTTTTAAGGAAAAGAGTTGATGAATCTCATTTCTGCAGTCTTCAAAAAGTTTAAATAAGGAATGATATGGAATCTTAAGTAGTTCTTTTTTTAAAAATTTTATTGGAATATAGTTGATTTACAGTGTTGTGTTAGTTTCAGGTATATAGCAAAGTGAATCAGTTATAGATATATGCATATATATATTCATATATATATTCATTTATATATTCATATATATATACATATATTCATTTTTTTTCAGATTCTTTTCCCATATAGGTTATTACAGAATACTGAGTAGAGTTCCCTGTGCTATATAGTAGGTCCTGGTTGGTTATCCATTTTATAGTATTTATTTTCCATTCCTTATTTTGATCTTTTTTCCAGATTCCATCTGACCTTCCCACCTCTTTGCCCTCCTCCCCTACACACACCCCCAGATTCTTCAACTCCGATCAGAGCTCCATTTATGCCCAGGGACCCAGCCAACAACACTTGCAAGGATGTCTGAGTCTCCTAGGGGTTCAGTTCCTGGGGTCATTCTCTGTCCTTCAAAGTCACAATGAGACTATTCCCAGTGGTCCCTGGGGGAATGAACTGAGACCAATTAATATTTTTCAATGAATATGAGAGGCTCTCTCTTCTGGCTGGCATTACCCATCTCTAGACCTTACTTCCTCCTTCATGGGATGCCCAGGTCTGGGATTACAGTCCTCAGTGGGCCAGGAGAACTCAACTTGATTTTGTGCCAACAGCAAAAGGGGAGTCTGGACATTGTTTTCCACATTTGCATAAAAGGAAGATGACTCACATCCCATGTGCCAGGAAAGGCCCTCAATACCGGTTGCTACACAGAGTAAACCAGCAATGATAGCAAATGTGGTCTCAATCTTACAAAAGAGAAATGGCTCCCAGAAGTGGTTCTGAAATCCCCCAATGGCCCAAAAGCAATTCTTTTTAAAGTTCCAGATGATCAGATAAAGCATCCTTAGAAAGTCAGCATTCTGGACAAGACACTCACACTTGGAGTCTTCAGAAAACCTAATAAATGACAGTGTGGTGCACTTAAATATTTATTTGAGAAGGTGAGAACCTGCCAGTTTCCTCAGCTAGAGGCAGCGTATTTGATGCCAAATATGAATCATCCTATAGTATTCTTTCTCAGAGGGACTCTACTGCTGGTCGTAAATCAGTGCACTGGAGTGAACCAGACACTTTTATTTGTTTATAATCTCTCTTTCCCCCAGTCGTTGCAAAGTCATTTTCATTTTACTTGCAAGAAGGTTCTGCTTGGTGCAGCACAAACCCCCTTCAGCCACCCATGCTTTCTTCAGTCAAATAAGATTAGGCTTATCAGACCAACACGATGAAAAAAAACTGCAATGAAACTAGTATATTAAAGACCAATATGACACAATGGTTAGAAATCTAGACTCAGTTGTTTAATTGGTCTACATTTCAGATGTCATTTACTAAATGTGTCAGTTGAGTAAATTACGCTCTAAGACTCAGTTTCCCCCACTGTAAGATGGGGATAATAAAAAGGGAGTATGTGGAAATGGTCCTCCCTCAAAGTTAGCTATTATTATTATTATATCTAGAAACCCTCCCATTTATGCAACCAGCTTCTACACGTGGGGAGATTAGGGTTTCTTAGTCTTGGCATTATTGACATTTTGGACTAGATAATTCTTTCTTGAGGTGACTGTCCTGTGCATTATAGGATGTTTTGCAGCATCTCTGGTGTCTACCCACTGGAGGCCAAAAATGTCTCCAGATAGGTATTGCAAATATCCCTGGGGGACAAAATTGCCCCCAGTTAAAAACCACTGGAGTATATTTTTAGATAGATAGATGGATAGGTAGATAGATAGATAGATATGATGGAAGGATAGATAGATTGATTTAGATATAAGATATAAATAGGTCTATATCTATCTATCTATATCTTGGTGGGAGTTAGAAAAATTAAACAAATAACACATGTAAAACACTTCACATAGTACCCACCACGATGAGCACTCCGATAAATAGTGGCCATGATTATTTTGACGATTTATGATTTTCTTGCTCCCATGTGATTTAAGCTTGCATATGGCTTTGACTTGCCATGGTACTGGTCCTGATAGAGGATCTTTTGGCTCAAACCCCTGGCCTATGCTGACTATAGTTTCTGAGTCCTTTGTTGAGTTTTGAGAGAGAGGGCGCGAGAATGTGATGGGTCACCGGCTCTCCATGGCTGCGTGCCCTCCCAGAGGCTGTGATCAGGGGAAATGGAGCTTCAGGTCTGAAGGCTGCAGTGAGTTTTGTTTTGTTTTGTTTTGTTTTGTTTTTTTTATAAATTATTTATTTTTAGCTGTGTTGGGTCTTCGTTTCTGTGCGAGGGCTTTCTCTAGTTGCGGCGAGCGGGGGCCACTCTTCATCGCGGTGCGCGGGCCTCTCACTATCGCGGCCTCTCTTGTTGCGGAGCACAGGCTCCAGACGCGCAGGCTCAGTAGTTGTGGCTCACGGGCCCAGTTGCTCCGCGGCATGTGGGATCTTCCCAGACCAGGGCTCGAACCCGTGTCCCCTGCATTGGCAGGCAGATTCTCAACCACTGCGCCACCAGGGAAGCCCTGCAGTGAGTTTTGAGTCAGGTGATTTCTTTAGCTGGAGCTAGATTCAGTGGGACAGTGACAAGGGCCTTGAGTGCAAAGCGGAGGAGAAATAATCACAACTCAGAGGTGTCTGGGAGGCCTGGGGTTGCTGCGGGGAGGTGCACTCAGGAGGACATGATTGCGCAGCGCTGACAGTGGAAAAGGATAGTCCACAAGTTTACCCACCACGGGCACCCCCACAGATACCACCAGGACACGCCGGAATGGGACTTGGCCAACTGAAAGGGCACAACCCAGCAACACACTTGAAGACCACACCAAGTCAAGGCTCTCTTCCCTCCACCAGATTCTCTCAAGCCCCAGACACGGTCTTAGGGCCAAATAGAGGGAAGGATAAAACTGAAAGAACTAGAAATTTTCCCAAACGACTAAGTTAAACCTGAAGCCAATGTTCAAATCATGGAATCACACCAACAGAAGGGAAGTGGGGCCTCCTAAGAGGTGCTTCACAGACTATAGAAACTACATTTTCTTGATACGTCTGAGGGTTGTGATTTTCTAACCCTATCCCATTTATGGGAGCTTTATCTGCCAAAGTCCTGGAGCTGTCTTAGTCAGTTGCCATCTTGAGAACAGGCCCCCGTAACTGTCCCATAACCATCCACCCGAGTTGAAAGAACATACAGTAAGTCCCCTACGTACAAACTTTCAACTTGTGAACTTTCAAAGCTGCGAACGTGCGTTTGCATGTCCAATCACGTAAGTCAGTTCAAGTGTCTGGCGTACATTGTCATCGTGTGCATCCTCTACAAGTGGTTGTGCTTTTGTGTACTTTACTGTACAGCACTGTATAGAGTACAGTAGTACAGTATCTTTATTTCAAGCCCAGGATGTCCGGAAGCAAGCGTAAAAGCAGCGGTGATGTAGCTGGTACTGCTAAGAAGCGCCAAGCAGTAACAATGGAAACCTATTACAGTATAGTATACAGTATAGTATAGTATAGTATAGCTGATTGTGTTAGTTGGGTACCTAGGCTAACTTTGTTGGACTTACAAACAAATTGGACTTACAAATGTGCTCTTGGAACGGAACTTGTTCATATGTAGGGGAGTTACTGTAAGTTCAAAAATCCAAGAGTTTGTGACCTGACTTGCACCCCACCTGACCTGCATGGGATCCGAGAAACTGGGCAGTTCACAATTCCTCTCCCCTCCCTCTTCTCTCTCTGTGAAATGGGCCTGGTCATCGCTGTCTGGCCTTCCGTCAGAGGCCATTTGAGAGGCTCACACCAGACACAGTAAAAGTGCTTTTTAAGCCCTACAGGATCATAAAAGTTTGAATCATTGTGTCTGGCATATGGTGAGCTCTAAATAAATATTTAACAGTAAATATAAAAGTATTCAGCATTTCAATTCTATGGGCTTTCACAGAATGTGGCTTTTCGCCTATAAATAAAATGTAGATAGGTTTGAGAGAAGAAGGAAGGCACTGTCACTGCATTTTAATATCTGAAGCCTTATTTGCAATAACAAATCTTCACACATTAGAGCTGGAAAAACCTGCAGGATGAATTCATCCAAGTTCCTCATTTTCAAGGTCAAGACGCTATGTCTCAGTCAAGGTCAGCCCCATGTGCAAGGTCTCCTGGTCCAATGAACTCTCAACCACACCACAGGGTCATTTTTCTAGATGTCCTCTTATAAGTAAAACAGAACAAGAATGAGTCGTTTATATTTGGTCTTTTCAGATTTCAAAATGCATTTCCACATAGTATTATTTCCTTTGGTCCTTTACAACGTGGAGAAGAGATGTCATGACCCAGGCTTTGTCAACAACAAGGAGAATCAAGTTCAGGCATGCAAAATAACATGGTCAGGAAATGACGAATTGCATGTAAAGCTCTCTTTCCAGTGCTCATGCTGTATGGCAAATTTCTACAATTTTCACAAAGGCAGCGGAAGAGAAGAGTTGATTCATAGAATACATTAATGACCAGACAAGGCCATTGAGCAAGATTTCTGGGTCAGAAAAAAACAAGTGAGATTTTCTTGGTTTTCGGAGGAACGAATCTCAAGGGAATTGAAGCCACAGTGGGTGCTGACTTTAATTAGAGGCACTGATGCTTTGCAAGTTCATTTAGAGACTATACATGGCTTGAGTCGCCAGCAAACCACTGTGTCCATGTGATTAGATTTGGTATTTATTGTCCCTTGGAGTGAAATTGTACCAAATAGACTGTGTTAGATGATTTCACCCTAATTTAACTGGAAGGGCTAATTTGTACTATTTAAAGGCAAATTTCTTTTTTTCCTCATGGGACGTACAGTAAACCAAATGAAGGGGCAATCTGTGGCACAGAACAGGCGGCCCTAGAGAGATGCCGGGCATCAGAAAAGTTCAGTGAGAGACAGAGTTCACCAGGGACACAGTTCTAGATTCTCCTTCTTTTGTTATCAGTTTCTGGGGACATTGAAAAAGGAGTAGTTTGGCGTTTTTCAATAACATTTGAGAGGGAGTCATTTGTTATCCATTCAATGAATATGTATTGAGCATCTATTTTGTTTTACGACATAATTGGGAACAAGATGAGCTTATATTCTAGTGAAGGGAGCAGGTACTAGTAAATAACTAAAAACAAAAAAACCCTTTGAAAAGCAAAAAGAGAAGGAAATAAATAGGACGATTTGATTGACAATGACAAGGAGGTAAGAAGGGCTTCTCTCTGGAACAATAATGATGGTGAAGCTGAAGCGTGAGAAGCAGCCACGGGAAGAGCTGGGACAAGAGGGTTCTAAGTACAAGGATGAGAAGGGTAAAGACCCCAAGGCAGAAACGGTGAGCGAGGAGGAAAAGTATCAAGGGGCCTGTGTGGCTGGAGGTTGATGAGAGAGAAGGCACAGGATTCGAGATGAAATTGGAAATATGGGCAGGGCCGTGATCATGTACAGACATGTTCAGGATATAGATTTTAATTTTTTTTATTTTATTGAAATATAGTTGACTTACAATGTTGTATTAATTTCTTCTGTATAGCAAAGTGACTAAGTTATGCATATATGTATATATTTTTTTCATAGTCTTTTCCATTATGGCTTGTCACAGGATACTGAATATAGTTCCCTGTGCTATACAGTAGGACCTTGTGATTTATCCATCCTATATACAATAGTTGGCAGCTGCTCATCCCAAACTCCCAATCCTTCCCGCCTCTTCCCTGCATCCCCCTTGGCAACCACAAGTCTGTCCTCTATGTCTGTGAATCTGTTTTTGTGTTATAGGTATGTTGATTTGTATCATATTTTAGATTCCACATATAAGTAATATCATATGATATTTGTCTTTCTCTGACTTGCTGCACTTAGTATGATAATTGCTAGGTCCATCCATGTTGCTGCAAGTGGCATTATTTCATTCTTTTTGATGGCTGAGTAATATTCCATAGTATATATGTACCACATGTTTATCCATTCATCTGTCAATGGACATTTAGGTTGTTTCCATGTCTTGGCTATTGTAAATAGTACTGCTATGAACATAGGGGTGCGTGTATCTTTTTGAATTATAGTTTTGTCTGGGTATATGCCCAGGAGTGGGATTGCTGGATCACATTGCAACTCTATTTTTGGTTTTTTTGAGGAACCTCCATACTTGGGGTTAAAGTGTAGACTGGATTGCTTTCAAAAGTCCCCTCCACCTACTAGAGTTAATGACTCTAGAATTTATAGAATATATGCAAAGGAAACAAATACTTTTAAAGAACTAATTGAAAAAAATACATTTGAATATAAATACACCACAGAGGCTAAGCCGACAAGCCCAGGGTGGTGGCTGTTTCCTTTTGTAAAGTAGAATTTATATAGCCCTAAGATTCTGAGTCAGAGTTTGCTTTTTTTTTTTCTTTCTTTTGGTTTTCTCCTTTCCCCATCATGGGTCTAGTAAAGTGGATTACCTTATGTCAGTCACCTAAAGGCCCTTGGGTGCCCTAAGGATTCTAAATGACAGAGGTGAAGGTTGGAAAGAGCTGTGTCACAGGCAGAGAGGATGGCTTCCTTTGCTCTCTGTGTGGCCCTTAACTTCCATACAATCATGCCTCTTTATTCTCTCTGCTCCTCTGCTTAGGTTTTTCTCTCCCTTCACTCTTAGACATCACTGATGTGCAGATGCTCACAGCCACCTATAGGTGGCAGCAACCTTCTGAAACTGGCAGAGGAAGATGGATTTCTATCTTTCACACACTTTCTTAGGAGCCCTGGGCAGGTGTAGATCAGGTGGTGGGTGAATGTTCACACAAACTGTGCATATTCCTTTCCAAAGCAAGGAAGTGGCACGGTCCTGGTACACGTTAAAATATTTGTTATTCTAAATTAAACTACTATTCAGGGTGGAGGGAAGGATGGTTGCAATTCTCATCCTTTAAACTTCTGGTTGACATATATTTAAAAAAAACAAGTTGTACCCCTTGTGTGTGATTATTGCTTCTAACATAGATTGAGCTCTTATCATTTCCCAGCACCTGCAAGAAGGACAGAACTGGCCAGTCCACTACGGTCTGCAATCAGTTAAGTACAGATGTCCAAATAGATGTATCTCCCCCTACACCTTAAAGATAATTTATGTGGAGTAAATAGCACAGTGATCAATTTGCCCCAGTACAGTTGGATCTGCCTGATAGGAGTATGTCACAGAAGTCATCAAACATAGAGCTTCAATGATATCACATCAAAATATGGTCCTTTACAAGAAAAATCACTAATACCAGTGCTACAGAGTTTGTCTTTCCACATTCAATCTTGCCGTCTCTGAAGAGCTCTGCAGTCTGCAGGAACCAGTGGACCATCCAGGAAAACTCTGTCCACTCTGGGGGAACAGCCAACAATAGCTGGGACATTTGTTTAAGTATTTCACTGACTTGCGCACACTGGAAAATTAGAGCAAGCGTTTTTCATTTAAAGCCAGGTTCCAGAAAAAAAACTCTCCATAGCCTCATAGGGGGTATATCAGCCGCCTTCCAACTCCCTTCACCCTGCAACATTCACAGTCAGGCCCCAAATTCTGATTTAAGGCAGTGATGGGAACGCCAGCTTAGGCTGACATGCACCATTCTCTAAACGATCTGCATGAGTACTTCTTCTAAATAGCTTATAGTTACTTTTGAATAGGTAATTCACACACATAGTTTAAACAATTTAAAATATATTAAAAGGAATGCAGTGAAAAGACTCCTTCAAATGCCTACTACCCATCTACAGTTTATCATTGTCCTGGATTTCTGATGTCTCCTTCCTAAGTAGCAATGCATACAAATAAGGTAAGTATATATTCTTTTCTCCCTTTTTAACACCAGAAGGAAAACTCTAATCACATTGTTCTTCATCTTGCTACTTCAGATAATACTATAGCTCAGACATCTTTCCATATCAATATATAGAAAGTTCCTTTATTTGTATATGTCAAAGTAGATACCCTGTGTTATTAACCACCTCACCATGCATAGATATTTTGTTAATTTCCAATCTTCTGCAATTACAGACAGCGCTGTAATTCTTGTGATACATCTTTTCAATATCTGCCGGGACACCTGTGAGATAAGTGGCCAGAAGTGTAATTGCTAAGTCTAAGAGTAGATGTCTTCTTTTGTGTCTTTGCTATGGACTGATTGTTTGTGTTCTCCCAAACCTCATATGTTGCAACCCTAACTCCCAACGTGATGCTATTTAGCGGTGGGGATTTTGGGAGGAGATTAGGTCATGAGGGCAGAGCTGCCTCGCTCCTTCCTCCATGTGAGGACACAGTAAGAACACACCGCCTATGAACCAAGAAGTGGGTCCTCACCAGACGTCCTCACCAGACACCAAGTCTGCTTGCTGGTGCCTTGATCTTGGGCTCCCAGCCTCTCCAGAACTGTGAGGAATAAATGTTGATAAGCCACCCATTCTGTGGTGTCCTATTACAGCAGCCCAGATGGAATAAGGCAGTCTTTAATTCATGTTTTAAAAGTCTTCTCCACCTCAATCTTGCACATTTTGTGTTAAGTTTTATCTATTTTTTCTTTGGATTACAATTATAAAAGAGGTCTTTGCTTCCATTCTATCTTCTAACTGGCTACTGTTCATATATATGAAAGTTAGTGATTTCTATATAATTTTGTACTCTATTACTTTAGTAATTCTCTTATAGTTTTAAAAATTGATTAATTGGCTCACTTTAGTTTTCCAAGTATTCAGTTGTATTGTCTTCTGCATAGAGTGATGGTTTTATATTTTCTGTTCCATCTTTAAATCTGAATTTTTTCTTTTGTTAAATTTCATATTTAATTCTACAGTGAAATATTAAATAATAATGATGTTGGTGGGCATCCTGGATGTGATTCTGATATTTAATGGGAATGTCCCTAGTGCTGGCTTTTGAACTGAGATATGCATATTTTATCATGTTAAAGTAGTGTCCATGTATTCCGACTTTATTGATTATTTTCATCAAGAATGGTTATTGAGTTTTTAAAAATGTCATTTGAGAGACTATGTAGATAACCACAAGATTTTTCTACTAATATGATAAGTTAGATTTCCAACTATTGAATCATCCTTGAATTCTAGGCTAGGTCTAACGTGATTATAATTATTTTAAGGTGTTGCTGAATTCCATTTGTTAATAGTTTATTTATGGTTTTGGAATTACTATTCATGAATAAAGTTTGTTGATAAGACTTTTAAAAATTTCATCACATTTTGGTATTAATATTATACTTGCTTTAAAAAAATAATTTGGAGAGATTTTTTAATGCTCTGCAATAGTTTCCACAACACTGAAATTCTCTGCTCTTTAGTTTTGGTAGCATTTCCCTGTGAAGCTGCCTACCTCTTTGTTATCTCTCTGATTTTTCTATGGAAATAAGTCATTTTAGATTTTTCTCTATTTCATATGGTGTCAGCTTTGGTAAGTTACATTTTCCTGGAAAATTATCCATTTTTTCCAGGTATTGAAATCATTTTCAGAATTGAGCAAAGTGGTCTCATATTACAATTTTCATTTTCTCTGTTCCTTTGGTATACTCCCTTTTGTTTCTTATTTTATATATTGAATTTTTACCCTCTGTAAAAAGTAGCTTTTCCAGTAATTCATATATTTTTCTTATAAGTAGTTTTTGAATTTATTTATTGGTGCTACATTTTTTCTGTTTTCTAACTTGTTAAATTCTTTATGAGCCTTTAAAAGCCTTTATCATTATTAAAGGCCAATGTTGAAGGTCTTTTCCTAACTTTTTGTGGTTTTTTTCATCATTTTTGACATATGTTTTTAATGTTATGAAGATTTTATTGTGCACTGCTTTAGCTATTCCCTGTACATTCTCATAGGTAGTGTTTTTGTTATAATTATATTTTAGACCAGTACTATCCAATAGAACATTCTGTGACAATGGAAATTTTCTGTATCTGCCCTGTCTGGTGTGATAGCTACTAGCCTTTGGTAGCCATTGAGCTGTCAAAATGTGGTTTGAGTGTGTGAGAGAGAAACTCAATTTTTAATTTAATTTAATTTTAAGCAGCCGCCGATGGCTGATGTCAACCATATTAGACAGAGCTTATCTAGACATTTGATAGTTTTCATTTGTATTTCATCTTTTACCCAAGGACTACAGGGTTTATAGAAGTATTCAAGAGATAGGGCTTTTAAACATTATTTTCAGGTTTAAAGACTTTTTTAGTTATACAATTTTATTAACCACTAGTTTTGCTGCACTCTGATCAGAAAATATTGCTTGTCTTGTTGTTAGTTTAGGGGATTGATTGAGGGTTTCTTTGGGGCCCAATGTGTAGTCTACTTTTATGAGAGGCCAGGGCCATTTTAAAAGGTATGAATTTTCTATTGTCAGGATAGAATGTTAGGTTATATATCAATCTATCATTTAACATTACTTACAACTTCTATATTCATAATTTTCTGCACTTATCTGTCATGGCTGAAAGAGAAGAACTAAGATTTCTTACCACTAGTTTGCTTCTGTTTACTTCTCCTTGTGTCTCCTTTAATCTTTCTCATAAACGTCACTGCTATTTAGTGCAGGGGTGCTATGTTTTCATCGTGATTTTACAAGTTAGCATTATAAAGTGTCCTTCTTTTCTTATTCTGGCCTGAATTCCACTTGGTCTGATATTAAAGTTTGTGATCCTGCCTCCTTTTCAATTGCATTTGACGTGCCTACCTCTACCCATACTTTTATCTTCATGCTTTCTGAAGTGTTGCTTTTATCTAGTATAGAGGTGAGTTGGTTTTATGATCCAACCTGAAACATTTTCTACTAACAGAAATGTTGAACTCATTTATATTTATTAATATAATAGAGACATTTGACCTGAGGTCTACCTGTTACTTTATGTTTATGTGTTTATGATTTTTTAAAGGTCTTTTCCTATGTGTTTTCCTCACTCTGTGAGTAGCACTTCTGTCATGTACAGAGATTAAAAAAATTTTTTGTGTCAAAGGTTGGTTACCATTATAATTGCAACTTTATATGTTATCAGGAGAATGTTTCTTCCTTAACTATAGCTCCTCTTCACTCTCCATGACCCAAATTCTATGAATAATGTTACCTTTCTTAGTACTTAGCTATGCACTTTTAAGTATGCTAATGTTTCTTTATCTTGGTTTGTGAGCTTTAAGTATCTTTGATTCCCGGCTAATACAGATGAGGCAACCAGCAAACTTCCTCTACCTCTCACATTCTTTGCCTCTTCCTATCCCATTTTTGTTAGTCACCAGATTTGCACCTTGTCTGGGCATATAGCTGCATTTTATTCTGTCCCACTGATCCACCATTTTAAACTTATTTATACAGTTAAATATTTTCCTCATTACCCTGAGTCCTTTTGCTATCGTTTTCTCAGTAATCTCTTAGTTGAATAAAATTCACCCTTTAATTACCCCAACACATGTTTATGGGAACACTATTATCTGAGTTTTATGCAAAACTGGTTTCTGTGTTCGTTATAGGGGAAGAAGAGCTTGGCCTGATGTAAATCTTTGGCTTATAATTTGTTTTCTTGTATTTCTCGTAAGTATTCTGGTATTGAAGATACCAGAATGTAACATTCAATACCCTAATCTTCTGGTACTGAGTGTTACACTGGAGCTATCTGAAGCCAGCCCTACTTTTTTCCCCTCTTTTGTGACAATGTTTTCGCCTGGCTACCCAAAGTTTTCTTTTTAATAATTTTACTGCATTATACTTTTATGTTGACTGTTTTCAGTCAGTATCTACTAGTTCCCGGCATGGCCATTCAGTATGCAGACTTCTTTTTTTTTCTATTTAAAAATTGTTTTATTGAGATGACATTGATTTATAACATTACAGAAGTTTCATGTGTAAAACATTATATTTCTACTTCTGTACACCCTACAGCAGGCTCACCACCAAAAATTTAGTTTCCAGTATGCAGACGTCTATCTTTCATTTTACTTAAATTATATCTGTGCGTAGTTCTACTCAATTCCTCTTTGGGGATTCTAATCACATTTATGTTAGATCTACTTTGCTTACCATTTATATCTGGTGTTTCCTTTCTAATGCTTAAAATATTTACTATTTTAGTTTATTCAGTTTTTATTTCTTCAAGAATTTCTTTAGGTCCCTGAAACCCCCCTCTGTCTTTTTCACAGTGTTGATTCTCTCCTCCTTTTCATTTCTATAATGGTTTTTTTTTTCTTCTATTTCTTTTTTGAGTTCTGCCCACACATTTTTATAACCTCTGTTGTTTCACAGTATTCTCCCTAAGTTCTTCAATTTCTACTTTGTGGTCTTCCTTCTTAGAAGCAGGTGCTTATTATGCTCTTAAAAATCATGGTAAAATGTTTGATCTCAATTCATCTTTGTTACATCAGTTGGAAAGCTTTGCAGATCTTTTTCACACTTTTATTTATAATATCTTTTTTATTACTGATCCTCGAAAAGTTGACTTTCCATGACCCAGCAGAATATCCCTAAGTAGAGATGAAGCAGGACAGTTTTCTAGGCTTCACAACAATGGGCTTGTCTCTCCACACCCACAAAGACTGATTGCTCCCTGTGAACATTATCTTTCTGTGTAAGTTTGTATTTCCATTCCCCTTTGCATGTCTGAACCAGATTGAGTCCATCATGTCTTCTGTCGTCAGCTGTCCTCATCTTGGTACAACACATCCATTGTTGCAAACGAGAGATGCAGCTCTTGCACTGTCTGACTATCAGACGTAGTATTCTTGATGGCTCTTCCTAGCATTTGCTTCTCATGGTTCCACTCAACACTCTCTCAGCTCCTTATTTTCATGTCTTCCGTCTGCTTCTGTCTAATCTTGGGCTTTTGAAAGTCCCTACAAGTATTTGAAGCTTGCAGATTACCTGACTTCTAAATTCCATGGACAACTGAATTTGCACAATTTAAAAAATCCTGCTAGCTGTTTTTGTTTGCTTTTTCAGGAGAAGAGGAGGAAAGCATTGATTACATAGTCATGTTCATAAGAAAATCTCCAAGTTTTTAATGGAATCTCTTAATTTCATCATCTCTCTTCTCCTGTCCCCCATTTTACTATTTCTACTCATCAATATGCAACTTCTTCACTGACATTTGACTGTCATGGATAAGCTCTTTTCCCATGAACGTTTTCCTTCTGAAAATCATGTGTCTCATTGTCATTTTTACATGTCAATTATTTTCAAACTTGAAAATTTCCCTCTCCCATTTCTAGTTTAGCAAAAAGTTTGGAAATACATAATCTATAGACTGTACATTAACTTAGTTATCATCGTTTTATTGTACATAATCAGCACCTAATACTGACAATTGGTTCACTGATTATTTTTCAACAAAGAGTCATGCAACAGTGCTCACCATATAAACAGTGGTTCCTTGATTCAAGGACGTGTATGAACTGCTGAAATCACCTGCTTTCTTTCTATCATCAATTAATTTAATTCAAACAATGAAAAAAAAGATAAGAGGGAGTCTTGAAGTTAAGCTGAAAACAATGCACCAGTCAGTAGCTATTTTTATCAAAATAGCCAAGAAGACAGCAAGCAACTTGAGCTGTGGTTTCAGTGCTCTTGTTTCCTGTGTCACTCACATGAATCGTCTGTCCTCTCTGACTCTCTGCCTCCACTTCTATAAAAGGAAAGGTTTGATGTTCTCTGACTACCCTGGTGTTCTCGACACATTCCCCCTCCCATGGGCTAACGCTTAGGCCCTGTATTAAAAACTTCAGGCTTAATTTCGAGCACATCTGGGAACCAATGCCACTCCATCTTCTACCCACTCTCCCTAATGCCTTCTCTGTGTTCCTGTCTCTATCATCTGGTCCCTTGTCCTGTGCCTGCTTCCATCTCCTTGTCTCCATCCTTGTAACTGATGCTACATTAAGGCCACCCCTCTGTTTCCAGTGTAACTTGACTCCTGGCCCTATTTTCTGGATTTTGCTTGACTCTGCACAGTGCAGCTCCCAAAATCCCACTCTCATATGGAGCCCCAACTCCCAGAACTTGAGTCCGGGTAAACACTCGGCTCTCCATGCCTCCCGACTTCCACAGCTCCTCTCTGAGAGTCTGAAAATCTACACAGTGGTCACCGGCTGTGTCTTAACACTTTCCCAATGCTTCGTAAGTGGTGCAGATGGTATTGCCAGGGGTGAGGGGTTTGCTTTTCTTCGAATTCAAATTCATTCCTGTCTAAATACTGTTTTCTTTTAGAGACTATTTTTTTTTTCCGGTCCTTTGCCTCTGTTTTATGTTTACCTCTATAGACTGGCACTTCAAAGAGCTTCTAGAGAACTCTCTGTCTCACTCCCACCCCCTCTCTTCCCTCCCTCTCTCTCTTTCTTTCTCACACGCACGCACACACACATACACACTCTCTTTCTCTCTCTTTCTCTCTCACACTATGCACACACCTCACAGGAAACAGAGACTTGCCTCCATTTGGGGTCCTGAAATACAGCTCTGAGATTTACGTCTGGGAATGTGCTCTTGGTACTCAGATTTTCTACGCCAGGAAATGAGTGTAAATATCCACTGACCCCCACCCCAATTTTTTTTCAGAAACAGACTGTGAACAAGTCAATGAGGTGGAACCCCTCCTTGAATACAATTCTTGGAAGTTAAAAATCTCAATTATCACTGTTCCCCTATGAAAGACTTTGTGGTACTGAATAGTTTATCTCCGTGACAACCAGGGCAGGGTGCTAGATTTTTTTCTTGTTTTTACTTCACATCTAAAATAATCAAAGTTAAAAGTATATATCCCAATAACCCATGACTAGTCATTTTCTGAGTCAGAATTAGGACACGGGCTCCCCTTTTTGGGGGGCTGGATTGCTTTTACAATGTGGGCTATGGGTTACTTTAAAACCCAGCTTCTGGCTTGCTAGTTATATGACTTTAGGGAGGTTAATTTCTTAACTCCCTTGTATTTGAGTTTCTTCACACATAAAAATTGAAGAGAATTCTACCTCAAGAAAATCTGAGATGTATGAACAAAGGGTAAACGTGGGGGAGGAATAAATTAGGATTAACGTATACACATCACTATATATAAAAGATAATTAACAAGGACCTACCCTATAGCACAGGGAACTCTACTCAATATTCTGTAATAACCTATATGGGAAAAGAATCTGAAAAAGAATGGTTATATGTATATGTAAGACTGAATCACTTTGCTCTACACCTGAAACTAACACAACATTGTAAATCAACTATACTCCAATATAAAATAAAAATTAAATTAAAAAAAAGATCTGAGAGGATCACATCACATTAGGTGTGAGAAATTGCCTAACAGTGCAGTGCCCAACACATGGACGGTGCTCAAAATACCCATCTCTTTGCTTCTTTGCCTCCATGGAGTTTCTGGCTGTAGCAGTGATTGCTGTTCCTGCCTCTTTGGTCCCAAGGGGAGACACCTCGTAGCCTCTTGGAAAGGGCGCTCTTGCTTTGCTGGTGGCAAAGCCCATCTAGCTCGTTATGTGCGCAAAGTCTTTCTTTTTCCCAGAGAAGCAACAGATGTGCGTGGCCTTCACAAAAGAGAAAGCCATTCTCTCACCAAGGAGTTGTCAAGCATAATGAAGAGAACTGGCAGAATAGTTGCGGTGGTTGCCGTGTCTCTCTTAATATCGTGCGGAAGAAAATACATGGAACCACAGTCTTTAAGAGAAGTGCCTGCCTCTGTGTCTGGGATGCTCCAGTTCAGCACGTGGAGCTCAAGAGATGGGGTGGGCCCAGGACTCCAGGGAAAACACCAGACGAGCTGAAAATTGCCAGAGTATCACACCTCTGTCTCTGCCAACCCAACTCAGCCATCTTGGTCAGAAAACTCAACAATCAGTCAGAGGTGGCTCTGGTTCAGGGTATTACTGGGTTTATTTCTTAATTTGCAATTACTTCATTTTTTTTCCAACATGGAAATACTTTGTTTGCTAATTTAGTTATAAATGTGATAAGTGCTCATTGCAAAATAAATACTCATTGCAAAGAAAAGCAACCAAGTGTAACAAAAAATAGGAAGAGAGAAAGAGGGGAGGGAGAGTGGAAGCAGGAGGTGAGGGAGGAAAGATGGAAGGAAGAAAGGGAGGAAGGAAGGAAGGAAAAGGAAAGAAAAAAGAAAAGAGGAATAAGGAGTTTCTGGTTAATCCTGTCACCCAAGATTAACATTATCAGTTGACTTTCGAATACAAACCACATTAATTTTATATTCTCCACATAAACTGGCACATTTGCTCAGCAAATACTGATTGAGTGCCCGCCATGTACAAGGTACTCTTCCTGGAGCTGCCTTTAAGGGTCACCTGTCCACAAGTGTGGCAGGTAACCCCCCGCCTGCCCCCCTCGGGTCCATTGCAAGACGCATGAAGATTGCTCTGAGAGTAGCCAAAAGTGACAAGAGACACTACCCAGGACAGACCCTTAACTCAGCCTTGATGGGACATGGCCTGGAGGAGGTAATTTGCCTGAGCTTTGAAAGATGAAGGAGGGGGAATCCGATGAAGGTGGTCAAAAGGTACAAACTTCCAGTGATAAGATACATCAGTACTGGAGGTGTAATGTACAACACGATTAATATAATGAATGCAGCTGTATGTTATACACGAATGTTGTTTAGAGAATAGATCCTAAGAGTTCTCATCACAAGAAAAAATTTTTTTTCTTTTTTTTTTTAATCTGTAGGAGATGATGGATATTCACTAAACTTTGCTGTTATAATCATCTCATGATGTATGTAAGTCAAAGCATCAGGCTGTACACCTTAAAATTTATACAGTGCTGGATGTCAACTATATCTCAATGAAACTAGAAGGGAAAAGAAAGCAAGATGAGGATGAGTGAGTCGGGTAAGTGAGAGAAGGGGAAGGAGGGCATTTCAACAAGGCACTGAGGATGGAGGCAGCATGGACCGCCTTTGATTGTAGGGCTGCTGTTCAAGGCACAAGAGGGCAGTTGTTGACAGAAGGGAAGCCAGATAGAAGTGCAGGGACAAGATCATAAAGGAATTGGTCATCCTAAAGGTTTTGGGGTTTTTTCTTCATCTGGTGGATGACACATAATGCACCAGAATTGAAAGTTTCTAGAATGTTCCAAATTTAGATTCCAAGTTATCAACCAATTCTATACAGACTTGCAAGGCATTTAAATAGATGTGAATCTATATCCATTTTCACTGTTATTATAATGGGTTAAAGTTTCTAAAAAGTTCTGATTCTTCGAGTCACTGTTTGTACAGACCCGTCCACTAATACTCTAATGGAAATATGACCATGATGGTAGAACAAGTTCTGCCGTATTGAAAAGATACTGCATCCCACAGTGGTTAAGAGTTGGAGTCTGGAGTCAGATTGCTCAGATTCATATCCATTAGGTCGTGTGTCCTTTTTATGTGTCAGTCTTGCCAACTGTAAAACAGAGGCTATAGCAGTCCTTCTCTCTCACTATTAGAACGTGGGCAGAGGGGAGAATTCCCTGGTGGTCCAGCAGTTAAGACTCCGCGCTTCCACTGCAGGGGGCAGGGGTTCGATCCCGGGTTGGGGGAACTAAGATCCTGCATGCCCCACAGGGCGGCCAAAACAAAAAAGAAGGTGGTGGGCAGTAAGTTCATATAAAGCACTTAGAAACATGCCTGGCACACAGTAAGTGCCATTATAAATGTTAACTATGATTATCACCGTCCCCCATGGCTTTTCCATCAAAGCTGAGTTCGTAACAGCTGGCTGACTTGTCAAGCAGATTCAATATGGCAAGATGCAAGCATAGGGTGAATTCCCACTAGTCTGAAATGACTTAGGACTAGATGTAATTTTGCCTAGAAAGTGGGAAATTGGTCAAATAGCCTCAAGAGATCCTAGAATGACACCATGGCAAGCATTCCCTCAGTTGGGATTCTATATTTTTCTCTCTGCTCTGTTTCAGCACCAACAGTGCTCTCTGGCATTTTGTCAGCTGTTGCAATGTCTTCCCCATTCTCAAGCATTCCTGCAGAAGACAGCTGCACGGCTCCCGGGCCTAGAGTCCCTGTCGTAGACTCACTTCCTTCAGGCTCTTTCATGAAGTACTTGCTGCACTTTTCCTCTGTGCTTCTCCACTGCTCACAACAACAATAGCATGTACAGGGGAAATTGTCAACATTTAGCCTCATCCGCTGTGGGTCACCGCGCTTGGATTAAATAGCTGATGGAGACGTTTGTTCATCTGTGGGTCCCTGAGTTCACACAGACTCACCTCTGGCTACCTGAATGTTTTCTCCCCTTTTCTTTTTCTTTCTTTCTTTTTCCTCAATGCAGAAGGCATGGATAACATGAAGATAGATTTGTAATAGCCAGAGTCACACTGACTGGCACAGCAAAAGCCTGTTTCATGCTTGCAGGCTTCTCACTCTGAAGTTTTGTTCTCCTGCGTTTTCAGTTAGGTCTTCATAATGCTCATCCCGGCCCCAATCTCTGTAGCTTTCAGACCAAATGATGCTTTATCATGTGAAACTCTATTGAACGGTGGAACTTCCAAGGCCGCTTAGAACTCTTCACCACACTTAGCCTGTGCCTGGGGGTTACCGAGGGGGAAGCGTCTTGTTCTTTGTCATGTTGGGTGCTGCTTCTTCTTAAGAGCTGTATTCTTTCCGAAAGCCTAAAACAGAGACTCACACTATAACCTGAGTTTATATCAACCAAGAAACAGGCCCCGAAATATCAAAGTTAATGAAGACAGATAACAATTTTTAAAAAAAAATCAGTATTACTAATAACACTTCTATTTAAATATCACCTTTAGGTAAAGAAATGGGAACCTCTTTATACGGACTTAGATAGCAAGTCTCCGTATGGATCTGATCAGCTGGCAAATGTAAATTTCTTTTCTTCTGGCTTAGCAGGACATAAATATATAAGAAAATATGTTATTTGTCCCTTCTGCAACAGGAGTGCTTCAATTCTGTCCCACCGTGGACTACACGCCCGTCAGCTAGAGAATCAAGCTTAACGATTTTGTGAGACTGTAAGCAATGCCAACATCTACTCATCTGTCAAACTTCAGCTTATGATGTCACTTTTCCCAACAAAACCTCTCTGACCCCCAGGTTCGATGATGTGCCTTTAATTAATTACAGTCCTACGAAACCCCATCCTTCTTCTCTGTGAGATCATTAACATTTTAATCAAATAATTTAAGTATTTAATTGTCTGATGCCCAGATCCCTTCCAGATGGTAAAGTCCATGAAAGCAGGGGCTCGCTCACCAGGGCCTAGCAGAGGCTAGACCCCTCGGGGGTCCACATTAAGTCCTGGGCATTCATGAGTGCAGGAATGGTAATGACAGGTCGGTAGGAGAATTTTCAGGATCACCTCTAAATAGATATTTAGGGATGATGACTGATCACCATCTCAGAGAAAGATGTGAGCATCACTTACCTGTAAACTCTTTTGGTTTTCAGAGCTCCCAGTTAGGATGAAGAGTTTTGTGCGTCCAGCTCCATCAATTAAACAATTCCATCTGTCCTGCTCTCTCCACCCAGAGAAGGATTAGAGGGGAACACAAATGGGGCCTGAGGAATTCTCCCCTTCAACACCATGTCCTAAAACCCGTGTCCTGCCCTCTCAGTCAGCTAAACTTGGGTAGAACCTAACACACTTTCCCAAGGGCCTTTAAGTTCCCTGGGAATGGCTTCATTGACTTAAAATGACAATGACTAAATGATTTAAAATGAATGGCCTAAATGGCTTCATTGATGTAAAATAACAAACGTGGACCCTGCAGTCTCATCCCCATCAGACCCTAACTTGCTCTCAGGAAGCCTAGCTTTGCATATGGTACAGGATGCACAGGACAATCATGACGGCAGCAACGCACACCCTCGGGGTTTCTGTGAAAACTGCCCTTCATTTCACAGAAGGGCTGCTATGTTCCAGGCACTTTCTATTCACACTTCAGTGAACAAAAGTCCCCCTTCTCACCAGGCTTATCTCCTGGCGTGGAGAGGAAGCATTGGTGTGTGTGTGTGTGTGTGTGAAATATTCCACGTGATAACCAACCTGATGGAGAAAAATGAGGGTGGTCAGGGAGGCCGTACTGGTTCGGTGACATGTAGACAAAGATTTGAAGAAACTGGAAGAAGGAACCATGGAAATACCTAACTGAAAGAATTATGTAAACTATAAAGTGTCTTACAGTTAATGGTAATTATTTAGCTCTATGCCCCCAGAGGAAAGTGCCTCACTCAGAAACCTTGCCAAAGTAGGGTTCCCATGAAGACTTTGGATGGAGGCCCCATTTCTCTCTTGGGGTCTGTCCAGGTTTGTGTCCAGCAGGTTTGATCACGCTCAGCCTTATTACTATGATGATGATGATGATGATGATTGATGATGCATAGGATAGTTTAGGGCTTCCTGCTAGAGCGTCCATGCCCTGGAAGGGTGCTGGGGGCATAAAGAAATTCCAGGTTTCAAACATCCCAGGCCTGGTCTCCTTGAAGGAGCAACAGAGGGAATAGAATGGCTGGCCCCAAAGAGTGCCGGGGGCATCCCTTGCAACTCTGCCTTGTATCCCAGAAAACCAAAAAATGGTTAATTCCACTTCCTCACCCTTTGGGTTTATATCCTGCAAACTATGTAGAGAGGCCTGTCTTGTTGGTCCTAAGAGAAGAGGAGGGTTGTCTGTTGGAATCAAGCTTTGCTACACATTAGAATATCTTGGGAGCTTTGAAAACTTCGGTGCCCTGATTGCTCCCCATACTAATTAATGCAGAACCCCTTGGAGGGGAGACCCAGATATCAGGATTGTTAAAATCTCTCCAGGAGGATCCAGAGCCAGGTAATAGTGGGGGGCCTGAGCCACCTCATACCACCTCAGGAGACAGATCAAGTGACTCTCCTCCTGTGATAGAAGAAGGAATATATCTGGTCTTTGTCCTCTGTTCCTGGCACAGAGATTCAAAAGCCCTTGGAACTTCTTGAGTGATAGGAGTGTCTTTGTTACTTATCACAAGCCCTTTACACCATCCCTGAGTTTATGCGAATGAGATGACCCCTTAGACCTTACCCTAGGTACTTGTTCATTTGTACCCTTTATAATAAGATGGTAATCCTAAGTAGTCCCGTGCATCATTCTAACACATCATTGAACCTGAGGGGACTGTGGGACTCGTAAATTTGTGGTCAGCTGGGCAGAAGTGCAGGTGACTTGGGGATGCCTGAAATTTGTGGCTGGCGTCTTAAGTGGGGGAAGTCTTGTGAAGGAATTTGCCCTTCATTTGTGAGGTCTGCACTAATGAGGGTAGTTAGTGTCAGAATTAAATTGAATTTCAGGGCCCCCAGTTGGTGTTGGAACACACGTCCCAACTCTGTGTTCGGTGGTTTTGTGTTGGTAGCTTGAAATCATCCACAGGGAGGTTATTTATTGATACACCCTGGAAACTGGCAAATGTTATCAATCAGGGCTTCTCCTCCCTCTGCCTCTGAGAGCTGGTTGTTAAGTCTTTATCAGCACACCACTGCCTTAGATCCAAGATCATTGTGTGCTTGTTAGGAAATGCTGGAACGAGTTTAGAAGGGCAGAGTCTGGACACACTGAGAATTCCCATTTCGCACCCATGCATTTGAGGCTGAGCCAGCTGCATGAGCGAGGGGCGGCCCTTCCTCTCTCAAATAACCCCCATAGTCCCACTTCCATGTGAGCTGTTACCAAGCTGTTTATTACACTAGCAAAGGTGCCAACTCTCAAACTTTGTACCTTGAATTCTTCTTTGGGTGTGTCCACAGCTGAACTGTCCAATATGGTAGCCGTTAGCTACATGGACCTGTATAGATTAATTAATATGAAGTAAAATTAAAATTCAGTTGCACTAGTCATATTTCATGTACTTGCTCATGGCTACTATATATTATTTTAATTTTTTAAATTTTTTATTGGAGGATAGTTGATTTATAATGTTGTGTTAATATCAGGAGTACAGCAAAGTAAATCTGTTATACATATACCTATATCTACTCTTTCTTTAGATTCTTTTCCCATATAGGGTCATTACAGAGTATTGAGTAGAGTTCCCAGTGCTATACAGTAGGTTCTAATTAAGTATCTATTTGATGTATAGTAGTGTGTATATGTCAATCCCAATCTCCCAATTTATCCCCCCCCCCACCTTATACCATGGTAACCATAAGTTTGTTTTCTACATGGCTACTATATTGATCAACACAGATTCAGAATATTTTTGTCATCACGGAGGATTATGTACCAGGTCTGGTTTAGCTTGCCCCAACATTAAGAATTGCAAGAAGTGGAGGTGGTGTGTGTGTGCGTGTGCCTGTGTGTGTGTGCATGTGTAAGGGGGCCATCCCTCTATGAAGTCACCTTTCATCTTGAACGGAGTTTTAAGCCTCCGTGTCTTCCAGCTCTTGTTCCTAATCTCTACCTTCAGTGACCTAATTAAATTCTCAGTGTGATTCATTTCTTTAGGTGTATCAATTCCTGCAATTTATTGCAAAAATGTCAGGCTTATCCCGTAAGAATTAAATCCTAAACTTTAATAGCAAAGGAACAACTGAATCTTTGTTTTAAATGAACAGTGGAAAAATGGATATGTAAAGAGTCAGAGAATCCCCAAACAGTAGTCTCCTGGACAGTGTGTGTGTGTTCATACTCTTAAGTGAATTATGGATCAGTAAGGAAGAAGTATGAAGCAAAGTAGAGCAAAATTTAAATAGGGTTGGGCGGTGGGGAAGGGGAGAGTTTCAGGTGGGAATTGTACTAGTGGATTAATTATCTCAGAAAACTCGTTTAGGTGAATTTCCTGAAGTCTTAAGGAAGGGAACTTCCCTCTGAGTTCCCAGAAAGGAATTTGAGTCCAACTGAGGCTAAGATGGGAAGAGGACCCATCCACTTCTAAAGATCTACAGTAAATTAAACAATCCAAATGGGGGAAAAAAGATGTGAGAAGTTAACATGAGATGCTAATATGAAGAAGTAATTATGGCTTCTCCCTGAGCTATGGCATGACAGTATTGTCTTCTTACATAGAATTTTGCCTCATGGCTGAGGATAGTATAATAAACAGGTTGGACACAATTCCTGTGGAAATGGGAGTGTGTGGAGGGATTTGAGGAAGGCTGTGTAGATGCACGGGGAAGATGATCATCTCTAAGCCAAGGAGAGAGGCTTGGAGCAAATGCTTCCCTCAGAGCCCTCGAAAGGAATCAATCCTGCTGACACCTTGACCTCAGATTTCTAGCTTTTAGAACTGTAAGAAAGTACATTTCTACTGTTTAAACCAACTAGCTTGTGGTACTTTTTTAAAGCAGCCCCAGAAAGCTAATAAAGCTTCTTCACAGCACAAGAAATCATCAACAAAATGAAAAGACAACCTATGGAATGGAAGAAAACATTTGTAAACCGCATATTTAATAAGCAGTGAACATCCAAAATCTATAAGGAACTGATACAACTCAATAGCAAAAAAAAAAAAAAAAAAAACCCAAAACAACAAATAACCCAATTAGAAAATGGGCAAAAGACCTGAATAAACATTCCTCCAAGGAAGACAGACAAAAGGCCAACAGGTACAAGAAAAGGTGCTCTACATCGGGGAAATGCAAATCAAAACCAAAATGAGCTAGCTGTCACCTCACACCTGTTAGGATGTCTATTATCTAAAAGACAAGAGATCACAAATGCTGGTGAGGATGTGGAGAAAAGGGACCCTTGTACACTATTTATATGGAAATAAACTGATGCTGCCACTATGAAATAGAGTATGGAGTTTCCTCAAGAAATTAAAAATAGAGTTACCATATGATCCAGGAACCCCACTTCTAGGTATATATCCAAAGGAAACAAAATCATTATCTCAAAGAGATATTGTACTTCAATGTTCACTGCAGCATTATTCACAATAGCCGAGGTGTGAAAACAACATGTGTCTGTTGGCAGATTAATGGATACAGGCAATGTGGTCTATGTATCCAATGGAATATCATTTGGCCTTAAAAAGGAAGGAAATCCTGTCATTTTTGACAACACAGATGAATCTTGAGGGCATTATGCTAAGTGAAATAAGCCAGACAGAGAAAGACAAATATTGCATGATATCAATTATGAGTGGAATCTAAAAAAGCTGAACTCATAGGAACAGAGAGTGGAATAGTGATGCCAGGGGGTGAGAGGTGGGGAAAATGGGGACATGTTGGTAAAAGGGTACAAACTTTCAGTTATAAGATGACTAAGATGTGAGGATCTAATGTATAGCAGGTTGACTATAGTTGATAATATTGTATTGATAAATGAAATTTGCTGAGTACAGCTTATGTGTTCTCAACAACAACAAAAAGGTAAATATGTGAAGTGATGGATGTGTTAATTAACTCGATGGTGAGAATACTTTTACACTGTATACATATATCAAACCATCACTTTGTACACTTTAAGTACACTATAATTTTATTTGTCAGTGATACCTCGATAAAGCTGAAAAGAAAGGATCTGTCTAGAGGTCTCTTTCACACAACTTACCAAGCCTGTGCTAAATCTCTGTCCCCTTAACCCCTTTTATTTCCTCTTCCAAGAACCTTTGCTCAGAGCCTCTTTTCCCTTTCTCAACCTGACATCAGCCAGAAAAATGACATACTTATAGCTAAGGGCTGGATTTAAAGACTAGATCCCCTGGGAGGACAATGCAGGTGGGTGGTGGGTGAGACAGCCCTATTCCATCCATCTTCATTATTGGTGGGATTTAGCATCAACTTTTAAAGTTCATTTGTACCTTGAAGGATGTTGGGCTTGATTCCTGTTTCCTTTCCCCTCCTCTGTAAAATTTCCATCAAGGGTGTTGAAATTGCTTAATAGAAACACTAAAATTAAATTAATTAGATAACAAGGGGACATATGTGATAGTATAAGAACAAACTTTGGATTCAGATATATGCCCACTCCATCACTTCCCCACAAGTAATGAAACCCTTTAAGTCTGATACCTTTTTAAAATTGAAGTATAGTTGATTTACAATGTTGTATTAGTTTCTGGTGTACAGCTAAGTGATTCAGTTTTATATATAAAATACATATATATTCTTTTTCAAATTCTTTTCCATTGTGGTTTATTACATTACTAAATCTGATACTTTATCTCTAAACCAGAAATGAGAAAAGAGGTTTGTTGTAAATTGGCTAAGATGAGGCTTGCAAATTGCTTAGCATGGTACCTGGCACACAGAATACTAGTTACATGTTAGCTATAATTGTTATTTGTCTTAGCCATCTTATTGCCAGACAAATGGGGGAGGGAAGTAGCAGAGTCAGACACATCTAGAGAGAATTCAAATGAGATTTTTTCTAATTTTAAAACTCGGTTATATATGATTTTTTTTAAAGGATGAAATCACCTCACCACTGGCGGGGTTATGATAGAATGACAGCATCAAAAAAAAAAACCAAACAGTGCCCATTTGAAGAACTGGAATTCCTAAAGCACTTTTAATTTCCAAGTGTGCATGTTTTTCAAGGAGAACTCTCAAAGCACCTGTGGTATTAAGCATTTCTCTTTCAAGAGAGCAGCATGGTTCCTTTAAGGCATATCCTTCTGCATCATGCATTGCCACGGTGATTTTTCTCCTGATCCCAACATGTGTTCTTACATCGTGTTTAATTTAGGAAGATTAGAACCAATGATCAGCCCTAGCTCTCACCTGGATTCCTCATCATCTGTATTGTTGTATAAAGCTTTTGATGTTTTTGTACTTTAGATTTTAAAGAGTATTTCTGATTACCATTTAGGGCTCACAAAAGTCAAGGATCACTCGTTTTCATAATCTTCCTCTTTTCCTAAATTGTCCCTAAATCCCATGAAATCACTTTTTCAATGTCTGTTTCCCTGATAGACATAAGATCTAAGGAAGCAAGTTCTAAGTTGGTATTGTTTACCACTGTACCCCCAGCAGCTAACACACGGTGTCTAGTCCATAGCAGGAACTTGCTAATTATTTGTTAAATTGTTTTGAACTATTTTGTTTTTCCTACTCCACTGATTAAAAGCAATGCTATAAGCCACAGGGATAAGAACCAACAAAGAAAGACCATGACCTTTCCAGTCCTACACATCTGTAGTATTTGGCATCCTGGAAGATATTACTGGTAAACACCACGGATTTCGTTCACAAACACCCCACCCAGTGACTATAGGGGATACACCAAGCATCTTCAAAGACAGCAGCCGATGTCTTAGTTCTTAGGCTGAGATCAGACACTTCGAGGAAGTGGGACGATTCTCTTCTTCGTGAAGACACTGCCCTGGGTCACTTTCCCCATGTTCCACTTCCTCTTGGGAATGTGGAGAGTAGGAAAGGGGGTGTCAAGTTCCCAAGAGTCAAACAGCTAACCACTGGTTACTGGCCATGGTCCCACAAAGAACGCTTTCTTTCTTAGGTTTCTGTTTTGAGCCCTAAGAAATTGGAAATATCATTGGTCTTTACATGATTATGAGTCATTGACATTTCTCTGTAGTCAGACCCTTTCTCCTTCCTTCTGCTGGGAGGCTTTGGCAGGGAATAAGCAGAAGCAACTGTGAGAACCTTCCTGCCTGAAGGGCAGGGAGGGAGGCTACCGTCGTGTGGGCAGTGAGGGGACCGGTACAGATAAGCTTGCCTGGGGCACCCCAAGCTCAGGGCCGGCTTCACACACTAAACCAGGACTGGCCTGATAATAAATGCATTTTGGATCTACCTTCCAACCATAAAATGATCTCAGAATCAATTCCATTGAAATTTATCTTACTAAGCATTTGAGAATTTCTTTCTTTCTTTCTTTCTTTCTTTAATATTTATTTATTTATATGGCTGCACTGGGTCTTAGTTGCAGCATGCGGGATCTTTTAGTTGCGGCATGCAGGGTCTAGTTCCTTGACCAGGGATAGAACCCTGGCCCCCTGCATTGGGAGCACGAAGTCTTACCCACTGCACCACCAGGGAAGTCCCTGGAGAATTTCTTTAAATCTTGAAGCTCAAAATGAGTCCCTCGGAGTTAGTTTGACGCACCCAGAATGTGAACTTCTTTTCCACAGCATTGTTACCTCTTAGTGCCCTTTACATACACACACACATATGCGTGCGTGCGCACGCACACACACACACACACACACACACACAGAGTTGATTTTGTTGTTAGGGCGTTGCATGCTAAGTTCTTCGTATTTCCACAACATCATATGATGTTATTTATTTATTTATTTTTTAATAGCTTAATAAATGGCATACCCAGCTTTTTCTAGTTTCTTAATAATCACCTAGTAAATGAAGCAGAGGTGTAGTTTCTTTTTTTTTTAAATTATTAGCACCTTTAATTATTATTTTTTTATTTATTTGGCTGTGTTGGGTCTTCGTTTCTGTGCGAGGGCTTCCTCTAGCTGCGGCAAGCGGGGACCACTCTTCATCGCGGTGCGCGGGCCTCTCACTATCGTGGCCTCTCTTGTTGCGGAGCACAGGCTCCAGACGCGCAGGCTCAGTAGTTGTGGCTCACAGGCCTAGTTGCTCCGCGGCGTGTGGGATCTTCCCAGACCAGGGCTCGAACCCGTGTCCCCTGCATTAGCAGGCAGATTCTCAACCACTGCGCCACCAGGGAAGCCCTCATATGATGTTATTTAGGAACATAATAAAATAAGTATTAGGTGGAAACCTTCAGGCTCAAAGAGGTGCACGTTTCCACGAAGGTGGGCAGATCTTCTAAAAAAAGTGTGCCCTGAGCATGATGAGAACTGGACCCGAGGCATCAGACCAAGTCACCCTTTTATCCTAGAGCTCAAGGTTCTGGAATGCAAGGCATCCTCAGAAAGCAAAGTTTTAATAGGGTCACATTATGTGCAATAAAACTTTTAAATTATATGTGACTCTTTCTAGAGTTCCAGTGTTTGGCAGCTGCACTTGCCTTTTACGGAGATTCTCTGGCGCTGTCAGACGCGAGAGAATCTAATAATCATCCTGTATTACATCTTGGTGCTGGGACAACAGTTCTAAGGACGCCTGAGCTTTGAGATGGAGAGGCAGTGTTTCTTTGATTGCTTGTGGGAACCCTGCAGATATATAATTTCATTTATTAGAAGCAGGAAGCTTATAAAATTGTGTGAAACAACAGGTGCCAGGAGAAAAGCCAGAGGCTCTAAATGAGGTGCTTGGACACTCTGCTCTGGAGAAAGCCGAGACGCAATTGGTGAGGCTTGCATTTCTCTTTAGACCCAAATCAATCAGAGTCTTCCAACTGGATTAGCTCAGCATGCTCCTGCCAACAGTTTTCATCTAAAGTTATTGATGATTTTGCTTTTAACCAAGAAACAAGACGAAGTGGAGAAAAATTGTGTGTGGTGCAAAGACTCAGAACAGGCAGGAATATAAGAAGCAGTTTAAAGGAAAAATAAATAATCAGAATATACCTAGTGACACTTCATTTGGCATCTTGGGAAGGGAAGTGTTATATATAATGAAATTTTCCAGATAAGGGCAGTTCATCCTTTTCACACCCAAACTCTTAAACTGAAACCATATTCGATAGAGAGATAAACATAATAAACATCATATACACTCTTCTCTCTACCCACAAAAACGAAAATTTCTGAAACCTTTTTAAAGTTTTCTTAACTACATACATATATCTTCCATAACACGTAAGTATACGTTAATTTAAATATTTAAATTAATATGTAGACAGTTAGTGTCTACATTAAACAGAATGTACTATTCTTTTGCGGGTAAGAGACCTAGTTTGTTAAGAATTTGTTATGAGTTATAGTTGATAGCCATGTGTAAAAAACGTAGGTGCAAAGTATAATGATGTCAATGCATGGGCTTTATTTCCTGAATTTAGGTTTGGAGTTGAAATCTGGGAAAATCTGACTTGTAGATATATAGTAAAATATTACTTTACTCTGTGTGTGTGTTTTTAAATGGAAATGTCTGTGTGTCACTGAAGTGTGCCTACAAGATCACGAACATCTTTTCTTTGACTGGAGTCAGGCTAAATGCAGAGAAGACTCAGACATTTGCTGTGAACAGTGGGGAAGGGAAAATAAGAGATGTGCGTCTCGTTAACTTGGTCTCAGAGGTTAACATTCTGGGATTCTGCTGGCATGGTTTACTGAACCTTGGCCAGAATACCAAAGCTTATGGTTCAGGGAGATCGGGCCAGGAATCATCAGAACAAACAGTGACTGCGGTCTCAGTAAGCACCAGGGTTCAGGAGGCTGCTGGGGCCTGGAGGGAGCGGATATCGTTACAAGGATGCCGTCCAAGTGGTCTTTGTATTAGGGATGTGCAGATGGCGGACATAACGCTCTTGAGTCATTTTATCCAAACGAAAATGTCATGGTCCTGTCTCCTAAACGATCCTAGAAACCCTCAGGCATTTTGGGCTGTGCTACAGCAGCGCTAACCGTCGTCACCGCCAACACCAAACACAGAACAGCCCGACCGGCCTTACTGCAAAGTCATGATTTCCTTGAAGAGTATATCGGGATATCGTGAACCTTGCAACAAGTGATAAAAATGGGGATGATGCCTTTAAATCCTCAGCCTTGGCTTCAACCACTTTCCTCTGTCTCTGTCATCCCTGAGGCCTTGAAATCGAATAAGGCAAAGTTTCCCCTTCCCCTCCCGCTCCCCGCACTCCTTCACCCCAAGGGTGGGCTTGGTCCTGCTCAAGGTCCTCGGGCAAAGTTAACTGAGCAGGAGGTCCCTGCAGAGCCCTCACGTCTGCTCAAAGTCAACCCCCCCCCCAACCCATGACCAGGTTCCTGACATCCCCAGCTCAGCCCCCAGGGCGCCCCACGGTGAACGTTCATTGGCCCAATTCTCAAGTCTAGAAGTAAGAGGCCTTCTTCCCTCCTGGGTACCTGCAAACCACCCTCTCCAGGACTCAAGTTTGGCCTGGAGCACAGCTGCCTTTAAAAACTTCCAACACAACAACCTTTCTGCACCCACAGTTGCCTAATTTCTCTGCCCTGATGCTCTGCCCAACGCACTCTCTTTTTTCCTTTTTTTCCTCCCCTCCCTCCCGGTGCCAACTGTTTCTGCCAATCTCCAGAGCCAAGCCTGGTCTTGACTCTCTATTCCTACCTGACTTCTCCAGGACCGGCCACTGTGTCTCAGGCGTGAGTTCCAAAAGGTCACACGGTCACTCTAAGAATGTGCCCCTCACTGGCATGGGGTCCTGTTTCACATTTTCCCATCCAAGGCTTGTCCAGTCCTCACCGCTGTTGAGCTGCTGGAGGCTCCCCTAATTAATACGCCGGGCTTCCCTCCTGACTCACCGAGTCAGGCGGAGCTACTTCCCAGGGCCTTTCTCAGGGATCACCTGCCCATCATCATTCTACCTGCAGCTTCATGGACCCGTGGTGGCCTGATTCAATTCTAATATTAACCAAAACACCTCTGGGCTCTTTGTGTAATGTCACAGGCTTAATCTGTCTCCCTTAAGGACAAAAGCATGACCAGAAAGTTTCATTTTCTTCTTTTTCTTTTTTCTTTTTAATATTGACTGAAATCTAGAGAATTCTCATGAGGCTTGCTTAGGGATTTAATTGAAAGGAAATCACAGGCAACTTGCTACCTTTTCTGAGGTCTAAGAAAATATACCTATACTCTTCAATTTAGGGCTAGATTCTGTTAAATGACCAGCAAGGCAGCCCAGTTGTTAGAAAAGAAAAAATAAGTGAAACGATATACAAACATGGGGAAAGGAAAGCAAACACATGCTGCTGCTGTCATCACTAAAACCTGGATGGTTTCTTTATTTTGGATATTAGAAAAATATAAAGTTCATATGCTGGAGCATGTTATACAGGAATAGTTTCTGTTAAGGCAAGGTACTTACGAATGTGATAGATTAATGATCAAAATGGGCTTTAAGATTGATTTTACAGATGAAATCCTGTTGGACGGGGTTGGTGAACAAAGTCAAAGGTAGAGGGAGAAAAAAGAACAAATAGTAAGAAGGAAGGAGAGTTAGGAAAAAAACAGCAAATCAAAGAGGAGAAAAAGTTTTAGGCTAATATTGAGAACAGAGACAGAAGGCATTGAGGTGTCACAGGAGTACCTGTAAACTTGGAAACTTTATGAAAGTAAAGCAGAGAGTAAACCTGGCATCGGATCAATTGGTCCAAGGAGATAACATGAATCCCAATTTATTTCAAAAACAAAAACAATCTGAAAGGATCTCCTGTCCAGTTACAGGAAGGTACTTTCCAAAGAGAAAGAGTAAGTCCAAGGTCCACGCAGAAAGTCCCACACTGTTGGGTTATATCAGTAATGGTGCATCAGCTAGACTCACATGTAATCTCCTTCCTTTGTCATTTCACTGTGACCCAAACATGAATCCAAGGGCTCACTCTCTCTAGATCATGGGAAAACAACACAAAACAAACAAACCTACAAAACCTAGATCCCCTTTCTCAGTGCCAAGATTCATGTTTCCTTTGTTCACGCATCCATTCACCCATTTGACAAATATTTTTTGAGAGCCTGCTATATGTCAGGTCATACTATGCACCAGACCTACAAAGGTGGGCATAAGGATACAGTACCTATATGGTCACTTCCCATCACATAGGCCGGCCAGTGAATTGAAGGCCATTATGTTAATTCCAGTCCATCACAGAAGTAAATTCTACTATTTACTATTGTTCTAATAAAATCCAAGTACGGTGAGGCTTGATGTCACGACAGCAAACTTTTAAATGATCGCGCATATTATAATTTTATGTAAATAAGCTTCTTATGGGAAGAGGGGCATACGTTTTCAGAATAACAAATTCCCAAAATGTATCTTGGCATTCACAGCTTTCTGCTGAAGCTATATGTTGTACCCTTTCCCTCTCCCCGTCTATGAGACGACCAAATAACTCATGGTGTTTTATACTTAGTTAAAAATCCTTCATATGTGAAGTATATATTTTATACATCTTCATTATTAAGCTGTGGACATTTCTAGCCTGATTTCATATCGAAGTTTTTCAAGGGAGCAGTGGGGGGAAAGTGATTTCATACCAATATCATTTGAAGTGGTGTCCTCATCAAAGCTCTAAATCTACTAAATTACATCAAAAAAAGTTTAATATTTATCTTGTCTTACTGACACTATATCAGATGTGATCAGCTTTTAAGTCAAAACATTATGTTTCTAATTACACTATAAATGGCCTGAGATCTGAGACTCAACATGCTTCCTTCTAGCTCTGTATCTCCTTCCCCTAAAACAAAGTGTCCTCAGCCAGAATTTAGCTGGCAGTTTGGAGGATGACTCATAAGAGAGAATGGGATTCAACTTGGCTTTTCCGCTGGCTGCACAGAGCCCAAAAGAAGCCAAAATGTGTTTGTTTCCACAAAGCAAGCAGCTTTCACAAAGTGACACATGGGAGAGCAGCCGCAAGGAGGAAGATAGTCTGATATTTTCTCCTCAATATGGCTTGTTGATTCAATCGATACACACATCTCTACTCAATAAGCAAACCGCACAAGAGCAGGAAGGTTCCTCAAGGAAGCCTGGCAAAGCTGACCCAGTCTTCATCTACTGATGCTTAAGAGCTGAGAATTTGAGACAATTCTGTGATTAAACTCATCTCTGGTCACGAAATCTGTTTTTAGGAAAGAAGTATTCAGCTCTGCCTGTGGTTTTGATAAAAAGATTATCATACTAAGTAAGTCAACAGAGAAAGATATGTCATATGATAAAATCATAAAATATCATATGATATCATTTATATGTGGAATCTAAAAAAATGATACAAATGAACCTGTTTACAAAACAGAAACAGACTCACAGACATAGAAAATAAATTTATGCTAACCAAAGGGGAAACATAGCTGGGAGGGATAAATTAGGAGTTTGGGATTAACAGATACACACTATTATATATAAAATAGATAATCAACAAAGACCTACTGTATAGCACAGGGAACTCTACTCAATATTCTGTAATAAACTAGATGGGAAAAGAATCTGAAAAAGAATAGATACATGTGTATATATAATTGAATCACTTTTGCTGTACACGTGAAACTAACACAACATTGTAAATCAACTATACTTCAATATAAAATAAAATTTTTTTTAAATCCTCAAATATTGTGCTTATATAACTCAAAACGAGAATGAACAGCATTGACACACCTGTGACATCAGGCTGTCCCCACTGCCCCGAGGTGAACTTTCTGGCTGCCCTGGATGCATGGTCACCTGCCTTGCTCTAGAGAGCCCCCTAAAGCTAACTCAGTACCCTATGCCAGGCCCTAATTATGCTCACAGACACACGATGTTTTCCTCCCAACGGACAGCAATTTCTCTCAAGGCAAATTGTTTCAATCATCACCAGGGATAACAGCTGGTCCTTTCCCATCATACCTTGCAATTAACAACTTCTCCTTCAAACCTTCCCTTTTTCAGGTTAAGTGGTCCCAACAGAATCATCCTCTCCTTCTCAGTACAGCTTTTTCTCCCTTGCCAGACCACAAGTTTCGGGCCGGCTGGGTGGCACCATTCTTAGCCATTTTACAACCAGACGCTGTTCAGCACAGTGTCTGGCTCACCGTAGGTGCTCAGGAAACGTCTGCTGAATTAAATCTTTTCAGTTCTCCAATTATTGGTATTGTTCTTTAATGGACTCATTATGCTTTTGTACCCATTACGTCATCAAGGTGACCTAGCAATACAGCCATGATAACTGTTAAAATATTGAAATGCTTCCTAATCCCCAAAGTGCCCTCTTCCCAGGTATCCTGGCTTCTCACCCATGACTCTCTGGACCTTCCAGAAGTTTCCATAATCCAGAAGCTAAAGGATTAACACCAGCTGCAGCAGGGTCAGGACCCTCCCGATTGGCCAGTGCCTAGCACACTGCATTGAACCAGTTTTGCAGTATTTTACATACATTCCTGGCTCCAATGACATTAAAATCATTATATGATCGAGAATAGTACTGCAAGGGAGATACATTTAGATAATCAACCACAAGTGTTTTCAAAAGCGCCTACTTTTCATTCATTGTATCTGAATCAATGGTTGATGTGCTGTGGCCAGAGGTGATACTTGAGCACAAATGCTTAGGATATCAGGGAACAGGAAGAGAAAGAACCCACCACTGTGGGGACATGGTGAAGGAGATCTGCATGCCAAGATTCAGTCTATTCTGCAAAGGACACCTCAAGAATATTGTCAAACTTTTAACATCTCCCTAAAGCACTACATTTATAGAAATAAAATTTGACAACCTTTTCAAAACTTTGAGAAGAAACCCACTTGCTGAATAATTTACTAAGTTTTTTTTTTAGGTCTGAGTTGACTTGGGTGTTTTCATTGTTCTGTTTTATTTTATTTTTACTTTTAATTTATGTTATGGGATCGTAGGAAAGGCACCAGAAAAGGAGCCGGAGTTGGAACAATAAAATATACTCCCATCATTTGCTGCCTTTTTTTCCTCTCCGTGGAAGCACATAGAAAAACAAGTACTTTGTGCATTACAGGCACCGAGAGAGACATTTGTTTTGCAGTTGGCAAAGGAAATGTTCTGAATTATTGCCTAAGAGACAAAATTTCTAACAATAACCCTGTACATGGCCTCAAAACTACAGGTGTTGAGCACGTCTTTTATTGCAAGATAGTAGTAGGGGAAATGTGTGTCTTCCGTTACCTGACTTAGAAAATTTACATAAAGGATAAAAAAATAATAAAAGGCATTCTTCCATGCCAGTGCATATATAATTCTTTTAATGCCGCATGGTAATCCATTTTATGTAACATAATTAATTTAACTAATCTTTAATGGATGAACATTTGAATTGTTTCTAGTCTTTTCTTTTTACAGCCAAAGAACTGCAATGAATTTTTTGCATATATATTTTTTATTGATGAGTCTAAAGTTATGTGTATGTTTTTAACGAAAAAAGCAAGTCATAGAAAATTACCTAGGCCATAATTGCATTTGTGTTTTATTTCCAAAGATATGTATATATTCATTTATGTACATGCTTGTAAAGGAGTCATATATTTCCAGAAGCAATATATTTCTTACACAAGAAATTGCTGACAAAAGTCACCTCTTAGAAATGCGGATGGGAATAAAGGCAGAGCTCCTTCACTTTTACCCCGTTAGGCATTTTATCAAGAGTTTATTATTTTTATGATAATTATTAATAAAATCAGGCCCTAGTCAAACCAAGACAAAAAGCCCAAATCAGTTGCATTATGGACCAATAACATTTTGGTATGTTATGAGTACATTTCAAAGCAATCTGTATTTCACAGAAAACAAATCCAGAAACTGAGAAAAAGTCAGCGCTACCGTGAATTAAGGCTTAATTCCGCACATATAGATCTTTCTCCAATGCAGTTTGAAAAGTTCAGCTTTGCAAGGAGGTAAAGCATAGAGATGAAGTGTTCAGGGATGAGTCTGATCTAGGTGTGAAGTCTCCCACACCATTAAGTGGCCTTGAAATGTTAAGTTCCTAAATCTTTCCTGGCCTCAGTTTCCTTACTGAAAAATGGGGGAAAAGTATACAATACTTTTTCATTCATTAAATAATTGTGAGAGTTCAGGAGGTAATACATGCAGCACACACCAGAGGGCCTGAGGGAAGCACTCAATGAATGTTAATTACGTTTATATTACTATCATTGTTCTACAGAGGAAACCGCAAATCTACAAAAATAACAGTTGATAGTATCATTTTGATTGCACTGAGGTAAACACAGTAGACAAATCAAATCTCTTCAATTGGAGAAAAGAACAAATATTAATAGTTGTACAAATAGTCAAGCTTCCCTAACCTGACATCTTCCACCTAAACAAGTTGGTGGAAATTGTTCTCAATTATTTATCACAGCAAGTTACCACAGTGAGTCAGTTTCAGTGGGTCAAGGCTCTGTAGTTCAGTGATAGGAGCCACGGTCTCCCCAATTCAGCGCTGCTCATTTGCCTGCAAAGTAGGGAGAGACATTACTTATGTTTTGACTATTCCAAAGAAAACATGGGCAGCTGCTCCAAACGATCGAGGTTTCCCTCCACGCTTCCTTCATTGCTTCTGCCACTTACTTTGCCTGTCCTGGTGCTGGATGCATCCTCCAGTACTGCGCCAGGTCCTGGGCCAGCCCACACAGTGTCCTCCCCAGGGTCTGCTCACATCCTCCACCTCTCTGGACTCAGGCACCCAGGGCAGACCACTTCCTTCCTGTTCTGTCCTCTTGTCTCCATTGGTTACCTGGAATCACCACTTCCTGGCCATTTTGCTTTTATTTGCACTGTCATGTCCTGCTTTTCCATGCCCTTCCCAAAAATGGCATCTTGAACTGATGTGGGGTTGCTATCTTGAACCCAAAATATCCGAAGTATACGACCCCCCCAAAAAAGAAGAAATAGTGTTTGGCAAGTGTTGGCTTCATACTTTACAAAGGGTGCTCCACTTCACCAAAGGAAGACAGATGGGAAACCCAGGATGGATGACACTGGCAGGTCTGGGTTTGCACAGATGCCTCATGCACGACTGTCTTCCATGTGATCTCACCCCATTTAACACTCAAAGATGCTTTTCCTTTGACTTACAAAGCAGCAAGTTCTTGATGCAAAATAAACACAGGAGCAGATCAAGTACAAAAACCAAATAAGCTCCCTTTGCAAATGTTACCCGTTGTTAACATTCTTCCCATCCTTTTTGCTTATCCATCGACTTTGCAAATATTTACTGAGCACCTGTTATGTGCTGGGCTCCGGGTTAGATGCTGGGCATGCAGGAGTGGGAAAAGAAGGTAGGACCTCTGCTGTCCTGGGATGTTCATTGTGGGGTGTGTGTGTGTGGCGGCAGGGAGACAGACAATAAAGAAGAAAACAAATAAATAAAGGAGGCCATTCTTAACAGAAGGTGGTGGGGGGAAGGCCCCCCACCCCAGGAGGTGTGAAGTGAGATAGAATGTGGGTTGGGGGCTTGGGCAGTGAAGGACTCGGGAGGGACGTTCCAGGCGAGAGAGGAACGAGCATAAAGGCCGGGAATGGGGAAAGTTTATGGTGTTCAAGTGTCAGTAAAGCCATCAATATGAGCTGAGCCTGGAGAGGGAGGCAGGGCCAGGCCACTCAGAGTTGGGAGGCCCGTTAAGGAGTGTGGGTATTATTCCAGGAACAATAGAAAACTGCTAAAGGAAGGAGCATGATTAGATTCCTGTGTTTAAGAACTCACACTGGCTGCTTCTGCTGAGAATGGACTTTAGGGAGACAAAAGTGGAATTAAGAAGCCACTTAATAAACTGCCCTCGTCCAGGCAGAAAAGGACGGCGTCCCCAGGGAAAGGACATGCAGGGCCCTGACCGGAGACTCTGTGATGCTGGGGACGGGGACCTTGCGTGGCTTGTGGTTGTAAACAAACTGTTAAAGGGAATCATCTGAATCGTGGACTGGGGAACCTTTTTCAATATTCACAGTGAGTGCTTCTTCTTGGATAAGGTAATAACATTTGGTTTGAAGCGTTCACCTCGCCTTGGGTATAAAAGTGTGCAATCAGTTTTACAACCAATCACTTGCTCTCTGCAGCCCCGGGGCACACATCTGTCGCTAAGTAATCAGGCTGCGGTTAACATGCAAAGGCCTCCAGGATGGGCCCAGATATTTGGTTAAACTTTATCCTGGGTGTGTCTGTGAGGGAGTTTCTGGATGAGATTGACATTTAAATCAGAGGACTGAGTAAAGCAGATTGCCCTCCTGAATGTGTGGGTGGGTGCTCATCCAACCCACTGAAGGTCTGAAAAGAACAAAAGGCTGAGTGGGGGGAACTTGCTTTCTCTGCCTCACTGTCTTTGAACTGTGACATGGGTCTCCTGCTCTCAGTCTCAGATGGGAACTACACCATTGACTCTCTGGGTCTCCAGCTTGCCAACTATAGAGCTTTGGATTTCCCAACCTTCATAACTGCATGAGCCAACGCCTTTTAGATAGATGATAGATAGATAGATAGATAGATAGATAGATAGATAGATAGATAGATAGATAGATGATAGATAGATAAATAGATACATACATACATATATACATGCATAGGATGGATGGATGTTTGGATGGATGGATGGTTGGATGAATGGATGGAAGGATAGATGGCTGGATGGATGGATGGTTGGACGAACAGAATAGATAGATGATAGACAGGTAGGTAGATAGAGAGATAGATAGGGAGATAGAGAGATAGACAGGATAGGTAAATAGATACATACATACATAGGATGGATGGATGGTTGGATGGATGGATGGATGGTTAGATGGATGGATGGTTGGATGAACAGAATGGATAGATGATAGATAGGTAGATAGATAGATAGGAAGATCTGCAGATACATATCTCCCATTGGTTCTGTTTATCTATAGAACCCAAACTAATACAATGAGTATTCAGAAAGGAGTTTAAAAAAAAAAACAACCAAAACTAGTGGAGGTGGACTATGTATGCCTAGTTCTACTTGCTGAGGTCAGAGAAACTGAAGTGGAAATGACCAGCTCCCATACTACCATCCTTCAGGAAAAGGTGAATGTAACAAAGAAACTCCAAAGATGCTAAAGGCTACAGAACCCAACAGAATAGTCTCAGTGCAAATAGCTGCAGTCACCTTTCCTGTACCTAAGTACTGCATATTTATACCCCAAATGCTGGGTGCAACTCAAAATGATAAGTGACAGGGGCTGGCACTTGATAAAGATAAGGACTCCCCAGGAGACGTGAGAGAGGAAAGACCCAGGTCTGGGAATGGTTTTTCATACACGAATCCACATAGCAACAATTTCCCTTCTCTTTTGGGCTTCCCTGGAGACTAATTCTGGAAAACATTCTATCTGAGTGTTGCCTTTGGCAGAGGACAGTATCACTGGCAATGATGACAATTATCTTTGTCATTATTATCATGCCATTTTTTTTTTTAAATTTTTTTATTTAAGAAAATTTTAATATGAGTATATTGAATATCGTTCTCTGTGCTATACACTAGGACCTTGTTGTTTATATTCAATATTTTATGATAAACCATAATGGAAAAGAATATTTTAAAAATGTATGTATGTATAACTGAATCACCTTGCTGTACAGCAGAAATTAACAAACATGGTAAATCAACTATACTTCAATAAAAAAATTAAAAATAAAAAAAATAATTAAATTTAAAAAAATTTTATTGCAGTATAATTGGTTTACATTGATTCAGGTGTACAGCAAAGTGATTCAGTTATACATACATTTTTTTCAGATTCTTTTCTATTATAGGTTATTACAAGATATTGAATATAGTTCTCTGTGCTATACAGTAGGTCCTTGTTGTTTATTTTATATATAGTAACGTGTACTCTGTTAATCCCAAACTCCCAATTTATCCCTCCCCCCTTTCCCCTTTGATAACCATCATTATTTTATTGTGATAGTTTTTTTTTTCCCCTCCAGCACTATGTTGTGCCCTTTTTGAGCTTATTTCAGGTAATTATCCTAACCATTCTGTGAGCTTGATACTATTGTTCCCCTTTGAGATTGAGATTCTGAGAGGTTCAGGGAATTCTCCAGGGAGTGACAGGGTCAGCAGGAGTCAAAGCCACACCTGCTGGACACATGAGCCTCCCTCCCTTTCCACCCTAACATTGTGTCTTTATTCTAAATCCAGGGTAGGTGTAGAAGACGGAAGGGCATAAGCCTGCAGCGGAGATCAGCAAACTTCTTCTGTAAATGGCCAGAGAGTAAATATTTTAGACTCTGTGGGCCAGACAGTCATGCTGTCCTATTCTGCGTTGTAGCCTGAAAGCAGCCTGAGACAATAAAGAAGTGAATGAGCATGGCTCTATTCCAATAAAGCTTTATTTATAAGAACAGACGGAAGGCCAGATTTGACCTTGGGCCGTGGTTATGCCACCTCTGTCTGTAAGAACAACCAAGAGGAGGAGTGTTTGCAGGAGTTGGAAGAACTTTGCAAGAACAAATTAAAGACCCCGTCCTTAACCTCAGATGCTTTAAAATCTAGCAAGGAATGTCAGGCAACCCCGTTTAAAAAAAGAAGACTAGAGATTCATAGGAAGTAAAGAGAGGGGACTTTAAAATGAAAATAATGCAAATTATAAAAGTAATTTCTAGCGGAAAAAAACCAAAAAGGATGCTAGTCAGGCATCATTAAATTAGCCAAAGTGCCTTACACAAAGTAGGTGCAAAGCTGGGTTTGTTTGAGAGACCAGGTAGGGAGTAAATAGGAACAGAGAAGAGACTAGATCCTTCTCAACTCAGATTTCTGAAATTTACATAACAGAGAAGGAATAAAGAGACTTGAGAAACACCATACAACTATGGATAAATAAGCAAAGGCATTTGTGCCCTCAAAAAAAAAAGCACGCCATAAAATTTCATACCCCCATCCCGAGAGTGTCTACTAAAATAAATGTCATCTGCCCAGGCTAACACACTGCTAAGACTGAATTATTGATTACGTTCTGAAAGTTTTCATTTGAAATGTTCTATGGGTTAATGCAATAATCCAATCCATTTCCTCAGTCTGTCCCTGCTCTTCTATCTCAGCTCCAGTTTCAGCTCTGAATTGTAAAACAGGACTTGGTTTTATCTGGAGTGTCTCTCTCTGCATAAGCCAGTACTCTCCGGCGTCATCATAAACCAGGGCCTGAAAGCCCAGAGAATCAGCTGGCAAAGATAGCAGGCTCAGTGTCATTTTCCTGCAAAGTAATTTCCAGATGGAAATTGGATGCAATTGCATGATGGGGCTTAACTTCCCCCTGCTTGAAGCACAGACTTAGCAGGCTCCAAATCCCCAGCTCCACGCCATGCAACTGCCTTTCGGGTGGCTGGGTCCTCTTGTAATGTCGAATTTCTACCACAGGAATATTGGGGTCTGGGCTGGGGTGGGGAAAGAGGTGCAGAGTTTTGGGGGTCATCAAATGGTCTCCATCCCCAGCTCAAAGATGACCAGGTGGGAGAGCCAGAAAAATATCTTGGTGAAGTCAGGACAAACATATGATAAAAATACTGTACAGGAAAGGATGTCATCTCCCCCAAAAGAAAATATGATTGATTCAACTACCAAGTTAATGAGGCAGAATGGGTTTACTGCATCTCCTCCTATGTTCAGACCCATCCTGGGTTCCCTCACCTTGGTCCTGAGCTGTAATGGAGGTATTTGCCTTCTACTAGCATCGTGTTCTTAAATCACATTGCCTTTCTCCATCAAATGTGACCTTAGAATCTACCTTAGTCGCCTGTGGAGCGCCATGTCTAATTGTATCAAAATTGAGTTTCTGAGTATCGTCCCATTATACTGCCATTTCTCTCTGTCCAGGAGCTGCATGATGACTCACTCAGCTCAGATCCTAAGTCACTGAACACAGCTCCGTGCATCACGGAACCTGCTGGCTGCGTGTGGTTTCTGAGTGCTTGAAAGATGCCAGTGTGAACTGAGATTTGCCGTGAGTGTAAAATACACACTGATTCAAAGACTCACTACAAACATAGAAGGTAGAAGAATGTACCTAGTTCGTCCATCATTTTTATGTTGAGTACATGTTGAAAAGATATTTAGGATACCCCGGTTTAAATAAAATATTTATATGAAGTTCACCTGTTTCCCTTAACTTTTTAACAGTGGCCCCTAGAAAAAATTAAAATTATATATTTGACTCATATATTTCTTTTGGGTGGTGCTGACCTAGGGTTACAGAATAAATAAGCAGCTGGTAAACACAGCAAGCTCAGAGGTGCAGCACCATTGCAATAAACCAAGAGTACGTTCTGAGGGAGACAGTCTTCACTCAAGGCAAGGCGAATGCTTAAGTTATTCTCAAAACTGCCTTCTTTTCTGTCCTTGGCAAAAATTGGAATTGTTTTATAAATTAGTTGTATAACATTTGCTGTCATTTATTTATGAGTTAGTTTTGCCAAGTCTGTCTTTAAAAGGAGGTTTTTCCTTGTTCCAATCATTCTCTCCTCTACACTGTGAGAGCCACAAAGGGAGGCCCCTGGGAGCTTCATCCTTGAATTCAAAGCTCATAAGACAGAGCCAGGCACTTAGGACTTCTGAGCAAACATCGTTAAATGATAAACGTTGACCTCCTAGAGGGGTGGGATAGGAAAGGTGGGAGGGAGACGCAAGAGGGAGGAGATATGGGGATATACGTATATGTATAGCTGATTCACTTTGTTATACAGCAGAAATTCACACACCATTGTAAAGCAATTATACTCCAATAAAGATGTTGAAAAAAAATGATAAACGTTGAGTGAGATAATCTTTGCTGTTATAGGGTGTCAGTAGATACTTTGGTTATAGCAGCAAAAGTAGATCACAATCATAATTTTTCCACTTAAAAAATGTAAAATAAAATGTTAATACAACAGCTGAACTTAAAAAAAAAATAAGGCCAAGCATTTTTTTAGGGCAGTGATTCTTGTAATGGGGTAAGATAGGATGGGGTCTTTACAAACAAGACAGGCTACCCCATGGATCATTATTTCTCGTTATTGATGGGATTGCTTTATCACCCTCAGGTATGATGAGTTGGGGGAAAAGGTTAAGGATAAGCATATGGGTTTGATTCACTAAGTGCTATTTAGGATGCTTTTCCTTACCCTTAACTCCAAACCTTTAACTCATTCCAAGCAGGGCCAGCTTCTGCGTGGCGATCTCAGTACATCTTATCTCTAGGAAGAGCAAAACTGAGTGAGGCCATAGCTGTAATTGGTTCACTGTAATTGGTTCACGCAGCAGTCACTCATTCAGCCACAGAGGGTGGCGTTGGGTACCTTGTGGGCTGCGCAGTGACCTGGTCAGAGAAGATGCTCTTTGAGGTTGTTTATGTCCAACAGGAACACACAGCTTAACTATAAGTACTGGATCCTTTTGCAGTAACATTGAGACCAAGCTTTGAAGTCACCAGTTCCCAGACGTCAAGGGCTGCCTTTTTCCTTTCTCATCCTCTTCCGTTAAGAAAAAAAAGACCCACATGAATGGATAGGCTATTAAATCTGAATTGTGTAATCTTACTGCTTTTGCATGTGAATTAAATGCACTGATATTTGCATTTAAAACTAGCACCGCACCAGATGAAGATGAATGCTGAAACTCGTGCTAATTTAAATTTTTAAGGTTTTTAAATTTTAGATCAACATTAAACGGCAAATTAAAAAAAAAAAGGCATGAGAAGTCAAGAGAGAGACTGTGGAGGAAAAGAAAAAGCTTTACATTTCAGTGCCTCTAATGACACTTTTTTTTTTTCTGCTTTTTGAACAAGGGACGCTGCGTTTTTATTTTGCCCTGGGTCCCGCACATTGGGCAGCTGGCTCTCTTCCCAGTCCTTTATATCTTTCAACCCTTGACAGTGCCCCCAAAGAGAAATGCTTAAATCTCCTGATTTTCTTTTGTCCTTTAGAGATGACTAGAGGCTGCATGTTTCCCTAAGTCAGCAAATGTTGTAGGAGTTCAAATCCTTGTGGCTTCCTCTGAGGTGTGCACTTCGGTTGACAGGGCAGAGTTCCCTGGCTTCCTCTGCTGTTTCCAGATCCTCGGACTTAAGTCCTTCTTTTCACGGGGTGGGAGCAGGGGGAGTGGGGAGGCGATGGAAGGTGCGTTCCCCCCACGCAAGTATCCCATCCTCATGTCTGGGGAGAAGCGTGCCCTATCATTGCTGTGCTTTTCTGCTTGGGGATTTCTTTTTATTTTTCCTAAATCAAAGATATCCAAGTTTCTACCCACTCTTCTGATCAATATCTTACTTACAAACAATTTTCGAGTCCTTATCTCCAGTTGCGCTAAGAATCCCTAGCTGCAGCCTCCTACTACATTTTTCTCTGATACAAATTTAGAGTGAATCTGTGTCTCTCCCTATCCCCTGCACAGAATATAGCCTTACAAAATATTCAGAGAAAGATCTTTGAGCAGAGAGTTCAAGTGACTTCATGCCACCCCAGATGAGACCAAACGGATAAACGGCCTTTGAAAAGCCCAGAGTTTATGGAGGAACCCTCCTTTTCTTTTTCTCAACAGAGCCATCTGCCCTGCTTCCATCTAGATGTCTGAAGGCCTTTGCCCCAGACACAAAGGGTCAACAGCAATGGGAGGAGACCTTGCCCAATACTGTGCTCTTATCCCTGCGAATAGCTCTGACCTATCCTTATGGGTCAGTATAATTAGCATGCGAGACAGCAGGCTCTTAATAAAAAGTCAGCAACCTACTTATTGGGGTGAAGTGAACAAAGGAGGAAGTGGTACCCATCACCCACCCCTAAGCTCCATCCCATTCCTACGACATGATTCTCTCACCACTTGGACACCCTCTCCAGGTGGACCTGCCTGACAGCATATGTGGTCTATGGGACTTTTTTTTTTAAGTGTAGTTGATTTACAATGTTGTCTTAGTTTCAGGTATACAGCAAAGTGATTCAGTTATATATATATACATATTCTTTTATATATATATATATATATAGTTATATATACATATATTCTTTTTCAGATTCTTTTCCCGTATAGGTTATTACAAGATATTGAGTATAGTTCTCTGTGCTATACAGTAGGTCTTTGTAGATTATATGGGACTTTCTTGATTGCTATCCTTCAAAGTGGGGAGCCATGGGGTTTGCTGGGTCTCAATCAATTGTCATTGTGGGTGCCTGCAACAGCCCTCCACTCCCCACCCGTGACCAAGGCTTATTTCTCATACACAAGTTCCACCCATTCCCCCACTCCCAGCCCTTTCCAGCCCTTTATCAGTCATTGAAAGATGGAACCACCCTCACTCAACCATACCTCTGTTATTTCACAAGCCCCAGTTTTCTCCCCTCGGATGGAGCTCTAAGATAAACGCGTTAGGTCTTATTGGCTCAACTACCTTCACTTAGCAGTCAGGCAGGACTCAGGATAACCCATCCCCAGCAGCCACTCCTGAGGCATCCCACATTTGAACCTTGATTTCCCCATCCAGACCGTGAACCCAGTGAACGCTCGGGCTCGGAGGGCTGCTGTGAGAAGTGATTGTGGCGTGGAGAGGGCTCAGGATCGGTTGTCAGTCAGCCTCACTGCTCAGGCAGCCCTACCTGGGATCAGGGCTTCCAGAACACACTGGCCCTGTGACTATTTGTTTCACAATCAAGGAGGGGGTTCATAGACACCAAGTAATAGATGAAGTCTTAGCTCAATCCTATTGGGACTGCATACTCAGAATTAATAGTGGAAGTAAATTACTTAGTAACACGCACACCGTCCACACTGGTTTTCTGACTTTCTCTGAAATTTGCTTGGGGCCCTACTTTTTCATTTTTATCTTAATTTTAATATTAGAAGATGATGTGTTTGCAGTAGAAACTTCAAACACACAGTATATACAGAAGTAACAAATAATTGTCTTCCTGTGCCCCATTGCCTCATTGGCACACATTATTTGAACCTTTTCAACATGCACACACACACACACTCATGAGAGAAGATACACACACCCACACTTAACACATCGTTTTTAACAAAGCTCGTGCATGTATTGTACTGGCTCCTTCAATTGCTTTTTCAGGGAGAACGCTGAAGAATTAAAGGATGAGCTTCTACATATCGAAATGCAGGTGTTGCTGGCATTGCTGGCATCCTCTAAGAGCCTAGAAGATGTTCTTAGGGGCAAATATTAGTATAACATCTCCCCACAATTGTTCCCATTTCCGCTAGTAACAATAACATGTAAGATATCCAGGAAGATCAAAATAATCATTGCTGATTTAAGGGCAAATAATTTTGGAGCCAGAGGAGATGAGGCAGTGGAGAAGAAAGGCCTTGCATTATGGCTACTGAAATCCGTCGTCGTCCAGAAAAAAAAAAAAAAAAAAACCTAGACGATTTGTTTTGTTTTGACTCATTGCTTGAGCCATAGTGACACTTGCTACACATTCAGCCGGGGACCTTGTCCAGGGCCCTAGTCCTCAAGGAGAAATCCAGAAGGCACGAAGCTCAAAGCCCTGGATCCGTGCCATGCTGTGCCATGAACCCCCTTTTCCGCCAGCCTTTCTCTGAGCAGAGCTGTGTCCGGCCAGCCCCCAGGGACTGAAACAGCATCTAAGAAAAACAAATGCTTCCTTCTCTTCCTTTAAACACAGGGGAAAGACTGGCATCATCAAAAATGAAATTTCTCTTCTGAAGGGGGAAAACTCCTTTTTATTTTATTTTTTTGTTTGTTTTCTTTTTTTATTGAAGCAGAGTTGATTTACCACATTATATTAGCTTCAGGTGTACAACATAGTGATTCAATATTTTTATAGATTAGACTCCACTTAAAGTTATTATAAAATATTGGCTATATTCCCTGTGCTGTAATCACATCCTTGTATCTTCTTTCTTTTTTTTTTTTTAACATCTTTATTGGAGTATAATTGCTTTACAATGGTGTGTTAGTTTCTGCTTTATAACAAAGTGAATCAGCTACAAGTATACATATATCCCCATATCTCCTCCCTCTTGTGTCTCCCTCCCACCCTCCCTATCCCACCCCTCTAGGTGGTCACAAAGCACCAAGCTGATCTCCCTGTGCTATGCGGCTGCTTCCCACTAGCTATCTATTTTACATTTGGTAGTGTATATATGTCCATGCCACTCTCTCACTTCATCCCAGCTTAGCCGTCCCCCTCCCCGTGTCCTCAAGTCCATTCTCTACATCTGCGTCTTTATTCCTGTCCTGCCCCTAGGTTCTTCAGAACCACTTTTTTTTTTTTTCTTAGATTCCATATATAT